>NC_060281.1:62709600-63009600 GCF_021613505.1 Equus quagga | reverse complement strand
GTTGTTGTTGAGTTTTAGGAGATCTTTCCATAGTCTGGATATTAATCCCTATTCATATATGTGATTTACAAATATCTTCTCCCATTCTGTGGGTTGCCTTTTTACTGTGTTGATAGTATTTTGATGCAAATAGTTTTTAATTTTGATGGAGTCCAAGTTGTCTATTTTTCTTCTGGTTGCCTGTAATTTTGGTGTCATATCCATAAATCTTTGCCAAATCCAGTGTTGTGAAACTTTCTCCCTAATGTTTTCTTCTAAGTGTTTTATAGCTTTAGCTCTTACATTTAGGGCTTTGATCCATTTTGAATTAATTTGGTATATAGTGTTAGGTAAGTGTCTAAATTCATTATTTTTTATGTGGATATCCAGTTTTCCAGCACCATTGTTTTAAAAGACTATTCTTTCTCCTTCAATGGTTTGAGTATACTTGTCAAAAATCATTTGGCCAAAGATGTGGTCTATTTCTGGGCTCCTGTCCTATCTATTGGTCTATATATCTGTCTTTATGCCAGTACTGCACTCTTTTGATTTCTGTAGCTTTTTTTGTGTGTATGAGGAAGATTGGCCCTGAGCTAACATCCATGCCAGTCTTCCTCCATTTTGTATGTGAGATGCCACCATGGCCTGGCTTAATGACGGTGTGTATGCCCACACCTGGGATCCAAACCCATGAACTCCAGGCCACTGAAGTGGAGTATACCAATCTAACCACCATGCAACTGGGCTCGCTCCTGATTTCTGTAGTTTTGTAGTAAGTTTTTAAATCAGAAAACGTGAGTGCTCCGAATTTGTTCTTTTTCAGGATTTTTTAGGATATTGAAGTCTCTTCAGATTCCATATGAATTTTAGGAAGGATGTTTCTATTTCTGCAAAAAGACATTGTTAAGATTTTATAGGGATTCCATTGACTCTATAGATCCTTTGGGACAGTATTGACATCTTGAAAATACCACAATGGATGAACATTGGATGTATTTCTATCTATTTACCTCTTCTTTAATTTCTTTCAACAATGTTTCATAGTTTTAAATAGAAGTCTTCCACCTCTTTGGTTAAGTTAATTCCCAAATCTTTTATCTTTTTCAATGCTATTGTAAATGGAATTATTTTCATAATTTCCTCTGCAGCTTGTTCATTGTAAGTGTATAGAAAAGCAAATGATTTCTGTGTGTTCATGTTGTATTCTGCAACTTTGCTGAAATTATATATTAGTTCTAAGGTTTTTTCTTCTGTCTGTGTATGTGTGAAATCTTTAGGGTTTTCTATGTATAAAATCATCTGTGAACAAAGAAAGGTTACTTCTTCCTTTCTAATTGAATACCTTTTATTTCTTTTTCTTGCCTAATTGCTCTGGCTATGTTATGGACTGAATGCCCCCATTCCTATGTTGAAACCCTAATCCTCAATGTGATGGTATTTGGAGATGAGGTGTTTGAGGCCTTGAGAAGGTAATTTGGTCGTGAGGAAGGAGTCCTCATGAATGGGATTAGAGTCCCATAAGAAAAAATCTGTAGTGTCTGCATGTTGCTGTGATGCTGAAAGCTGTGCTACCAGTATTTCAAACACCATCAGGGTCACCCATGATGGACAGGTTTCAGGGGAGCTTCCAGACTAGACAGACTAGGAAGAAGGACCTGGCCACCCACTTCCAAAGAAAATTGTCCGTAAAAACCCTATGAATGGCAGTGGAGCATTGTCTGATATTGCACCAAAAGGTGAGAGAATGGCAAAAAGAAACCAGGCAGGGTTCTGCTCTGCTGTACACAGAGCCACTAGGAGTTGGAATCAACTCAACAGCACAAACAACAAAAGAAAATACACCAGAGAAATGATTTACCTCTCTGCAATGTGAGGCTACAGCAAGGAGGAGGCCGTCTCAAACCAGAAAGAGAGCTCTCACCAGGAACCAGATTGGCAGGCACCTTGATCTTAGATTTCCCAGTCTCCAGAACTGTGAGAAATAAATGTCTGTTGTTTATGCCCCCCAGTTTATGATGATCTATTATAGCACTCCAAACTGACCATGGCAGGCTAGAACTTCCAATACTCTATTAAATAGAAATGATAAAAATGAACATTCTGGTCTTGTTCTTGATTTTAGAGGAAAAGCTTTCAGTCTTTCACCACTGAGTACAACGTTAGCTGTGGGTTTTTCATATATGGCCATTATTATATTGAGTAGTTTCCTTCCATTTTAGTTTGTTGCCTTTTTTTAACTCACAAAAGGGCATTGAATTTTGTCAAATGCTTTATCTGCATCAGTTGAGATGATCATGTGATTTCCCCCCTTCTTTCCATTACGTGATTGATTTTCATATGTTGAAGCATCTTTGCATTGCAGGAATAAATCCCTCTTGGTTATGGTGTATAATCCTTTTAATACACTGTTGAATTCGGTGTGGTAGTATTTTCTTGAAGATTTTTGCATTAATATTCATAAGCGATATTCATCTGTAATTTTCTTTTCTTGTAGCATTCTTGTCTGGGTTTGGTACCAGGGCAATGCCGGCCTCTTAGAATGAGGTAGGAAGTATTCCCTTCTCTTCAATTTTTCGAGTTTGAGACAGATTGGTGTTATTTCTTCGTTAAATGTTTGGTAGAATGTACCAGTGAAGCCATTTGGTCCTGGGCTTTTCTCTGTTTGGGGGGTTTTTTATTACTGGTTCAATCTCCTCACTAGTTATAGGTCTATTTGTATTTTCTAGTTTTTCGTGATTCAGCCATGGTAGGTTTTGTGTCTCTAGGATTTTGTCCATTTCATCAAGGTTACCCGATTTGTTGATGTACAGTTGTTTATGGTGCCCTCATAATCTTTTATATTTCTGTAGAATTGGTAGTAATGTCCCTACTTTCATTTCTGATTTTAGTAATTTGAGTCTTCTCTTTTTGTCTTTGTCTATCTAACTAAAGGTTTGTCAATTTTGCTGATCTCTTTGAAGAACCACTTTCTGACTTCATTTATTTTCTCTGATGTTTTTCTATTCTCTATTTTATTTATCTCTGCTCTAATCTTTATTATTTCCTTCCTTCTGCCGGTTTTGGGGTTATTTTGTTCTTCTTTTTCCAGTTCCCTAAATGTAAATTTAGATTGTTGATTTGAAATCTTTCTTCTTTTTTAATACAAGCATTTACAGTTATAAATTTCCCTCTTTGCAGTGCTTTCACTGCATCCTATAAATTTTGGCATGTTGTATTTTCATTCATCTGTAAACACTTTCCAATTTCCTTTGTGATTTCTTCCTTGACCCATTGGTTGTTTAAGAGTGTACTGTTTAATTTCTACATGTTTGTGAATTTTTTGTTTTTCCTTCTGTTATTGATTCCTAACTCCAGTTTGTTTGGTTTAGAAAAGATGCTTTGTATGATATCAATCTTTTAAAATCTATTAAGACTAGTTTTGTGGGCTAAGATATCCTCCATCCTGAAGAATGTCCTATGTGTCCTTGAAAAGAGTATATGTTCTATTTTTCTTGGGTGAAGTATTCTGTATCTGTTAGATCTAGCTGATTTACTGTGTTATTCAAGTCCCCTATTTTCTTATTTATCTTCTGTCTTCTTGTTCTATACATTATTGAGAGTGGGATATTGACAATTATTGCAGAACTGTCTATATCTCCCTTCAGTTCTGTCAGCTTTTACTTCATGTATATTTTGAGAGTCTTTTATTAGGTGTGTAAATGTTTATAATTGTTATATCATCTTGCTGTATTGAAAAGTTTATTAATATATATGTCCTTTTTTGTCTCTTTTTTGACTTGTCTATGTTGTATGATATTAGTATGCCCTCCCCACTTCTCTTGATTACTATTTACATAGAATATCTTTTTCCATCCTTTCACTCTGAACCCTTTTGTGTCTTTGAATCTAAAGTGAATCTCTAGTAGGCAACAAATAGTTGGATCATTTTTTTAAAATCCACTCTGCCAATCTCTGTCTTTTCATTTGAGAGTTTAACCTATTTACATTTAAACTGTTTACTGACAAGAAGATACTTTTTTCTGCTATTTTGCTATTTGTTTTCTGTAGAGTTTATAGCTTTTTTGTCCTTCATTTCCTGCATTACTGTATTATTTTGTGTTTAACTGAAACATTTTAATTTCTTTCTCATTACCTTTTGTGTATACACACCATAATTATTTTATTTGTGGTTACCATGGGAATTGCATTTAACATCCTAAAGTTATAACACTCTAATGTGAATTAATACCAGCTTGAGTTCGACAGCATGTAGAATCCTGCTCCTATACAGATCTGTCCCCACCTTCTCTCACTAATTGATGTCAGAAATTACACATTTATACGTTGTGTGTCCCAAGACAATGACAAGTAATAGTTTTTCAAAATATTTGTCTTGTAAAACTTGTAGAACATATAAAGTGGAGTTACAAACCAAAATTACAATAACACTAGTTTTTATAATTGCCCATGTATTTACTTTTATCAGAAATCTTTATTTATTCATATTTATTAGCATTCTTGTCTAACATTCTTTCATTTCCACATGAAAGATTTCCTTTAGCATTTCTTGCAGAGAAGTCTAGTGTTAATGAACCCCTTCATCTTTTGTTTACCTGGGAATGTCTTAATTTCTCACTTGTTTTAAAAGAATTTTTGTAAATATAGAATTCTCAATTGACAGTTTTCTTCTTTCAGTACCTTGAATATCTCAACCCACTGTCTTCTGGCCTCTGAGGTTTCTGGTGAGAAATATGCTGATAATTTTATTGGCAGTCCCTTGTATGTGGTGGGTAACTTCTCTCTTACTACTTTCAAGATTCTCTCTTTGTCTGTGGCTTTCAACAGTTTGATTATAACTTGCTTTGGTGTGGGTCTCTTTAAATTTATCCTGCATGGAGTTCATTAAGCTTCTTGGATTTGTAGATTTACATCTTACTTCAAATTTGGGAAGTTTTTAGGCATTGGTTCTTCAAATATCTGTGTGCCCTTTTCTCTCTCTCTTCTCCTTCTGGAACTCCTACAATGAATATGTTGATCTTGTTGATGATGTCCCACAGGTCCCCTAGGCTCTGCTCATTTTCCTTCAATCTTTTTTTTCTTTTCCTCAGACTTAATTTCAGTTGTCCTTTCTTCAAGTCCACTGATTCTTTTTTCTGCCTGCTCAAATCTGCTTTTGAATCCCTTCAGTGAATTTTTCATTTCAGTTGTACTTTTCAACCCCACAGTTCTTTTTGTTCCTTTCATGTTTTCCATGTCTTTACTGATATTTCTGTTTTGCCCGTACATCATTTTCCTAACTTTGTGCATGTCTTCTTTTAGTTCTTTGAGCATCTTTAAGAAGGTTGTTTTAAAGTTTTTGTCTAGTAAGTCTGTCATTTGGTGTTCCTCGGGAATTGTTTCCGTCAATTCATTTTGTTTGTCTGAATGGGTTTTACTTTGCTATTTCTTTGTATGCACTACAATCATTTTTGTTGTTGAAAACTGGACATTTGAATCTTATAATGTGGTAACTCTGGAAATCAGATTCTCTCCCTTTACCCAGGTTTGCTTTTTTTTCTAGGAAGAAAGGCAGACAAACTTTTGAAATATTGGGTGCATTATGTGCCATGCACTCTAACTTTTCCATGTGAGTTTTCATTGCTGGAAACTAATTATAAAAGAGGATAAGACCTTTCCATTATGTTAATAAATGTGTGTAAAAATTGTATAAAAGATCTTGGACTTTTGTTAGAATATTTTCTGAGCCCCTTTCCAGTTCTCCAAAGTTGCAAATATCTTTGTATCACAGTAGTTGAATTTCTTTGAAGTCATTTCACAAACAAAAATTTTTTTTTCAAAATTGTGGTAACATTGGTTTATAACATTATATAACTTTCAGGCGTACATTATTATATTTCAATTTCTGTGCAGATTACATCGTGTTCACCACCCAAAGACTAATTACCATCCATAACCACACACCTGTGCCTAATCATCCCTTTCACCATCCTCCCTTTCCCTTCCCCTCCAGTAACCACCAATCTAATCTCTTTTTCTATGTGTTTGTTTGTCATTGTTTTTATCTTCTACTTACAAGCGAGATCATACAGTATTTAACTTTCCCCTTCTGACTTGTCTCACTTAGCATAATACCCTCAAGGTCCATCCATGTTGTCACATATGGCCAGATTTCATCATTTCTTATGGGTGAGTAGTATTCCATTGTGTGTATATACCACATCTTCTTTATCCATTCATCCCTTGATTGGCACCTAGGTTGTTTCCGAGTCTTGGCTATTGTGAATGATGCTACACTGAACATAGGGGTGCATGAAACTTTATGCATTCACGTTTTCATGCTCTTTGGATAAATACCCAGCAGTGGAATAGCTGGATCATATGGTAGTTCTATTCTTAATTTTTTGAGGAATCTCCATACTGTTTTCCATAGTGGCTGCACCAGTTTGCACTCCCACCAGCAGTGTATGAGGGTTCCCTTCTCTCCACATCCTCTCCAACAGTGTTGTTTCCTGTCTTGTTAATTATAGTCATTCTGGCTGGAGTGAGGTGATATTTCATTGTAGTTTTGATTTTCATTTCCCTGATAGTTAGTGACGTTGATCTTCTTTTCATATGCCTGTTGGCAACCTGTATATCTTCTCTAGGAAAATGTCTGTTCTGATCTTTTGCCCATTTTTTAATTGGGTTGTTAGCTTTTTTGTTGTTGAGATGTAGGAGTTCTTTGTATATTTTGGGTACTCACCCCTTATCTGATGTACAGTTTGCAAATATCTTTTGCCAATTGTTAGGTTGTCTTTTTATTTTGTTGATGGTTTCCTTTGCTGTGCAGAAGATTTTTCGTTTGATGTAGTCTCATTTGTTTATTTTTTCTATTGTTTCCCTTGCCCAATCAGACATGGTACTTGAAAATATGCTGCTCAGACAGGTGTCAAAGAGCATACTGCCTATGTTTTCTTCTATAAGTTTAATGGTTCCAGGTCTTACATTCAAGTCTTTGATCCACTTTGAATTAATTTTTGTGTGTGGTGTAAGATAATGATCTACTTTCATTCTTTTGCATGTGTCTGTCCAGTTTTCCCAACACCATTTATTGAAGAGACTCTTATTTCTCCATTGTACGTTCTTGGCTCCCTTGCCAAAAATTAGCTGTCTATAGATTTATGGGTTTACTTCTGGGCTCTCTGTTCTGTTCCATTGATCTGTGTGTCTGTTTTTATGCCAGTACCATGCTGTTTTGCTTACTAGAGCTTTGTAGTATATTTTGAAATCAGGGAGTGATATCTGCAGCTTTGTTCTTTTTTCTCAGGATTCCTTTGTCTATTTGGGGTCTTTTATTGTTCCATATAAATTTTAGGATTCTTTGTTCTATTTCTGTGAAAAGCGTTGTTAGAACTTTGATAGGAATTGCATTGAATCTGTAGATTGCTTTAGGACGTATGGACATTTTAATCATGTTAATTCTTCCAATCTGAGAGCACAGAATATCTTTCCATTTCTTTGTCTCTTCTTCAATTTCTTTCGACAATGTTGTTTTATAGTTTTCAGTGTACAGATCATTCATCTCTTTGTTTAAGTTTATCCCGAGGTATTTTATTCTTTTTGTTGTAATGGGATTGTATTCTTAATTTCTCTTTCTACTGCTTCGTTGTTAGTGTATAGAAATGAAATTGATTTTTGCATGTTGATTTTGTATCCTGCAACCTTACCATATTTATTTATTATTTTAAAAGTTTTTTAGTGGATTCTTCAGGGTTTTCTATATAAAAATCACATCATCTGTAAATAGTGACATTTTCACTTCTTCCTTTCCAATTTAGATCACTTTTATTTCTTTTTCTTGCCGGATTGCTCTAAGATTTCCAATACTATGTTAAATAAGAGTGGTGAAAGTGAGCATCCTTCTCTGGTTCCTGTTATTAGAGGGATAGCTTTCAGTTTTTTTCCATTGAGAGTGATATTAGCTGTAGGCTTGTCATATATGGCTTTTATTATGTTCAGGGACTTTCCTTCTATACCTATTTTATTCAGATTTTTATCATAAAAGCATGTGGTATCTTGTCAAATGCTTTCTCTGCATCTATCAGTATGGTTGTGTGATTTTTATTCTTCATTTTGTTAATGTGGTTTATCACATTGATTGATTTGTGGATGTTGAGACATCCCTGCATCCCTGGAATAAATCCCACTTGATCATGATGTGTGATCTTTTTAATGTACTGTTGTATTCGATTTGCTAGTATTTTGTTGAGGATTTTTGCATTGATGTTCACCAGTGACATTGGCCTGTAATTTTCTTTTTTTGTGGTTTCCTTGTCTGGTTTGGTATCAGGTTAATGTTGGATTCATAGAATGAGTTAGGAAGCTTCCTCTCCTCTTCAATTTTTTGGAAGAGTTTGAGAAGGATAGATATTAAGTCTTCTTTGACTGTTTGATAGAGTTCACCAGAGAAGCTGTCTGGCCCTGGACTTTTACTTTGGGGTAGGTTTTTGACTGCTGTTTCAATCTCCTTACTGGTGATCAGTCTATTCAAATTCTCTATTTCTTCTTGATTCAGTTTTGGAAGGTTTATGATTCTAAGAATTTATCCATTTCTTCTAGATTATCCAATTTGTTGGCATATAGCTTTTTGTAGTATTCTCTCATAATCTTTGTATTTCTGAGGTATCTGTTGTAATTTCTTCTCTTTCATCTGATTTTATTTATTTGAGCCTCCTCTCTTTTTTTCTTCTTGAGTCTAGCTAAAGGTTTGTCAATTTTGCTTATCTTTTCAAAGAACTAGCTCTTGGTTTTATTGATGTTTTTTCTTTTCTTTTTCTTTTTTCTATTTTATTTATGTCTGCTCTGATTTTTATTATTTCCTTCCTTCTACTGATTTTGAGCTTTGTTTGTTCTTCTTTTTCCAGAAGAACAATGCTTTTATCTATTTATGGTGATGAATAGAGTAAATTTAGATACTGATTAATGGGTAAGCACACAGATCGACTAAGTGACTTGGTCCTACACATGAAGAAGAAATGATTCAAATTTGCCTCAGGTAAACTATACGTGACCACATGTCAAAGACCTTTGGGCTCTCTCATGTTTCATCTTTGAATGCCATGGTCCTGCTTTAGACCATAATGGCATTTATACTGTTTTCTTTGCTCATTTTAGTTCTCGCTCCCTCTCCCTCTCTCCCTCTCTTCCTTCCTCCCTCTCTATATGTCTCATGGAAAAAAATCTGAGCTGCACATTTATAACAGATCTTGTCCTTGTGTTTAATGAAAAAAGTCATGACAAACTTAATGAAAAATGAAAGCAGCCCTATAGTCTGTACATGAAAACAACTATCAAGTACCTGTTATGTGACGGACACTGAGTTATTTACATGTTTATTTACCCTGCTCATGCAGTATAATCACCCAGGGAGCTTTTTGAAACACAGATATTCATGTCCAGGCTGAATAATATTCCTGTGTGTGTGTGTACACATATCACATTTTCTTTATCCATTCATCCATCAGTGGACACTTAGGCTCTTTCCATGTCTTGGCTATTTTAAAAATGCTGCAACAAATATGGGGGTGTAGCTATCTCTTCAAAATAATGATTTCATTTCTTTAAAATATATACGCAGAGATGGAATTGCTGGATCATGTGGTAGTTCTATTTTTAAGTTTTTGAGGAACATCCATATTGCTTTCCATTGTGGCAAACCAATTTACATTCCCACCAGCAGTGCACAAAGCTTCCTTTTCATCACATCCGTGCCAGCATTTGTTATCTTTTGTCTTTTTGATGACAACCATGCTAAAATGTGTGAGGTAGTATCTCATGTGGCCTTCATTTACATTTCCCTGATGAGTAGCAATGTTGAGCATCTTTGCACATACCTGCTGGCCATCTGTCTTCTTTGGAAAAACATCTAGTTCCTCTGCCCATCTTTTTTTTTTCCAATTGTTTGTTTTTATGCTATTGAGTTGTATGAGTTCTTTATATATTCTGGATATTAACTTCTTCTCAAATATATGATTTACAAATATTTTCTCCCTTTTCATTTGTTGATGGCTTCCTTTGCTGCCAAGAGATTTTTAGTTTAATGTAGTAAAACTTATCTATTTTTGCTTTCGTTTCCTTTGCTTTTGGTGTCAAATCCAAAAAATCATTGCCAAGACCAATGTCAAGGAGCTTACCCCCAATGTTTTCTCCTAGGAGTTTTATGCTTTTAGGTCTTATGTTAAAGCCTTTAATCCATTTTGAGCTGATTTTTGTGTATAGTGTAAGATAGGGGTCCAGTTTCATTTATTTTGTTTGTGCCTGTCCAGTTTTCCCAGAACCATCTATTGGAGAGTCTATCCTGTCCCCTTTGTATATTCTTGGCTCCTTTGTCATAAACAAATAGATCATATTTGCATGGGTTTTGTTTCTGGGACCGCTATTCTCTTTCCTTGATCTATGTGTCTGTTTTTTTGCCAATACCATATTGTTTTGATTACTACAGCTTTGTAATGTAGCTTGAAGTCAGTAAGTGTGAGGCCTCTAGCTTTGTTTTTCTTTCTCAAGATTGTGTTGGCTATTTGGGGTCTTTAGTAGTCCCATACAAATTCTAGGACTATTTGTTGTATTTCTGTGAAAAACGCCATTAAAATTTTGATAGAGATTGTATTAAATCTGTAGATTGCTTGAGTAGTACGGATATTTTAACAATATTAGTTCTTCCAATCCATGAGCATGGAATATCTTTCCATTTATTTGTACCTTCTCCAATTTCTTTCATTAATGTCTTATAGTTTTTAGTCTACAGGTCTTTCATCTCCTTGGTTAAGTTTATTCATAAGCATTTTATTCTTTTTGATGCACTTGTAAATGGGATTGTTTTCCTAATTTCTCTTTCTGATAGTTCATTATTAATATATAGAAATACAACTGACTTCTATATTGATTTTGTATCCTGCAATTTTACTGGATTCGCTTATTAGTTCTAACAGGTTTTTGGTGCAGTCTTTAGGATTTTCTATACATAATATCATGTCATCTGCAAATAGAAACAGTTTTATTTCTTTGTTTCTGATTTGGATGTCTTTTATTTCTTTTTCTTGCCTAATTGCTTTGGCTAGCACTTTCAGTACCACATTGAATAAAAGTGGCAAGAGCAGGCATCCTTGTCTTCTTCCTGATATTAGAGGACAATCTTTCAGCTTTTCTCCAGTGAGTATGATGTTACCTGTGAGCTTGTCATATATGACCGTTGTTATGTTGAGGGGCTATGTTTTTCAGTTGTTGCAGGGTCCTCTGTCCTGAGGATCAGCCTGAGGTATAAAAGTCTTCTCAGGCCTTTTCTGAACCTGAATCTTTCTCTGGGCATGTGTGGTGACTTTCTAAATTCTCCCATATAAGCAGTTGCTTTTGAGTGTCCTAATCCTTAAATGTCAGCCAAGTGTTTCCCTGAAAGCTGCAAGCCTTCAAATAGATTCCAGAGTTCTAAAATAGTTACATCAGACAGAATATGGAAGTAAAATTGCTCTCTAGGTGGAGAGATGGATTCCTGGAACTTCTTACTCCACCATCTTCCCTGATGTTTCCCTGAATTGAATTCTAGAAGAGCTCATCATCAAGAGCATTTATAGATATATAAAATTTACATGCCTAGTAAAAAAAAACTTACCATATCTTTCACATATTACTCTGGGTTTTATAAAACTAAATAAATATAAAAAATGAAAACACTAAAATCTGAATTAATTCTATTTGTCTTCAACAAAACATCCCAATGAGAACAGGCTGTGATTTGTTGTATAAGTTCACGCATCAATGAATGCACTGTGCTGATGTCCCACAGCCAATGTACCAATTAAGTCTTGCTACAGACCCACTATCCAGAATCCTTCATCCAGGTAACTAGTTTTCGAGGGATAAACAGTCAACAGTTGAGTTTATCACTTCTCAAGAATTAGTGTAAAACCTTATACATACACTTCATATTTTTTGGTAGAGTTATCACTAGACATTCCTTGCATTAAGTATGTTAACTTTAGTCCTCATCAAATGAGTTACATGAGATGAGAACATTAACTTAATTTAGTTATTATATTCCAATGTCGTTTAAAAAAACTTCTACTACCACATTCTATTGGTCATTATTATCACATAATAAAATCATGACACAGCTATCTAGTCAGAATTTTAATTTTTCAAGTGTCCTTCATCAATCTTTACTTTTTTTAATGTAACAGACATCTCTTGGTTAAAGGTCCATCTCATAATTACCATTTCTCTGAGAATAGTCCCCAATACACAGGTTTAGACTTCCAGGGTTAGACTCATTTGCACTAAATGTCCTTGACTTCAGGGTCATAACTAATCAACCAAGAGGTGGGCATCTGACCTAACCCGAGGCACTCAAATTGTTTCTCCCAGGGACTTAAAACATGGAGTAAACCAGACATGAGGAGCTGTTGGAGGGGAGCTATGTTTTTGCAGTATCTAGGGAGAGGCTTCACAAATTCCTGCTGCTCAGATCCTTGGAGATATGCCAGCTATTTCTCTTCTGACTCTGGGTTGCTTTATTTTTCCTTTGATTCTGTGATATCATACATTGTTTACTGCCTACCCAAGAACTCTCCTTTCTTCTTCTTTGCTTAAAACCCCAGACATTTCCCATGATAACCTCATGAGATGACTTGCAACTGCTCTAAGACTTTCCAGACAAAATAGTTTATCTTTGCTAGACACTCTATTTTTCATCCTTTCTTGCAACAATTGTGGCCATATGACCCAGTTCTGACCAAAGATTCCTAGGAGAAGTTTGGCGGAGGGATTCTGGAATAGTTCTCCCTCTTTTTTTCTGGAATTGAATGCAGACATAGTACCTGGAACTGCAGCAGCAAGAGCAGCAAACAAATACATTAAAGGTGGTGGAGTAGAAAGTTGAAACAGACCAGCACCTTGACGGACCACCCAAACCTGATCTCACTGCCTCCAAACATCGTTTAATCACAGAAAAATAAATCCCTATTTCTTTAAGTCACTATTAATCAGGTTTTCTATTTGCAACAGCAAACATTCATAACTAATGTTCTATGGTGGGCAGAATAATAGTCCCTCAAAGATGCCCACATCCTCATCCCTGGTACCTGTGAATATGCTGCCTTCTGTGGCAAAAAGGACTGCAGATGTGACGAAGGTTAAGAACCTTGGGGCAGAGAGTTTATCCTGGCCCAATCTAAACACGTTATTCCTTAAAAATGGAAGACAATAAAAGAATAGTGGGTCAGAGAGATGCAATGTGCAAAGGATTCAAGCTGCCAATGTTTTGAAGACAGAGGAAGGAATCCAGCCATATCTAGAAGCTGGGAACAATAGAACATGGCTCTCAGTCCCACAACTGCAGGAACTGAGTTCTACCAACAAACCAGTAAGGAGGAAGCAGATTCTTCCCTACAGTCTCCAGAAAGGAGTGCAGCTTGCCAACACCTTGATTTCAGGCCAGCGAAACCCGTGTCAGACCTCTAACCTACAGAACTGTAGCCTAATACATTTTTGTCATCTTAAAGCACCAAGTTTGTGGTAATTTGTTAAAGCAGCAATAGAAAATTTATACATACACTCAGTTTCATCTCAGTAAATTCAACTTATCTCACCTAGAACTAAAAGAATCTTCAGTAATTCAAGGATTTAGGCTCATAAAATTAAAGCCATATATTCTCTGAACTGAAAAGAAAATATGCTTTCCCAAAACTCTTGGATACATGGCTATCTGTGTCCAATACCATCTTTTCTTTCTTAGTCCATACTCTAAAAAGACAAATTCTATCTTGCTATCTGCTGTTCTTCAGAATTAGGTCTGGAGTTGTGGTTCCTCTTTGTTGCCTCCTCCACCAACTTAGATGAACTCAGCCAAGCAACGACAAATATTTAGCAGATATTTTTCCTTTAGCAGAATTAGAATCACAGTAGATGTCCAGAAGTGTCAGTATATGAAAAAAAATACAAAAAGTTCTAATCCATGATTCTATTAATCAGTTCAACATAAGGGGATTACTAAAAATTAAAAATAATTTTATTATTCAAAAAATAGTTGTTAGAATTCCATGTGGGGTTGTTCCATGATTATCTCTAATGAAATACAACATAGTGAGTAAGTATGCATAATACAGAGGGAGTTCACATTAGAGTAATGATTAAGTGTTGGAGCTCTGAAGGCACTCAGCCTGGGTACAAATATCACTCCTTCCACTTACTCAGCACATGATTATGGGGAGTTACCTTCTCTTAGTTACCCTCTCAGTTTTCCATTAGTTAAAATGGGAGTATAGTACCTGAATCATAGGACCATAAGCATGAAATAAGTTAATATATTTGAGGCACATAGAAGAGTTCTGGCCGATAGTAAATACTTAATAAATGCTATTATTTATTATTACTCAATTAACTCTTATGAAGAATATATTTTTAAGTGACTATTTCACATATCTTCAAAGAGCTTCATCACCCTGAATTGGCAAGACTATTTCATTTTACATTTGGTCATCATTAAAGAATATTGTTGCCAAAACAGTTGCTTTCTTATTGATTAGAATGCTTTTAGCTGCAAGTGATGTAAAACCAAAGTGTGCTTAAACCATAAGGAAATTTATTGTTTATCCAACAACTCTAGTTCCTTTGCCTTTCCATACAAATTTTAGAACCTGTTTACTGACTTCTACAAAGAATCCTGCAGAGATTATAAATGGGATTGTATTGAATCTATAAATCAACTCGGGGGAAATTTGACATTTTAACAATACTGAGTCTTTCAATTCATGAACATGGTATACTTCTCCATTTATTTAGATATCCTTTGATTGCTCTCATCAGCTTTTTGTTAATTTTAAACAAAGAACTTGCACATATTTTATTAGATTTACATCTTTTTCATGTTTATTGGTGGTATTGTAAATGATACTGCTTTTTAAAATTTCAATTTCCACTTTTTTATTGCTATTTTATAAAAAACAATTGATATTTTTATATTGATCTTGTATCCAGTGGCCTTGTTAAATTCATTTACCAGTTTTGGAATTTTTTGTCTATTATTTGAAATTTTCTGTGTAGGTAATCATGTCATCTGCAAACAGAGGCAGCTGTATTTCTTCCTTCTCAATCTGTATTCTTTCTCTCCCCACCCCTCCTTAGTACATTGGCAAGGATTTCTAGTATGATGCTGAACAGAAGTGGTGAGAGTGGACAACTTTGCCTTGTTCCTGATCTTAAAGGGACAACATTTAGTTTTTCATGATTAAGTAATTGATGTTAGCAGCAGATTTTTTATAGATGCCATAAGGTCTCAGGTTGAGGAAGTTCCCTTGTATTCCTAGTTTGCTGAGAGTTTTATCAGGAACAGATGTTGGATTTTGTCAAATATTTTTTCTGGATATATCCAGATGTCCATTGATTTCTTTAGTCTATTAATGTGGTGAATTATACTGTTTGATTTTCTAATATTGAACTAACATTGCACTTATGGGATAAATCTCACTTGGTCATAATTTATTATACTTTTCATCTATCAATGGATTTGATTTACTAATATTTTGTTCAGGATTTTCACATCTACATTTATGATAAGATAGGCCTGTAGTTTTCTTTTCTTGCATTGTCTGTGTCTGGTTTTGGTGCCAAGGCAATGTCGGCTTCACAGAATATGTTGAGACGTGTTCTCTCTATTTTCTGGAAGACTCTGTGTAAAATTGGTGCTATTTCTTCATTAAACGTTTAGAATATCTTCCTGTGAAGACTTCTGAGCCTGGGAGTTTTTTTGGAAGATTTTTTTACTTATATTTTAACTTATTTTTGTGGCAAAATATACATAACATAAAAATTATCATTTTAACCACATGTAGGTGTACAATTCAGTGGTGTACATTCACAATATTGTGCAACCATCTCCACTATCTATTTCCATAATGTTTTATCTTCCCCAGACGATAACTCCCTATTCTGTCCTCCTCCCCAGCCCTGGTAGCCTCTGTTCTGCTTTCCATCTCTATGACTGCCTATTTTAGGTGTCTCATAGAAGTGGAGTCATACAATATTTATCCTTTTTTTCTTGCTTATTTCACTTATTATAATGTTTTTAAGGTTCAACCATACATCAAAATTTCCTTCCCTTTTAAGGCTGAATATTATTCTGTTGTAGTATGTACCACATTTTATCTATCCATTTATCTGTTGATGACACTTGGGTTGTTTCTAACTTTTGGCTGTTGTGAATAATACTGCAGTGAACATTGGGTACAAGTATCTGTTTGAGTTCTTGCTTTCACTTCTTTTGCATAGACATTAGGATATATAGAATCTATTCCTGAAAATGGGATGACTCTCCTGGGTAGTTAATTGAGGGAGTTGAGTCAATCTGGTCAAGAGCTGAGTTGGAGTTGGGTTTTGATTACCTTCAGTGCATCACTGGCATCAAATTTCTCTGCTGTTGTCTTGTGCTTAGGCTTGGAGTTCAGGACCTGGGGAGTTTTCCTCAGTGCTCCTGCTCCACTCTCAGCTTTTGTCTTTCCTTGTGACTGGACACCACAGACAGATTCTCTCTCCCTGCCCTTGCCACCTGCCAGTGGTAGGCTGCTGTTGCTTGTCCCTCAGCGCTTGCTAGCTTTGTGGTGGGAAGCAGGAGAATTCTTTGTTGTCCTGGTCCAGCTTCAGTCTCAGGCAGGCCCTGTGTGCTGAGGATTCCATGGTGGGCTTTCTCCAGCTTTCCATGAAGCCAAATTCTTCTGCGTACCTCTGGCAGGTCTTGTGTGGGTAGGGTTGCTAGATAAAACCCAATTAAATTTGAATTTCAGGTAAACAACAAACAACTTTTTAGCATTAGTATGTCCCAAATATTGCAAGGGACAAACTTACACTAAAAATTATTTAGTTTGTGTGAATTTCAAATTTAGCTGTCATTTTTATTTGCTAAATCTGGCAACTCTATGTGTTGGAGCTTCCTGCCCTCTCCCTCTAAGATATTAGAATAGGTTCCTGGGCCAGGGCTGTTTTCTGTCCCTCTCCCAAAGATAGAGGGGTTTTTATTTTTCATCCTTCCTTAGACAATGCGTGTTCACCTGCACCCTCAGACTTACAGGATTTCCTGCCCCTCTGCAGTGACTTTAAGCTTTAGTTCCATAGCGGAGAGGGGTCTGGATGGGATTCATGACTCTTCTGACGTGGCAGCACTCCCTCCTCCATGTCTGCACTGCCATAGGAGGCTCTCTCCAACCTCTTGTCCTCCTACCCCATCTCACCAATGATAACCTGGT
The DNA here is from genome assembly GCF_021613505.1 of Equus quagga. NCBI lineage: Eukaryota > Metazoa > Chordata > Mammalia > Perissodactyla > Equidae > Equus > Equus quagga. The sequence continues at coordinate 62,992,375 of NC_060281.1, read as the reverse complement.
GAAAGTCTGTGGGGACGAGCTCGTGAGTGGGGGACAACTCTCCTCACATCAGTGGGGGGCCTCTCACACTAGCTCATACTTGGCCTCCAGCAAACTGTTTAGAAGTTTTAACTCTTACCTACTTGTATGGTACCCACAACGTTTCCTGCTCTATTCTACCATTAATGGGCCAGTGCTCATATCCCATCTGTCCTGGAAATGGCCTGCCTTTCCTTGGATATGGGGCTACTTAGTTAATCTATGACCTCAAGTCCCTGATGGGTTCAAGAAAAGTTATGATTATATAGTTTATCTAGCTTTTACTTCTTAGAGTAGAAGAGATACTTCTTGTTTTCTGTATATTTAGAACTGCCCATCTTTCTTTCTATTTTATTATATATTAATTGAAATCTCAGTTAAGACATAATAAAATAGAACTTTAAATAAGTGCATTGGAATCCTCTTTAATTGGCCTTACAAAGTGCATAGGTTTTTTCAATTGCAACAAAGAAAATGTGCCTTACCTTTATTATTTTTCAAATATGCCTTAGGGAGATTATTTGACCAACAGTAAAACCACACAGATGTTTCTGCAAGAGGATTTTCAGAGGATTAAGAGCCATCTTTCAGTGAGACTGTCTTTTTTTTTATTGCAGTAATATTGGATTATAACATTATATAGCTTTCAGATGTACATCGTAATATATTTTAAATTCTATGTAGATTACATCTTATTCACCACCAAAAACTAATTATAGACCATCACCACACATGTGAGCCTAATCACCCCTTTGCCCTCCCCTCTTCCCCTTCCCCTCTGGTAAGCACCAATCCAATCTCTGTTGCTATGTACTTGTTTGTTATTGTTTTTATTTTCTACTTATGAGTGAGATCATATGGTATTTGACTTTCTTCCTCTGGCTTATATCACTTCACATAATACCCTCAAGCTCCATCCATGTTGTCACAAATGGCCAGATTTCATCATTTCTTATGGCTGAGTAGTATTCCATTGTGTATATACGCCACATCTTCCTTATCCATTCGTCCCTTGAGCAGCACCTAGGTTGCTTCCAAGTCTTGGCTATTGAGAATAGTGCTGCAATGAACATAGGGATGCATGTATCTTTATGCATTTGTGTTTTCAAGTTCTTTGGATAAATACCCAGCAGTGGAATAGCTGGATCATATGGTAGACCTATTCTTAATTTTTTGAGGAATCTCCATACTGTTTTCCATAGTGGCCGCACCAGTTTGCACTCCCACCAGCAGTGTACGAGGGTTTCCTTCTCTCCACATCCTTTCCAGCACTGTTGTTTCCTGTCTTGTTAATTATAGTCATTCTGACCAGAGTGAGGTGATATCTCATTGTAGTTTTGATTTGCATTTCCCTGATAGTTAATGATGCTGAGCATCTTTTCATATGCCTGTTGGCCATCTGTATATCTTCTCTGGAAGAATCTCTGTTCAGATCCTTTGTCCATGCTTTATTGGGTTGTTGGTTTTCTTGTTGTTGAGATGTATGTGTTCTTTGTATATTTGGATACTCACCCCTTATCTAATATATGGTTTGCAAATATCTCCTCCCAATTGTTATGTTGTCTAATCGTTTTGTTGATGGTTTCCTTTGCTTTGCAGAAGCTTTTTAGTTTGATGTAGTCCCATTTGTTCGTTTTTTCTTTTGTTTCCCTTGCCCGGTCAGACATGGGACTTGAAAATATGCTGCTCAGACCGATGTCAAAGAGCATACTGCCTACGTTTTCTTCTAGAAGTTTCATGGTTTCTGGTCTTACATTCAAGTCCTTAATCCATTTTGAGTTTATTTTTGCATATGGTGTAAGAAAATGGTCTACTTTCATTCTTTTGCATGTGGCTGTCCAGTTTTCCCAACACCATTTATTAATGAGACTCTCCTTTCTCTGTTGTATGCTCTTGGCTCCCTTGTCGAATATTAGCTGTCCATAAATGCGTGGGTTTATTTCTGAGCTCTCGATCCTGTTCCTTTGATCTGTGTGTCTGTTTTTGTGCCAGTACCATGCTGTTTTGGTTACTATGGCTTTGTAGTATATTGTGAAATCAGGGAGTGTGATATCTCCAGCTTTGTTCTCTTTTCTCAGGAATCCTTTGGCTATTCGGGGTTTTTTGTTGTTCCATATAAATTTTAGGATTCTTTGTTCTATTTCTGTGAAAAGTGTTGTTGGAACGTTGATAAGGATTGCATTGAATCTATAGATTGCTTTAGGAAGTGTGGACATTTTAACAATGTTAATTCTTCCAATCCAAGAGCATGGAATCTCTTTCCATTCCTTTGTGTCTTCTTCAATTTCTTTCAACAATGTTTTGTAGTTTTTGGTGTACAGATCTTTCACCTCTTTGCTTAAGTTTATTCCTAGGTATTTTATTCTTTTTGTTACAATTGTAAATGGGATTGTATTCTTAATTTCTCTTTCTATTACTTCATTGTTAGTGTATAGAAATGCAACTGATTTTTGTACGTTGATTTTGTATCCTGCAACTTGACTGTATTCATTTATTATTTCTAAAAGTTTTTAGTGGATTCTTTAGGGTTTTCTATATATAAAATCAGGTCGTTTGCAAAAGTGACAGTTTTGTTTCTTCTTTTCCAATATGGATCTCTTTTATTTCTTTTTCTTGCCTGATTGCTCTGGCTAGGACTTCCAATACTATGTTAAATAAGAGTGGTGACAGTGGGCATCCTTGTCTGGCTCCTGTTCCTATAGGGATAGCTTTCAGTTTTTCTCTGTTGAGAATGATATTTGCTGTGGGTTTGTCATATATGGCCTTCATTATGTTGAGATATTTTCCTTCCATACCCATTTTATTTAGAGTTATTATCATAAATGGATGTTGTATGTTGTCAAATGCTTTCTCTGCATCTATTGAGATGATCATGTGATTTTTATTCTTCATTTTGTTAATGTGGTGTATCACGTTGGCAGATTTGCCAATGTTGAACCATCCCTGCATCCCTGGAATGAAACCCACTTGACCATGTTGTATGATCTTTGTAATGTATTGTTGTATTTGATTTGCTAATATTTTGTTGAGGATTTTTGCATCGATGTTCACCAGTGACATTGGCCTGTAATTTTCTTTTTTTGTGTTGTCCTTGTCTGGTTTTGCTATCAGGATAATGTTGGCTTTGTAGAATGAGCTAGGAAGCCTCCCTTCCTCTTCAATTTTTTGGAAGAGTTTGAGAAGGATAGGTATTAAGTCTTCTTTGAATGTTTGGTAGAATTCACCAGGGAAGCCATCTGGTCCTGGACTTTTATTTTTTGGGAGGTTTTTGATGGCTGTTTCGATCTCCTTACTGGTGATTGGTCTATTCAAATTCTCTACTTCTTCTTGGTCTGGTTTTGGAAGGTTGTATGTTTCTAAGAATTTATCCATTTCTTCTAGATTATCCAATTTGTTGGCATATAGATTTTCATAGTATTCTCTTATCATCTTTTGTATTTCTTAGGTGTCTGTTGTAATTTCTCCTCTTTCACTTCTGATTTTATTTATTTGAGACTTCTCTCTTTTTCTAAGGGTTTGTCAATTTTGTTTATCTTTTCAAATAACTAGCTCTTGGTTTCATTATTTTTTTCCATTTTTTAGTCTCTATTTTGTTTATTTCTGCTCTGATTTTTATTATTTCCTTCCTTTTGCTGATTTTGGGCTTCTTTTGTTCTTCTTTTCCAAGTACCTTTAGATGTGCTATTAGATTGTTTATTTGGGATTTTTCTTGTTTGTGAGGTAGGCCTGAATTGCTACAAACTTCCCTCTTAGAACTGCTTTTGCTGCATCCCATAGATTTTGGCATGTCGTATTTTTGTTTTCATTTGTCTCCAGGAACTTTTTGATTTGTTCTTTGATTTCTTCATTGACCCAATTATTGTCCAGTAGCATTTTGTTTAATCTCCACATTTTTGTGGCTTTTCTGATTTCTTCCTGTCATTGATTTCTGATTTCATACCTTTGTGGTCAGGAAAGATGCATGGTATTATTTGATCTTCTTAAAATTATTGAGACTTGTTTTGTGGCCTAATATGTGATCAATCCTGGAGAATGTTCCATGTGCATTTGAAAAGAATGTGTATTCTGTGGTTTTTAGATGGAATGTTCTATATATATCCACTAAGTCCATCTGGTCAAATGTGTTGTTTAAGGCTGGTGTTTCCCTATTGATCTTCTGTTTGGATGATCCATCCATTGGTGTAAGTGGAGCATTAAAGTCCCCTACTATGACTGTGTTACTGTGTATTTCTCCTTTTATGTCTGTTAATAATTGCTTTATATATTTAAGTGCTCCTATGTTCTGTGCATAGATATTTACAAATGCTATATCTTCTTGTTGGATTGTTCCCTTTATCATTACGTAGTGCCTGTCTTTGTCTCTTGTTACAGTTTTTGTTTTAAAGTCAATTTTGCCTGATATAAGTATTGCTACTCCCACTTTCTTTTCTTTGTCATTTGTGTGAAATATCTTTTTCCATCCTTTCACTTTCAGTTTGTGTGTCTGTAGGTCTGAAGTGTGTCTCTTATATGCAGCATATATATGGGTCTTGTTTTTTTATCCGACTGGCCACCCTATGCCTTTTGATTGGAGCATTTAGTCCATTGCCATTTAAAGTAGCTATTGATAAATATGTATTTATTGCCATTTTGTCACTTTTTTTTCTGGGTGTTTTAGCAGTTCTTCTCTGTTCCTTTCTTTTTCTCTTGCTCCTTTCCCTTGTGGTTTGATGGCTTCCTTTAGTAATATGTTTGATTTCTTTTGTCTTACTTATTTGCTTACTTATTATAGGTTTTGGATTTGTGATTACCATGAGGATCCTACATAATACTCTATGTATATAACAGTCTATATTGAGTTGATAGACTCTTTAGCTTGACCTCTTTCTAAAAGCTCTACTGTTCACTCCCCTCCTCCCACATTTTATGTTCTTGAAATCACACCTAATCTCCTGTTTTGTATTTGTCTATCCATCACCCTCTTATCATTGAAATAGGTAAGTTTAGTAGTTTTGTCTTTTCACCTTCATATTATCTTCACAGATGGTTGATCTACTACCTTTACTGTATTTTTACCTTTACCAGTGATTTTATTGCCTGGTTTTTTGGGGGATTTTTTTGATAATTTTTTTTTATCCCTATTTGTGGTCATTGCTTTCCCACTTTAAGGCCCTTCTGCATTTCTTGAAGAACTGGTTTTTTGGTGATAAACTTCTTTAATTTTTGCTTGTCTGGGAAGCTGTTTATCTCTCCTTCCATTCTGAATGACAACCTTGATGGATAGAGTATTCTTGGCTGTAGGTTTTTTCCTTTTAGCACTTTAAATACATCATGCCATTCTCTTCTTGCCTGTAAGGCTGAAAAGTCCACTGATAGCCTTATGGGGTTTCCTTTGTATGTCACTTGTTGCCTTTCTCTTGCTGCTTTTAAGATTCTCTCTTTATCTTTAATTTTGGACATTTTAATTATAATGCGTCTTGGTGTGGACCTCTTTGGGCTTATCTTGTTTGGAGCTCTCTGTGCTTCCTGTACTTGGAGGTCTGTTTCCTTTCTTAGGTTAGGAAAATTTTCAGCTATTATTTCTTCAAATAAATTTTCTGCCCCTTTGTCTCTCTCTTCCCCTTCTGGGACACCTATAATACAAATGTTAGTGTGCTTGATATTGTCCCAGCATTCTCTTAGTCTGTTCTCATTCATCTAATTCTTTTTCTTTTTTCTGGAGACTTTCTTTTATACTACTTTGTTCCTAAGGGCTATCTGCTGACCATAACTAGGGTTGTCAGAATTACCAAACCACCAAAATTGAGGTGGATGATAAAATGAATTATTTTTTCAAACTAAGATTTCATAAAAACATCTTTGGAGTCACTGATGTAGCACACACAGGTATTTTTTCATCTTTCCAAATTTTGGCATTGCATAGTTCACTTCCTCGTTATTTGTTGCCTGCTTGAGCTGACTAATTTGAAATGGCACACTAGAAGGCCATGACACGCACAATTTGCTCTACCAGTGGGCTTTAAGAGCTGTAGTCTTCATCTGGCCTTTACACCTAGTATTATTTTCTCCTGCTGACAACACAACTGGAATGGGATTTCTAAGTAGCTCACATCATCATACCAGTGTTCAGCTGGGAATCTTAAGATCCACTATATCGACATTTATTCCACACTTAGCACTTCCATCCTCTTTGGTCACTCCTTTGTTTCACTTTTTTGACTCCATCAGCTCTTTCTGGAAGACTCTGTCTTACTCATCTTTCACTGTTACCTTTCCATCTCCCAACACTTATTTCAAGATTTATGCCAAATTAGAAGTCAATAACTGCTTGTCTAAAAAATTACTATTTTTTTTTAAAGATTGGCCCTGAGCTAGCATCTGTTGCCAATATTCTCTTTTTCTCCTTCTCCCCAAAGCCCCCCAGTACATAGTTGTATATTCCAGTTGTTGGTCCCTCTGGTTGTGCTATGTGGGACACCACCTCAGCATGGCTGATGAGTGGTGCTAGGTCTACACCCACGATCCGAACTGGGGAAACCCTGGGCTGCTGAAGTGGAGCATGTGAGCTTAACCATTCGGCCATGGTGATGGCCTCCTAAAAAATTATTAAAATAATATGCTTATAACTATGACCTAATCATGGTAGTATCTGCTTCTCTCTCACACCAAAGGTAGGAAAAATAATAATTTTTTTAGAAGAATAAAACCATTCTGATTCATGCTGTAAGATGGTTAACAAAATTTAAGTCATCATTAGGTTTTCTGTATTTTCTTGTGTCACTTCTCTCTATATTTTCTACTTGGGTAACCCAGAGGCATCTGAAACTCAGTTTCATTTTCCCACCATCATTTTCCCACCAGCCTGTTCCTCCTCCTGTGTTTCCAGCCTTTGTGAATGGCACCACCATCCGTACAGTCTCTCAAGCTAAGAACCTGGGAGTAACCTTTTCCTCTTCTCTCCTTCCCTCTTCCTACATCTAATTAGTATTCAAGTCCTATCTCCCTTTTCCCTTTTCCCCAACCAGCCCCATTCTTTCCAACCCCACTGCCAATCAAGGCTTTCATTATTTTTCAACCGGCTTTCTGTAAAGGCCTTCTAACTGATCTCCCGTCTTCAGTCTCATCTACTAGGATATGTCAACCCCAACAGAGCCCTCAAGATGCTCATTCTAACATCCAAATCCTTCAAAGACCCCCAAAAGTCTCTGAGAAGGAGTCCAAACATCTTGGCACAGCATATGAGGATGTTTTTAATCTGGCTCTGCCTCCCTTCCGCTCATGTCCTGCCTCTCACCACTTTGCCCTCTATACCCCCACCTTGATAAACCACCTCAGGTCCTCGAAGGTACCTTAGCTCTCTTGCCAAGGTGCCTTTGTGTCTATAACATCTTCTATTGGAATTGTCCTTTATTCAGGCATCATCGTCTGCTGATGACTGGACCCTCAGGGACGCAGCCTTGGCTGGTAGCTTTTGAGCAGGAGGCCTGGGTGTGAAGCTGGCTTAGCCACTTGCTGAACCTCTTTGAGACTAACTTTCTTATCTGTAAAAAGAGGAGAATAATACCAACCTCTAGGATTGCTAAGAGGAACTAGAAATAATAAATAAAAAGGGCTGCTGGTGAAAACAATAACAACAACAACACATAGCTCTTATTATGGGGCAAGTAAGATTCTAAGTGTTTCATTCATATTAACTCATTTATTATTCCAGACTCAGTTCAAGAATCACCTCCTCCTTGTAGCCTTTCTTGATTTCTCAAGACTTAATTGGACGTCTTTGCTGGATCCATTCTTACCCTCCTTGGCTCCCAGGTGCCCTGGGAACCTGCACGTGTGGAACTCATCTCTTGGGCTCCTCTGCTCACATCTAGCTGGGGCTGGCTTTGGAGTGAGATTAGGGAGCAGCTGGAGAGAGGCCAGGTGTCTCTTCCCCATGGCCTTCCTGATCGAGTCACTTTTCTGGCAGTGGCTGCTTCCTACTCTGTATTAGTTTGCTAGGGCTGCTGCCATAACAAAGTACCACAGACGGGGCAAAAAATGTCTTTTATTTCTTTAAACAGCAGAAAATTATTGTCTCCCAGATCTGGAGGCTGGACATTGAAGATCAAGGTGTCAGCAGTGTTGGTTCCTTCCGAGACTTCTCTCCTTGGCCTGTGGATGGCCGTCTTCCCCCTGTGTCTTCAGGTGTGCTTCCCTCCGTGTGTGTCTGTGTCCTAATCTCTTCTTAGGGGACACCAGTCATATTGGATGAGGGCCCACCCCAGTGACCTCATTTTTACTTTAATTACCCTCTAAAGGCCCTATTTCTAAATATGGTCCCATTCTGAGGTCCTGGGGGTTAGGACTTCAACAGATGAGTTTTGGGGAACACAGCTCAGCCCAGAACACTTACTCCAGTCAGTGGCCCATCGCCACGGCTCCAGCTTCTACTGGGCTCCAATCAACTTGTTCTTCCTCTCCCTCCTTCAGGCCTAGGGACGGCAACAGCTTCCCGCTGTGCTGGTCTCCTGCTGCCTCAGCAGCCACTTTGGGTTCTCTCAGCCCTGACATCCCTTTCATGAAGTAATTCCTCATTGCAGTTACTTGAACTATCTGATTGGGTTCAGTTTCCTGCTGAGACACTGAAATAGTGGCTTCTCTGTGAGTTCCCTCAGCCACATTCTCTCCCCTGCTCCCAACAGTTAGCACACAGTATGTCAGTTGTCTGATTCCTCACCATGTTCCCCATGAAACTGCAAGTTCCTTGTGGGTAAAAACCAGGCCTTTTTATTTTTTATCTTCAGGGCTTCACCTGGTATCTGTTGTATTATAGTTGCTCCATGTTTGTTGTACAATTTAATCACTGCCTAAGGCTCCCCTCGCCCTCCCTCCCCACTCCCCGTCTTTCTAGCCTTATTTCTTTAGATCCCTTGTGCCTCATCTAGACTATGGAAATAGCTTTCTAGTGGATTTCACTGGCTCCCATCTCTTCCACCTTCAGTACTAATGATGGATTAGTCTTACTAATAAAGGATTAGTCTTTAATAAAAGATTAATGTTCCTAATAAAGGATTTTCTGAGACATGTGGCATCCAAGGCATCCACACTCAGCCTTAACCCACCTTCAATTTCTCATGCTCCCACTATGCCCATCACCACCACCCACTTTCCAGCCCAGAATATACCTCTGCTGCCAGCCTTTGTGCCACTAAATTGTGCCACTGTGCCATTGCTTTGTGCCATTGAATTGTAATTCAATTTTTTTCAATATATAACAAATTTGACTTGCTGATTTTGCTCATTACCAATCGTCTAACTCTGTGGCCAGGTTTTTTTTACAGGAAAGAAGAGCCAGATGAGGCAGATCTAGCAGGGCCCTCCTCTAAGCTCCCAAAGCCAGTGCTACAAATTCAGGTGCTCCACACCGCGTGGAAGCTGTTTCCACATAAGCCTCTCTTTCCCATGGACTGACAGATAAATGTGAGTTAAGCGTGGGGACAGTTTTACTTCTGTATCCTTAGCTTCTGGTGCAATGTCTAGAACACAGTAGGTTTTCAGTAAATGTTTGCTGAATGAATCAAAAGGCCACCTCCATGCTTGGAGATGGAGAATGTGCACAAGGACATCCATGACCATTTTACCTGGAGAGTGGCGACTGGGCGGAGGGACAGTGGGCAGTGAGGGGATCTCAGAGGAGGAAGGAGATGACTAAATAATGTATTTATGTATCCAACCCTCTAGTTTATGGAACTGTAACCACTTTTAGGAGACTGTGCGTCTCGTTTGAAATAAACACTCACTCTTTCAAGCACTGTGATCTCTTCAACTCAGTACTATTAGGAAAATCTATTAGGCTCTCTTGGTTATTCCGAGATAGTTTCTAGGGAAAATATTCAAGTGGAACTTAACACAACTATCGACTTGTTTGGGAAAGATCAAAATGTATGCTTCTCCAGGGAGAAATAGTGACCTTGATTCTTGTTCAGCCAGTATTTCCCTTCTGGAAAGTACTGATTGCCCACTGCAGCCCTCGAGGACAGAGTCCCTGCCTCGTGCACCAGGCGGCTGAAAACTGCGCGGCCCTGCCTAGCAACAGGAGGCAGCTGCTCCTTTTCAAGGCTTCACACAAGGAAGGATTTATAATAAAGAGGAAGGTGCTTAAATGATAACTACTTTTTTCTCATTTAAAACTAGTGTGTATTTCCCCAAAATACACCATAGCTGTAGGGTAACCAGCTGTCCTGGATTGCCCAGAACTAAAGGGCTTCCTGGGACACAGAATTGTCACTTTTACTTTTTTTTTTTGGAGGAAGATAGCCCTGAGCTAACATCTTCTGCCAATCCTCCTCTTTTTGCTGAGGAAGACTGGCCCTGAGCTAACGTCCATGCCCATCTTCCTCTACTTTATATGTGGGATGCCTACCACAGCATGGCTTGATGAGCGGTGTGTAGGTTGGCACAGAGATCCGAACCGGCGAACTCCGGGCCTCCGAAGCGAAGAGTGAGAACTTAACCACAGCACCACTGGGCCGGCCCCAAGGACTTTCACTTTCAAAACCAGGGAAAGGCTGGGCAAATTGGTACAGGCTGGTCACCCACATGATAGATTCTTTATACCAAGTCAAAGAACCAAATTGTTCCCTCTTTTTATGTGATGACTAAACATCTTGGAAATAAGAAATTCTACAAAATTAAAAAGAATAGAAATTGGTGCTGCAGACTAAAACCGTATCTTTCTTTAGGGAATGGGTAAAGAAGGCTAAGGGAGGATTATCTTAACTCTATGAAACTGTTAGACTTAATGACTAGAAGAGAGCACCGTCTATTCCACTGGATGAGACATTTTACCTCTGTGACAGTCAGATATGGAATTCTGACCATCAGAATCAACACTGACTCTAAAATTCTGAAGTTGCTATTACTCAGGAAAAAAAACCACACACATACTTTTTGTGTGTGTGTGAGGAAGATTGGCCCTGAGCTAGCATCTGTTGCCAATCTTCCCCTTTTTGCTTGAGGAAGATTGCTGCTGCGCTAACATCTGTGGCAACCTTCCTCTATTTTATGTGGGATGCCACCACAGCATGGCCTGATGAGGGGTGCCAGGTCCATACCCAGGATCCAAACCTCCGGCCACCAAAGCGGAGCCTGAGAACTTAAACCACTACACCACTGGGCCAGCCCCCACACTCATGCCTTTACACCAAAACGAAGCATCGTACAACGGCCTGAATATAATAGCCACAATGCAAACAGCTTCCTGACCCATTTGCTTAACTCTTATGACTGCAACAAAAATAGCGAGATTTTAAAAGCAAAAGTTCATCTTAAATTGTACGTATTTTGAAAAGCACTGCAGTGAGGAAAGATGTTCACATATCGTGCTGTCTTATATATCAGTTATCTAACTATCTTTCTATCCATCAGGGCACTTGCCCACCTGTTGTTCTGCCCTACAAAGCCTTGACAAGCACGTGGGGGAACTACCATTAAAAGTCACAAAATTCTCAGTCTGTAGAGACAGAGATCTCACATCACCCTCCAGACACACTGCCTCCCACAGGAAGTACCCTCACAGCCTCCAATTACAAGAGGCCATTAAGCACTGCTGGGTAGTTTGGGGCAGAACGCGGGAGAAGCTGACATCATTACACAGCCCTGCAGAAGTGTGTTTAGGTTGAGACACGTTCTAGTCTGTGCAGCGTGCGATTGTGCATCGATGAGCCTGGCTGAGCTTTTCCCAGACTTTGTTGTGCTTTTTCAGGGGTTACTGGTGCTATGAGAGGTGAAAGAGAAATATACCCAAACCCCTCATGAGCTGGCCTAGACCTCATGTGCATCTGCTTGACCCTCTTTGTGGTTGTGCCTGTCAGTCGCTGTGTGCGCAGACCTGCAGCTGAAGTCCTGCACAGAAGGGGCACACAGGTGTGACGGAGACGTAAAAAGTACAAGTCAACCAGCCCCTGAAGGGCACCCGTCTTCAAGTACTGCGAAGGGCGCTGGGTGGGATGGCCTTGTCTGAGCAGGGCAGGTGGCCTCCTGCAGGCCAAGTGGGGTTCACTGAGAAAATACAAGCGCCTGCTGTGGGCAAGGAAGACAACAGTCTGGGTTTGCTGCTCAGCCTGAGTAGCACTTTATATACAATGGTCTTCTCATAATTCACAGGGTTTTAATGATGAATGACTAATCAAAATAACGATAACTATTAACAAATGTAAAACCCAACCAAGTGTTAAATAATGACACCATTATGTCATATGAAATGGACTTCCCCTCTCACGACAAGTAAAATTTCTCTTGGGACATTCCATTCTCTGAGGAAACCCCCTTCTCCCTCCAGCCCCCTACCCAGACATTTTTTAATGTCTTCAGATCTAGTTCACTTTCTGTTTCACATAAAAAGGTGAAACAAACAAACAAGCAAAACTAACGTACATAAAGCTCTTCCCGAAGGAAGGACTAAAGCAACATTGAGCAGCTGGGCGTCAGGTTCTCTGAGGAGAGCTGCCCTGCCCTGGTCATTGCTCAGAGCTGGGGCTCCCCTTGCCATCTTCCCCTTGTCTTCACTCCTGGGCTGCCCCCTGGTCCCTGCAGGCATTTGAAGAAGGAGAAGTGTGTCTCTGAGAGGGTAGTTGGCCATGCAGGTGTGGTAGATGCAGACGGACGGAATCTTCTGACAAGGGACACTTAGGGACTGTCCCACTCTCCACTAGACTGCAGGCCGGGGGTCACTTTGAATAAGAGCTATGAAGATTTGGAGACCAGGAGCATAGGACTACACAGAAGGCAAATGGCAAAGGCTCCTGTGTCTCTTCGTGCCCAAGTGAATGAGGGAAAGAAAACAAGGCCAAGTTGTATCATAGACCAGTCCTATGAGACACAAATGAAAAAGATGATGATGCTACTGAGTCTAAAAAGATATTAGTGGAGGCCGACCTGGTGGCGCAGCGGTTAAGTTCCCACGTTCCGCTTCACCAGCCCGGGGTTCGCCGGTTCAGATCCTGGGTGCAGACATGGCATCGCTTGGCAAGCCATGCTGTGGCAGGCGCCCTACATATAAAGTAGAGGAAGATGGGCATGGATGTTAGCTCAGGCTCAGTCTTCCTCAGCAGAAAGAGGAGGATTGGTGGCAGAAGTTAGCTCAGGGCTAATCTTCCTCAAAAAAAAAAAAAAAAAGATATTAGTGGTCCAGATTTTAGCAGCTCTTTGGGGCTGGCATCATCAACCTTGAAAAGTTTTTTGGTTTTTTTTTTAAGCCATATAAATTTTTAAAGGACCTGTTTGTTGTCTCAGGTAGACCTTCCTTGGCAGAGACAGGGAAGTACGTAGGTCAAGGCAAACCATCCTAGACAAGGAGAATAACCATAGTCAACCTGCAAGATGGATGTTCATAAACCAGGAATGGTCTCTTAACCAAAGCTCAAAGAACAACATGATGTCAAGGGCAGAGGTATAGAAAGTACTGGACTCTGCCAACTATAGCTATGGCTGCAAATCAGGGGGCAGAGGACACATGAAACTACTGTGTGCAAGCACTCTCTCACCTGCACATACACACACACCACAGTACACTGCACCAGGGTCAGAAACAAAAGACAATAGAACTTTGGTCACTCCTAGATCACAGAGCCATCCCACATGGAAATTGCATTGCTCTAGAAAAGGTAGATGCAGCATTGATAGAGTATCTGGCATCTAAAAGGATGAATTATTGTGAACCTCACATCTGGACAAATGCAAGCACCTCTCAGCTAGGTTTTTTCTCCTTAATCAATAAACATCTGAATGTTTCCCCATGTACCAGGAACTATTTTACGTGCTAGATACTAAGGTTGATGACAACTGGTCCCTGCCCTCATGAAGCTTACAATTTCAGAAACTAGGTGTACTGACAATACACAGGCAGACATGTTATGACCTGTAGGCTGACAAAAGTGTCACCTTTCATCCAATCTTTAGGAGCTAGGGCTCTGTTTTATTTCCTCCTTTGCCTAATACTCTGCTCTGTAATCAGCCTGAGAACTCCATTCCTCCAAGACTGTGCTTGCCTCTGCTAACTCTCCCAGGAACTCTATATGTTGACAGACTGTCCTGTCTCCCAACTACATGCTTGCTGGCATTCCTCCATTTACCTCCTCCCAGATTCTCCAACCCCATCTTTCTGCCCTGCTCACCTACCTGCATATCCATTCCTCGTTCTGCCCTGACCCCACACTCTCCAGATGCCTGTGCTCTGAGCTCCCCAAACTTCTTATGTGGAATAGCGAAACCAAGTTCATAATCAGAAGACCACGTGGAGGGCCGGAAATTGATGGTGTTTTAAAGGTTAAGGTCATTGAGGAGCCATCCTCATAGTCAAGCTGCCCTGCATGGCTCCAAGCAGTCAACTGGGTGCCCTCTTTCTGGACAGTTCTGGAGAAAGAGAGAAAATATTTTATGCTTTTGTTTCAGTAGCTCTAGACTCCATCTTTTTCCTTCTTTCCACAATTCATTAGGTTCTGGCTTTCTTTGACTTTCAATTGTACTTTGGCTCGATGAGCTCTTCATTTTAACGTCTTGTTCTCAGTTTGTTCCTATTTGACCTAATGATTCTGCAGAGGACTAACACTACCTCATTAGTGTATATTTAACTGGTTATTAAGCGAGAAAAAGAGAGAGGGAAAGAGTGACAGAGAGAAAGGGAGATTTCGTCCCTAAAAGATCTCATCCAGGTGGCCCCATCATACAGACGATGGTGGCAGGACATGCATTTTGCTGTCCCAGGGCTGGAGACATTTCCTATTGTCGTGACTGAGAGGGTGCTACTGGCATCTAGTGGGTAGAGGCCAGGGATGCTGTTAAACACCCTACAAGGCACAGGACAGCCACACAAGGAGAAAACTATCCAGCCCCAAATGTCAGCAGTGCTGAGCTTGAGACACCCTGGATACAAGCATGTTCCAAAGGCCAAGGAAGATTACATAACTGCTTCTCACTTGGGCAGAGGTTTATGTCAATCCTCTGAAGTCATCAGTAACACCCTAGTGATTTGGCTGAACCTAACGCTGGAGCTGCTGCCTGCGGGCTTTTACACACTCCCACCTTAAAGTTCAAAGTTATTGCTCACTAAACACTGCGAACTGCTTATCCTTAACCACGTGTATGGACCCAGCCGGCCCACATGACCAGTAGACCAGCCCTCATTGTGCACACATGAAGGCCTTACTTTTTGGGAGTTGTTGCAAAACTTGCGGTGTTGGCTGTCCTGAGAGACGGAAAAAATGGCAGGAAGCAAAGTGGAAGTAAAAATCTTACATGGAGTGAAATTCCACTACGCTTATGGTGCCTTAAACATTTTATGAGTGAAAGAGAACGCAAGCAAAAATTCTACTTTAGATGTGAAGCATGTCAGCTTTGTCTAGGAGTCTCCTTCCTTCCCTTCTTTCCATTATCAGAAGCTGTAGAGAACAAAAGAAAGAAGACAGGAAGGAGGTCGGAAACAGGCAGGTCGTCTGTTTGCCATGAGAGCCGACCCTGAAAATCTCTGAGATCAGGACGTGCTGCCAAATTGGATCAGACTTTCCCCTTTTCTTTAGTTACAGAACTGCAAGACATGACAAACTGATAACGATTGTGTTATGATGCGGGGGTTGTGTTCTAGGATACAGTGGGGAGGCGGTACGGGAGATAGGTTCTTATGGAGAAGCCCCCCACACACAAAAGAATAAATTTTAAACATCTGACTCTTCTGACTTCTAGTGTTAAGGGTCTCCTCATTTCTCATTTAACCCAAAAGAAAACTCCGAGAATTTGAAGTGCGCTCTGGATGTGGGGGTGTTGCAGGGCTACAGTGAGTGCCGGCCAGAGGGCGCGTGTTGGTGGCTAGGAGACAGCCATGGAAACTCTGAGCCTGGGAGAGACTGTCAAGCAGATGATCTGAGCTAGAGAAATAAGTTTATAAGAAACGAATAAGAGAAAGGAAATGTAGCAAATGGACAACAGAAGAAAAACTGGGTATGGATCTCTCATTATGAGCAAGTGCCAACTTATGAAGTGATTGTGTTCTGGAAAGTTCATCTGACTACTGGAAGCAACAACAGCACAAGTGGAGTGGAGGGAAACAGAAGTAGTTTATTGATTGCTGGACACGACCTATAAAAATTCACAATCCAATGCTCTCATTTTAAGGAGGAAAAACTTATTTCAGAAAACTTGATCATGGCACCCAAGACACTCTCAGATTTAGGAACAGAGGTTGGTCTTGGGATTCCCCAGGCGGTCTACTAACCATGCTGTGTTCTCTATAAGCAGGAAGGCAATAAAAACAATGATGATGAGGAGCAGAAAGGTAGGAGGTGGGCTGTCCAGGTGACTGGGAGGCGGAAGGGAGAAGAAAAAGTGAAGATGGTAGGGAAGGAACACTCCAGAAGCAATGAGCAGGAAGGGTGCTGCCTGGTCTGGGTCCCATTCCCCTATGGGAGACAATTTGAGTGCACATTGAGTGGGGGCTTCCTACATGGGGGTTCTGGTCCCTGTCGCTGCCCAGAAATGTGGAATACAAGGAGAGAAATGACTAAGATGGAGTCTCCAACTTCTTTTCAAAATGTCAGCAATCTTCAGAACCTCATGGCTATTTTCTCGGCCCCCCTGGAATTCATTAATTTATTTAACAAATGCTTACTGGACCCCATTTGTGCCAGATCCTGTCCCAGGCCACATGGCTAGGGCCGTAAAGAGGACAAAGGCCTTTTCCTCTGGAGGCTGCTTTCTAGAGAGACAGATAAAAAGCAAGCAAATCAATATGATAATGTCTGGTCATGTTAAGCGCTATGAAGAAAATAATGCAGGGTAACACGATAGTGACCAGAGGGTCCACTGTAGATTGGGTGGTCAGGAAATGTCTCTTTGAGGAGGTGACATTTGGGCTGAGACCCAACAGGCAAGAGCCAGCTTTGCAAAGAGCTAGGGATTGAGAGCACAGCCCACACAAAGGTCCCAGTGCATGATCAAGCAATCAAGTGTGGCAAGTTCAAGGGACACACAGAAAGGCAGTGTGGCTGTTAACTTGGTGAGCAAGAAGGAGCATATGAAATGAGCTCATCAGGGGTGAGCCCGGCCATCTCAGATTGATGCATGTGCTCATTTAACAAATATTTATTAAGCACCTGCTGTGTGCCGGACATCGCTAAGGATATAAACATGAAACTGAGAGACTCCTAGCTCAAAGATTCTGTCCCCAGGGAAGAAGTTAAGAGTCGAGTAAGGACGACAGAATCCTCAAAACAATTCTGCTACAGGTTAGAAGGTGTTCCACTCCAAAGAGACTCAACGCAGACACCACCATGTTGCTGAGCAAGGCTAGGGGCTTTCCAGAAGCAACTGTATGAACACAGCCATGCACCAACTACAGTCAGTTTACAATCTGAAGAAAGGGGCACACTGGACGTCCAAAAGACAGCACGAGGTCTGAGGTCCGGCCATCTGCTCCCCAGGGCAGGGAGCTTAGGGCATCCCAGAGATGAGTCACCTAGCCCACCTTTCCCCACCGGGTGAGCCTTCTCGTCTTCGTGGGTGGGGCAGGGCCACAGGAATCCCCCCACCCGGCCTAAATCTGTCACACTCAGAAACCCCAGGCAGGGGGGCCGCGAAGACCGAGGCTCTGATTAGCACCTGATTCACCGCGCAGTCAGGGCAGGGCGGCGACTGCTGGGAACAGGCCCCCTTGAGTCGCCCCAAGGGGAAAGGCTTGCGGGAGTTTCGGTGACCCCGATCCCGGGGGACCTGCCCGGTGACGCGCCGCCGCCCGGTGCTAGCGGTGCCTGCACGACCCCCACCCTGCCCGCGGGAACGCGCGCGGAACCGGCGCGGGCGGCGCGTGCGCTCTCGGCTCTCGGCCCTGAGCTCGTGGGGCACCCGAGCCGAGTCCGCGCGCCCCCGTGCCCGGCCACCGGGAGCCGAGTCCGCTCG
Source organism: Equus quagga (assembly GCF_021613505.1). Lineage (NCBI taxonomy): Eukaryota > Metazoa > Chordata > Mammalia > Perissodactyla > Equidae > Equus > Equus quagga. The sequence continues at coordinate 62,974,453 of NC_060281.1, read as the reverse complement.
GGGCGGGGCCGGCGCGGCGCCGGGAGCCCGACTACAAGTCCCAGGGAGCCGGCCGGGGAGGGACGCGAGCGGGCAAGGCGAGACCGTTTCCTGGCCGGGGCGCCGGTGCCCCTGCCCTGCTCTGGCCGAACGAGCAAAAAGGCCTGCCGTCCATGCCGGATCCCTGGAGCAAACCGAGTGGCCTGGGCGTCCCTGGTCCCTGTTGTTTATTCCGCGAGCAGGAAATTCCTCCCCGCCCGCCCCTCCCTCCTCCTGCTGTAACATGCCTTAGTGAGCCCGCGCCCTCCCTGCCCAGGGTGCTAGAGTTCGCGGTCAGCCGCCATGGGGAATGGGATGAACAAGGTAACGTGTCGTCTTTCCTTTGCGATCTCTTTGTTTCCACTTTGCAGCCTTCCCTCTGGCTGGGGTTTGCTGGGCAGGAAAGCCCGTCCTCGCTCCCCCACCTGTCACCGGGGTACCCTTGCTCCGCCACTCGAACGTGGTGCGCTTTCCCGTGGTGGGGAGGGGAGCGGGAGGGGGGCGGCGTGTCAGGCCTGACCGTCACGGCTGTGTTTTTGAGGTGCTCCCCCCCAGGTCCCCTGCCGGCTTCCGGGTGAGCAGTCCCCAAGCCAGCCCTGCGTCCTGCGGCTGAGAACAAGCCGTGCCCTTTAAAAGCGTTGACACTTGCTCTGCCTAGAACTCAGCTGAGCTCAGGGGATTGTGGTTTCCTCTTTTTCTCCCCTCCCCTCCCCTCCCAAACTTGGCTCTTGAAACATCACCACCCACATCATTAGTAAACTGCAGTAGATAAGTGTCTTCTATTCAGTAATTTCCTCTTTCTCCCCAGATTTTTATTTGTGTGCACAGATAAGTTTTTCTTGTGGACAGAAAAGCTTGTAGAGGCCTGAGTCCTGAGGGGTTTTTAAATACCTGGAGGGAGGGGGGGAATAGAGTCAGAGCTGAGTTATCCTGGGTTATGTGGCTTCTCCAAGAAGGGCAACCTGCTGACTGGCTGCTTGTGCTGATCGTGCCTTCTCGAAAATCCGCCTTGCTCTCTTCTGTTTGTCTCTGTTCTGGCCCCCACCCACTGCTCCCCAGTTTCCCAGAGCCCGCTTCCTAGACTGTGGGATAGTCTGTGTCTTTCTGTCAATGGAAGGTTCCAGATCCCAGCTCTTGCAAGTGAGAGTTGTGTCAGGTGTGTTCTTATCAACCGCAAGGTTAAGGATTTTGTGATCTGGTACTGCTGGTTTAAAGGAAAGACTTATAAAACTTTTAGAAGTCCCTCAGGTCCTTCCCTCTTCCCAGGGCTTCGAAGGGGTCCTGGATCCGGGGTTAGTTCCTGGTCTTCTGTTTCTCTCCTTCCATGTGTTCCACTCACCTGCAGCCCACATCCATTCAGCTTTCGTATTTGGTGGATGTGGCAGTGTGGCTGGCTTTCCTTTTGGTTTTTCTCGCCGGTGGGGTCAGCAGTGGTTTGGTTCTTTCAGCTGGAGTGTTAGAAGTGGGGTAGGGAGGTTAGGAGCCAGGCGGGGAAGGGCAAGTGTGGTAGGGCACGCTGTGTACTGTGTGCTGAACTCTTGTCACCTGCCCACACCATGTTTATTGGCTCCTCGAGACCCAGTTTCTGAAGGAACCATTGCGTGTTTGGGGCCTGCATATCTGAGGTTTTCTGGTAACCAGAATTGTATTCGTTGTGTGTGGGATTTTTTGGAGGGGCGGGGGTGGGGGAGTGGGCAGTGATCGGGTTTGGAAATAGACTCTGTCTCTCTCGGATAAATCCTTGATCACATCCCCATCAGCGCTGGCATCCATCAGCACCATGAGCCTTCTGCTTTTTACATGAGAACAGAACCCGGTAATGGTGCGTCCATGAGTTTGTGGGCTCTGCCACCTCAGCTGGCCTTTGGTTCTTTCTACAGTTTTCCCACTTGAGTTGTTCACTCTTTACCTCTTTCAGCATTTAATTTGTGGTATTTTTATATTATAATTCTAATTACATATTTAGGAATACAAATGATTGCCTAAGGGTTCAAAATTAATTTCAGGCTTTTCAACAAAAGCAGTCATATTCATGTCATGATTTTTACCTTTCAAAGAAAGTAAAACATTTCTTGATGATGTTGTCACCATGACCATCTTGTATTGTAAATAGAGCCACTGTTTCCAGTGTAGAGGTGGAGAAATGTGTACAGACAGATGTAGAGACATCATTGATTCAACGCTGTGTACTGTGCGCTTGCTGTTAGCCAGGTGCTGGGCTAGCTGAGGAGCTGGGAGGAGAGGGGGTGGGAAGTGGCACAGAGGTCCTTCACCTGACGTTCAGTATAGACCAGCAACTGCCCAATAGAAGTAGAATGTGAGCCAAATATGTAATTTAAAACTTTCTAGTAGCCACATTAAAACAGTAAAAAGAAACAGGTGAAATTAATTTTAACTATTTTATTTAACTGAAATATATTCAGAATATTGTCATTTCAACATGTAACCAATATATAAAATTATTTATAGAATGGTTTACATTTTTTTTTGTACGAAATCTTCAAAGTCTGCTGTATATTTTCTGCTTAAATCACAGCTTGTTTGGGATTTTAAGTACTCAGTAGCCACCCTGGCTAATGGCTGCTGTGTTGCACAACGCTGGTTGTGGGTGTGAGAGAGAGAGAGCAAACACAAGCCAGGGAGAAGTGGAGGAGAAGATGGGCAGTGGCGGGAGAGCAGAGAGCAGGTGTGAGCGCGACCTAGAAGAGGCAGTCCATCCAGGCGCACTCTCCCACTGGGGTAAAGATGCTGAACCTGAGCTCACAAGGAATTACTCAAAGTTAAAAGGTTAGTTAGTGGCAAAGTAGATTGCTTGAGGCCGGAAATTAAAAGGCTTAACTAGAATTCGTACATATATTACTGTGTGACTTTGAATTAGGCTTCATATTTTCCCCATCTGTAAAAAAAAAAAAAAAAAAAAAAAAAAGAATGGTTGATTTGCACAGTCAGTGGAATTATTATAAGGTACTATCCATAAAATGCTTTTCTAAGAACACTTATAGATAAAAATGTACAGTGCCTTTGGAACTAAAAACATGTTTTGCAGTGTGTGCCCTGAGGTTACTGGGACAAGATTTCTTTCCTTAGCAAAAGAAAACTTAGGAACTAAACAGTGCAGATTCCACTCTGACTGCTTTGAATGTGGCGGTTTTCATTTCTATTTCACATCCTCATGGAGGCCCTTCTCATTGGTCTGTCCCAGTCTCCTGGGTGGCACAGCATCCTGCCCCTCTCAGTGTGGACGGTGTGTTACACAGAGAATGTGAGAGAAGGAGGCTTCTGTATTCTGGCCTGTGGAAGATGATGAGGAGATAGAGAAAAGACACAGCAGTTGTGGTCTGTTATTTTTTGAGCTGCATATCATGTGCCTGCAGTTTATGAAATCGAGGCCTCACTGTCGCCCCAGGAGGACAGTCTCTCACCCTCTTTGTGCAGGTTGGGAGATGGACTCTCAGAGACGTTACGTAGCATGACTAAGGCCCGATGCTAGGGAGTGGCGGAACTGGGCTTGGAACAAACCGGATGGTAGAAGTCTTTCCTTTGAGCTGGGATGCTGGTTCATCCCAAGTGAATTCTAAAGATGCTGGAAAGTAACCTGAAAAAGCTCCCCAGAGTTTCAAATTAATTGCAAAATAGGAAAAAAACACCTTCTTTCTTCCTTCATGTTTGACATTGATAAAAAAGAGGAGGGAAAGGCAGGCAACTAAAACCATCTTTTCACTGTTTTGTGCAGTTCCCAAGTAGACCCTCTGAGCGGGCCAAAGTTACAATCATGCCTGAGCTTATGGTGTGCCAGGGCCTGCCCTGAGCCTTTACACTAGAGCAACTCCTCCAACCCTCCCCGCAGCCCTGTGGTTGTGAAGTCACTACTGCTCTTTGCATCCCTGGCTTACAGAGGAGGTGCACAGAGGTGAGACCTGCCCCGAGCACCCAGCTGGTGAGGCCTGGGCCTGGACTCCCTGCCAGGTGGTCTGCCTCTTAGCCACGACACAGGGCCTCGCTGCTGGTAAATGTCTCTGTAGGATTAGGGTTAGACTCAACAAGCTGTTGCATGCAAATGTCGTGTTTATGTGGAGCCTTTGAAAACTCCTGGTTAACTCAAAGTTCTCTTAAGGGTCTGAACTCCTAGATCTTTGTGGGGAGGAGCTATAAAGAAAACTCCTCATTGCCAGCTTGTAAGTCTTAAGGCCTACAGTGCCTCAATAAAAACAAAAATCTAGCCTCTCTAGCCAAGCATTAGGACAGAGAAATCGGCCCTAAATGCTTTTCCACGTGCATATTTTTATCTTAATCAAGCTGAACTTACAACCTAAAAGTGACCTGCAGTATTGCCATCCTAGGGCAGGATGTGAGGACCCTCTGGCTCTGACATCGTCCCCCACTGACTGCCAGGGTTGGTTCAGTTCCTCCAGCAGCCAGCTGCCCAGCCTGGAGGCCTCTTCCTCGCTGCCATGCATGTTATCCAAAAGCATCCTGCCTGGTGGATATGGATGCTGTCCCAGCATTTCATGGGAAATTTGCTTGTGGCGATGGGAGGCAAACACTTCAGTTAGTGCGTCACTTTACCATGGGACGCCCACAGTTGTGAAAGAAAGAGGGGCAGAGTCTTCAGAAAGCCTGATGTGGGGTGTCTCTAGCACTCTGCCGCTTCATGGGTGTGATCTTGAACAATCACCTAGTGTGTCTGAGCCTCAGTTTCTTTATCTCCCTCGATCGTGGGGACAGTGGTTAGGTTATCTAGTCTCCTGACTCACTCTAAAATGAGTATAATGATAGCTCCCCCAGTCACTACCCAGGTTCTTGGGAGAAGCAGATGAGAATTTATTAGAAGATATTTTTTCAAACTGGGAAATGCAGATGTGCGCTGCTTTCGTATTCTTGGATCTGTCCCATCAATGGTTACAGTGATGACCTCTGCCGTGGAGATGGCTGATGCTGTTTTAGGATGGCTCTTTTCTCCATAGGAAGATAAGGGAGTATAGTTGAGAAAGGAGGATAGGGAAGAGAGCAAGGGGAATATGCCCTCCTCGGCATAGGCCAGGGTTCCTCAACCTCTGCTCTCTCAACATTTGGGGCTAGGTCATTCTTTGTTGTGGGACTGTCCTTACATTGTAGGCGGTTTAGCAATATCCCAGGCCTCCACCCACTAGCTGCCAGTAGCACCTCCCCCCACTGTGACAACCAAATATGTCTCCGGGCATTGCCAGGTGTCCCCTGCAGGGCAAAATCGTCCCCCATGGAGAACCCCTGGCCTAGGGTTCTCCACTCAAAATCTCCTGAGGCCTGTGTGACGTGGAACCGGATCATTCTCAAAAGATGGGCTAGGGCGTGGCAGGTTGAGAAGCACTGTTTTAGTGGTAAGGGGCTGGACCGTCACACACCCTTGTGCTTTTAGATGCTGCAGTTCGTACATGGGAGCACCTGACTTGGGTGCCTGCATAATTCATTCATTTGTCCATTCTCCCATTTATCAAATTATGTTATTGAACAACTGCTATTGTCAAGGCACTGAGCTGGATCCTTGTGCTAGATCCAAGAAAACTCTGCAGATGGGTCCCAGGAAGCTTACAGAGGAGCTCCCTGCAAGAGGTGAGCACTCTGTGAGTGGCACAGCTGTACAGCCACGGTCGTGGGGCTGATGGACAAAGCCTCTGGGCTGGCGGTCTGTCTTCTCTCCTCTACACCAGCCCCTCCACATTTGCTCCTCTCAACATTACAGTTTTATTTCATATTGAAGGAACAGATGCTTAAGGCAATGTTGTAAGTGCATACAAGAGTATTCTCAGATTCATCCTTTTATAAATGCAAGCTGATTAAGTCCACAGCCAAATGGCACTAAGAAAGTCCATGACATTTAACCCTTCAGGGAACCCACCAAAGTTCTCCCTCTCACCCCTGGCTTTGAAACCCACAAAGTCCTTTCTGACCTAGGAAGAATCAAGATCCCCTACCCCTGTCACCACCTTGTACTGCTGCTTGATCGGGAATTTTCTCTCTTACATCTATTTGGGGGGTGTTCTTACTTAGATTCCGTGGCATCCTGAAGTACTAAGAGAAATGTTTAAAAAATAAACTCAAAATATTTCCTGCCTTTTGTGCTTAAGTCCTTTTTTATGGCCGAGCATTTCATTGTATGCATTTCTGTATGACGAGTGTTAGTATACTGTGGGCATGAAGGCTGTTGATCAAGATGAGCCATCAGTCATGGAGAGTATTTAGCATTAGATCTCAAAGTATTTCTGTAGGAGTCTACCTTCATTATCTATCGCCAGTCGCTCTTTTACCAGAGAACCAGAATCTCTGTGCCCAGCAGAGTGCCAGAGGTCATCTGGCTTGTGGTTTGTGCCATTTCATCACCGGTTGTCAGTGCTTCTCTCTTCACGTGCGGACTCCACCGCAGGCTTTCGGGACACAGCAGGGAACCAGGCAGACACAGCCCTTGCTGCAAGGTCAGTAAAAAAAGTAAGCAAATAAATAACTTTAGGTGCGGATAAATATGATGAGGAAAATAAAACAGGATCAAGTGATAGAGGGTGTCAGGGAGCTTGGTGGTCAGGAGAGACCTCCCTTGGAGCTGTCACCTTGTGGGAGACCCTGACAAGAAGCCACCAGGTGAACCATGGGAGAGGACCATTCTCAGCAGAGGGGCAGAACAGTTGTTTCTGAGGCCCAAGGATGATTAGGGCCAATTCTGTACTTCCTCTTTTAGAGTCATGGAAGATTCCCACGTTGCATTTACGAACTTTTTCCTTGGTTTAGCCTGACTTCCTCCCAGGTGGTGCTGATCGCACTCCTGGTGTGTCCTTGCTTCCAGCTTGAGCTCAGACTCTCCGTGAATCAGCCACTTTCTCCCAGATGAACACTCTCTTCCGTGGTCTGGAAAATTATTTTATTTCATTTCATTTTCTCTTTCTCTGTACTTCAGGATTACCAGCAACAATAATAGTGGGGAAGTCAATGGGTCAGATTTTTTAGTTTTAAGTTTGAATTTTGAAGCTGACTAGAATCAAAGTTTAAATGTTTATGGGCTTTTTATTCTTCTTGAAAACAAAAATGTAAGTCTGAAATTCTCTCCCTGCCAGTGGCCAGTCCTCCAGCCTTCTTTGGTGTTGTTTTGTAATGCTATATGGAAGCAACTACAGAAACTGGCAATGAGCAATGTGCTTTCTATTTCCAGCCCTTGAAGCGCGAGCTTACTCTCCTGATGTGGGAAATTGCAGTTAAAGGTTTACTGACACAACTCTGTCCTCTCTTTATATTACTGAAAAATATTTCAAATGCTTACAAAATGGGAATCTTATGTGATTTTTACTAGGTTGGCTCCTTGAGCTAGTAAGCTCAGCCCTCTGTCTCTGCCCCAGAGTCCCCTCAGGGTCCTGCTCTCCTGCAGCCTGGACCGGTGCCCCTGGCCTGGTGTCGCTGACCCCTGGGAACCTGCCCAGGGCAGAAAGGAGCGCAGTTTGACCTCTCAGGATTCACTCACCACAGTTTTCACATCTCTCTTCTCCTTGCTTCGCCTCCTCCTGCCCTCTGCACACTGTCTCTTTGTTCATTCCTTCATTGAAGAAATGATTACTTGAGTAGCTACCCATCAAAGGAGAGCCATTCACATTTAAAGAAAACATATCACAAATATGATGCAAACAGCAGATAGAGGTCATAAACTAGATATTCATGGGCCATAGTCAGCCTGCAGATGTGTTTTATTTGTCATATATTTAAGGGTTTTTTTAAAGTAGTTGACAGTATTTGAAAATTGGGCAGTTTCCCATAAAACCTGGAGGCTGGAATTGGGGGTCTCAGCCTGCAGCTGTGCGTCGTCACCTCCTCAGATGTGGAGAAGATTGAGGAAGACGCTAGCATGGGGCGGAGGCTGAAGACAGAGCAAATCTCAGTCCTGGAAGGTCTCACTTGCTGAGGTGTTGACTGAATTTCACGATGATAACTACTTGGAGCCCTAAGATCTTAATCTGAAGAGTCATGTGATTAACTTTGCATCTTGGAGGCAGGTTGAGGAATCCTTTGGAGGGACAAGTTCCGGGGTGGGGAGCTCTCTGGGAGGCTGTTGCAAAAATCAGACGGGAGGTGCTAAGAAGCTGAACAGAGGTACTGCAGAAAGTTCCAAGAGGAGCAGATAAATTGGGGAGCTGTTGATGAGTAGAGGTGAGTGCTGAATGAGACACAAGTGGAGTCCAGGGGAGGGAGGCCTCTCCTGTCGGAACCATCTCTGACTTGCTCTGGGAGTGCCAGTGGACCTGCTGTTGCAGGGTAGGAGGGTGGGGAGGGCTTTGCAGTCTATAACTTGCCTGAAGGTGTGTGCAGCTCATTTGCGTTTGTGCATTTTTTCCGAGTTGAAAGGCCCATCAGGTCCATGGCTGTAAGCGGCAGAATCCAAATGTGGCTGCTTTAGGTAGAATAGCTCAGATGGCCAGGAAGGCTAGAGAACCAAATTCAGGCTGGCCTGCCAGGAGCAGATCCTGGAACTGGTCTGGCGAGAGCTTTCTGGGACTGTCCCAAGACGCTGATGCTGCTGCCAGCAGGCCCCAGGTGTGCCACTAGCCCTACTGCCCCTGCTGCTGGAGAGAAGATGCGCTGTGTTATCTCTGGATTCTAGTCCTAGTCTACAGCAACTGTGGAGACATGTTGCATTTAGGTCCTCTGTCTGTGCCATAGCAGCAAAGGCAAATGAAAAGTGCATATCTGGCATTCGCAGCTTCTGTAGTAAGAGCTGGGCTCTGCTTTCTACCGAGACTCCATGGTGGGGGCTGGGGATTCTAAACACAGGAAAGGGCTTCAGAGGCTAGGAAACCCATAGAATAAAATAATGGTCCATCACAGGGTTTATGATTTTTGAGCATACCCAAGGGCTGAGGTACTCTAAACAGTGAGAACCACTTCTCTGTCTAAGAGAATACTGAGAGCAAAGAAAGATGATATTGCAAGGTGGGACCAGTAAGGGGTGTGGGAAAATGGGGTTACCCAGCTTGCCTGAGAGACAAGAGAGGTGGGGAAATCCTTCATAGGTAGGAAGCCATGTTGAAATTTTCAGTTGCATTTCAAGTTTGGCCTTCATTTTCTTGGGAAATGGTTTGCCACTGAACATGTTGATCTGGAAAATGACCCAATGAGAATATGACTTTAGAAAATTAATTTGATGGGACGCAGAAATAAATTCAGTGGCTACTGCTCTAGCCCTGTGTGGACTGGGTTCTGGAGTGATGGGGCTTCATGACTCACTGGGCAGAGGCGGGCACCAGGGTAGGGGGGCAAGGTGCCCTGGTGGGAGTGAGCTCCACCTGTTTCACTGTGGGTGAATGGGAGAAGGTGGCGCCATCGTGGGAACTGATGATGGGTGTGGGAAGACGATGGCCTGTTTTAGAGGGTGCAGGGAGTGGAAGCAAGACTGGAGGTGAGTTCCCGAGGGTGGATTTAGAAATCACATAGTCCTGATTTGAGAGTGGCAGAGCACAGAGCTCATCTAATCTCACGCCTTTGTTTTGTTTTATTTAAAAAATATGAGATGTATTAGTTTATGCTTCGTAGAGAAGGTAGTAGAAGTACAAAGAAGAAAAGCAAAAATGAGCCATAATCTTGTCCCCAAATAACCCCACTTGACTTTTTTAAAAAGTCAATTGAAGTAATGTATGCGTACGATTAGAACATTCAAACCATATGGAAAAGTGCAAAGCGAAATGCAAAGGCGGTCCTCCACAGACCTGCCCAGCCCCCAGCATCCCTTCACAGAGGTGAGCACAGCAATGAAGGCCTCATAGTGCACACAACTTTACCTTTCCTTTCCTTTTATCATGACTTTTCCAAGATAAAGTAAATAAAAATACATAGAAATGTCTACTTCCTTCTAACAGCCTCACACATCTTAAACATCTTAGTGGCACTTATCCTGGAGCCTTGGAAACTTTCTCTGGCTGACAGTGTCCGCTGAGCAGGACCGACAGCCTTCACCACTGCCTCTACCTTCCTCATTCTCTCTCTGGTAGAGACTGACCTTCTTTCTCGAGGCTGTTTCCACTGCTCCTTGCCTGTCCTTCCCTCTCCCCTGGCCCACTCCTCTTGGATGTCAGGTCTTCTCAATGTCACTGCCTCCTGGAAGTCCTTGAGGATCTCGGAGTGGTCAGTACCCTCCTCCTTCCCTAGGCAAGAATCTCCACAAGGGAAATAGGATACTGACAGGGCCATGTCTCTCTTGGCCACATCTGTATCCTGATTGCCTAGCATGGTGCCCATGTGTGACAGGAACTTAGTAAACCATTCATCCACTGTAATACGTTCTGTCACTTTGGGCAAACAAACGTGCTCATATTGTAGTCCATTATAACTGTCAACTGTATGAATCTGGAGCCATTTGTGGTCGATGATATAAAAGAAAAATTATTCTAACACTTATTAAAAATGGCAAGGAAGACTATTGCAAGTGAGAGATTGAACTCAACTCCCAGTACAACAGGGGCAGGTGGGGATTTGTAGCCAGTGGGCAGGGTGAGGGAGTGGATGGGAACGTACTAAGAAAACCTTGATTAGATCTCAAGGGTGGAGGAAGAGGAGCTTGAGTGGATGTCAAGAATGGGAGGATTCCTTGCTGCATCTGGCAGGCCAGGGACAAGGTCTGGTCGAGAAAAGGACTAAAGGGGCCTGACTGAAGCTTGATCAAGGAGGATGTCCCAGTCACCATCAGCCAAAAGGCCTAGGTGGTAATGCTGCCCCATGGCATCTAATGCCACATCATAACAAAGATAGGAGGGAGCCTGGAGAATGGGCAATCACACATGTACGTGGGCAAGAGCTGCCAGAGGACATCAGTTTGATCCATCTCCAATAGTGAACTTCTATTGTTCTTGTGTTTTAAAACAGGAACGATGAAGTGTCTACTCCACCCTTCCTCCCGGGAGAATCCCGAATACTGATTACATTTCAAGAAAGACCTGTCAAGTGTTTTAGCTCCTTGGCAGTGAATGCTGGCGTTTTCCTCTGAGATTCTGTTTCCCATCTTCCTGGTTACAGAGCTCACCCAGCTGGCGTCTGTGCTGTGACCTTGGTCACGGACGTGACTGACCTCTGAGTCCCATGGGGCGCTCTCCAAGCTCACTTTGCCACCCTGGGTAGGAGTCAGCCAAGGGGATCACACTTGCTGGGCCCATGTTGTCCTGAGTCGTTATTAGTAGCCTCTCGTTACCCTCACGAGTGTTGTAGTTAGATCAATATGTTCTGTGGCCCCTCAGCTTGGCCCTGCCCCCAGCACAGAGGCTAACCCTGGACCTACTTCTGCGTCCCCACAGGCTGTCCTGACATTGCCACGATAGGCTCCCCCTGCAGTGACTCGCACACATGCCATCAGTTTTTGGCAAGGCAGCTGGTTGTCGGGATAGTGTGTGAAGAAATCCACACTCATGAAGGACCTCACCACACGCTGCTTCCTGCTGTCAGTGGGAGTGGACAAAAGCAGGGGTGTGAAGCAGGCAGAGCTGAGAGGGGTGCGGGGAGTGGTGCTGAAAACAGGGTGTTGCCGGGATACCGGGGGTCTGAAGCGAAGTGTCACCGAGGCCGGGATGCTGTATGCACTTGGAAATCACTTTAGGTGATGTGGCTTCTGTATTTGGATTTCACTTACCGTACAAAGTATTGGCAGGATGAGAATTTGCTTCATATTTTGCGGAGTGGAAGGTGTTTGTGAGAAACACAGTCCCTAGTTCTCTGAGATCTACTGAATCATCCTATATGGCAGCTGGGAGTAGGGGCTTGTCCAGAAATCTGAATTTTTAACAGATTCTAGTGATGGATAGTCTGGTTTGAGGCCCACTGCCTCAGGAAAGGTAGACCTTTTGGCTTGTTTAGACAGTTCATTCATTCATTCAGGAATTCTTCACTGAGTGGTCATCATGGACCAAGCCGTGGGCCGGGAGCTAGGCAGGCAGCAGTGAGCCACACGATGTGTGTGCTGCCCAGAGAGCTTTCCAGACCAGCAGAGGGGACTGGCCTTCACCTAGTGATGCCCCTGTGACAGCATCACTACAAGGGGAACACAGAGGGCTGTGGGTGCTGAAGCAGGGCCCAACCCCAAATCTGGGCTCAGGGCAGGCCTCCCTAGGGTGTCGGTCAGAGCTGGGACCTGAAGGATGAGGAAAGCAGAAGAAGAGCTGCCTGACAGTGGAAACAGCATGTGCAAACGCCTCAGACAGCAGAGGGCAGGGTTGCTGGAGCTGTGAGAGAAGCCAGGGATGTGTAGGGTGTAGGGGGTGTGTAGGATGTAGGGGACATGGAGGGTGTAGCTAGAAAAGGAGGGGCTGTCGGGGAAAGAGGGTGGGGAGGGATAGAGGGGATGCTGGAGGTGCTTAGGTTTAGGGCTGGGCTTGGAATGCTGAGGAGCGCTGAGAGGCTCGAAGTGAGAGAGGACACGTGGGGTCCATGAGGACCTGTGGGGGATCCTGGTCTTTAAAGTTCTATGAGTTGATGGGCACCAAAATGCAGCCACCCACAGGCTATTTGAGCAGCCTTCCTAGTGGCCCTGGGCAGGCCAGGGCCCTGGAGGCATGGCTACTTGGTCATCTGTGCTGTCTGTCTGGGGAGGTGCTAGCAAGCTGGTGTGGTGGACAACAGGCCTGGGCTGTGCTCTGACCACTGTGGTGAGGGCCCAGCCTCTGTGTACAAAATACTGTCATCTTCAGATCTATAACACTCATTCTGGTCTATGTCTCTCCCCTAGATCCTGCCTGGCCTGTACATCGGCAACTTCAAAGGTGAGTTCTGTTTTTTATTGTTGTGGTAAAATATACGTAATACAAAATATGCCTTTTTAATCATTTTTAAGTTTACAGTTCAGTGGCATTAAGCACATTCAATTGCTGTGCAACCATCACCACCATCCATCTCAACAACTTTTTCATCTTCCCCAAATGAAACTGTCATCGTTAACCACTGACTCCGGTCCCCTCCGCAGCCCCTGGAAAGCACCCTTCTGCTTTCTGTCTCTGAATTTCACTACCCTAGGGACCTCATCTAAGTGGAGTCATACAGTATTTGCCCTTTTGTATCTGGCTTTTTTCACTGAGCATAATGTCTTCAAGGTTCCTCCATGTTGTAGCATGTGACAGAATTTCCTTCCTTTTTAAGGCTGAATACTGTTCCACTGTATATATGCACCAGGTTTTGTTTGTCCATTCATCTGTTGATGGACATTTGGGTTGCTTCCACCAAAGGTGAGTTCACCTTTTAGAAGATCACCTTCAGGCTTCTCATGCATGATTGAGTCCAAGGGTAGACTCATTTTATATGGCATCTGCCTGGGCCCCTTGCTGGGCCCTCATCCTTGTGCCCTGACCAGAGTGTGAGGGGCCCTTCAGGTTCCAACGTGACCTCTGATCTTTGTCTTCGTTGTGCTCGCTTGCTGAAACATTATTATAAAAGAAGGTAGCTAACAGGCAAGCACATTGATCAGTCATGTAACTTATTTATAATCTTCTATCACTTTTGTTTTCTAGTTATTTTTAATAAATTTCAAAACCTATTTTTTTAAACTGCCTGGGAAAAATAAGTGGCAATTTCATCTCTGGCAAATTATCCTCATCTTGTGTTGACTTTTCTTTGTACATTTCTGTGTGGCTTGTTCAGTATTTATTGATTTGCTGTCAGTTATTGATTTTTTACTTTTAGCTCATCTGTCTCAAAATACTCTGTAATCACCGCAGTGAGGAGAAGCCCACAGAGCAAAGCACCTGGTGGAGAACAGGCTCTTGTTGATTTCCAGAGCGGGCCTGGGTCCCCATGTGCCGCTTCAAGTGTGTGCGGTGTGGACACAGCTCCCGTAGCGATGGAGAGAGCGTGTGCTCAGTAGGAGGCACGCACCTGGGAAATGTGCAGAAACAAGTCTGCTGGTGGCAGGTGGAGAGAGCCAAACCTCATCGTAAACCCCGAACAAGCCAGAACACACTCCTGCCTGTTTTCTGGTTGTTGCTTAAATTTGTGAGTTCAGGTTTAAATTGATTGTCAAAACAATCTATGATTTTTCTGCATCATGTTTATTTCCTCCGCTTCCCCCGTAGGCTCCTGGTGCTGCTAGCTGGCTTCTAAGAGGCTGAGTGCAGGGCTCTGACAGCTGCTAATTGCTACTAGAACAGGTTAAAAATAGTACTAGAGTTCCTAAATTAGTAAGCTTTGTAGTTCTGAAAAAGCAGCCAAGTGCTCTGTGGTGGGTAGGCCAGCGGTGCTGGAGTGCACTAAGGAGCAAATGTCTTCACGGATTATTTAGTGAGTTATTTAGGGGAGAGGGGAATGTTTTTGTGTTTGAGAGCAGAGTTAAGTAAAAATTCTTGAAAGTAGAATTGCTAGGTGAAAGTTGTTTACAAATTACAAATTGTAATAAATGCCAACCAAATTCAATACTGCTGCCAACAGTTTTGAGCGTTTTCTCCTTACTCATAGATCACTTTCTTTTAGAAGGACATGTGTGCACAACTTTAAGGAATTATTCAAAACTCTTTCTGTACTAGAATCTCTATCTCTTTTCTCAATATTCAGTGACGTGGGAACCCTCGCGGGCCCTGGACTCCTGCTCTGGGATCTCACTGTCAGACAGCTCGACAGCAGCCACGCCTCCCGTGTGCAGGCGGGGTGTTCCGTGACTGCCTTCAGTTACTCTGACACTAATATGTGGTTGTGTTTGACTCATTCATTAATTTACCAAACACTTATTAAACACTCACCAGGTAAGGTAAGACATGGGAATGGTAGTCCAGGGAGTTGACAGTGCTGGAAGGAAGTGTTGCATCCTTCAAGTTGCCTGTGAATTAATCATTCATTCCACAAACTCATTGCAAGTGCCCAACGTATGGGGCATCTGATGTGGACATGTGTCCTGGTCCTCAGAGGTTTGGAGTCGGGGGAGCAGGTCCTGCGGAATGGAGACAAGCTGTGGGGTGGGCCTGCCTTGGAATCCGGTTACCCCACGGCTCACGAGCCAGGCGCTTGCTCTTGGACACATCGCACAGCCTGGATGTGGGAGGGGATGAGGACATCAGCCCGGGGCTGTGGTGAGGGCTGAACCAGATGTGCAGTGGAGGCCCTCGGTTCCGTGCCTGGTAGATGGTGGGTCAGCCAGTGTCAGGCCCTCCTCGCCTTCCCTGTCTGTGAAATGGAAACCACACACCTACTTTGGGCTGTTGTGGGAAGGAGACAGATGCTCATGAAGTACCCACACCACACCAGGTGTGCAGTAGGCGCTGCTGGCCAGTGTGGAAGCCCAAGGTCAAACGATCATGACTTCTCCTGGAACCCAGATCCAGCTGTCATCCATGCTTTAGCACAAGGTCTCATTTAGTCATTTTCTTCTCTTTTTAAATTACAAATAGTACGTGCCTACTGTAATACAACAGCCAATCTGGAAATGTATAAAGAAAAATTAATGGAAACATTCTTTTGACTTTCTGAGAGATCTTTATTTTTTATAGACTATGGATAGGCACTGCTATCCTGGCCGGCGTTCTGGTGGCCGTGATCTCCTCAATGCACTCATTGAATGGTCTCCTTCCTTCCCTCCCTCCCCCTGCCCTGCCCTTCCTTCCAGGGGATCCTTTACATGTCACTCTGCAACTTCCTTTTTTTCTTTTAAGTTTGCAATGAATCACAAACGGTTTTCCAACACCTGGTGATTTTTCCACCTAGAGAAAAACCCACAAACAAACCCAACCTCTCGAGCTGGTGTTTGATGAGAGCCTCTCAGCTGAGCTGCCTGTGGCTGGCAGGTGGCTCTGCCCAGATGCCGGGGGGGGGGGGGGGGGGGGGGGAGGGTGAAGCCCAAAGCAGCTCCTCCCTGGGCTGAGCGGGCGAGGCTAGTGCTTCCTCACAGCTTGGCACGTGCAGCGTGGATGTGCGCTGACAGAGGAAGCCCTTTTTGTTTGAAGGTATCCACAAACATCTAGAAAAGTGAGAGACAAGCTCAGGAACTGTGTGTGTGCTGGGGATGTACACGGAGACACGTCTGAGGGCTCCGAGCTTTTGTTCTGTGTCTGCCAGTGAGAAGGGCCGTGGTCCCAGTGGCGGTTCCCTGGATGTTCAGACAAGGCTGAGCTGGGTGCCCTGCTGCCCACTGTCTGTGGTGGACTGCTGTTATTTAGCCCAGGAGAGCGTTAGGTGGCGGAGGGAGAGCTGGGAGTCAGGTGTCTTTGAAGAAAGCGTGTGTTTGGAAACAGTCAGAGGTGACTGAGATCGACGCCCATACTCTGGTCCTGATGATGATGTTGATGATGATGATGGCAATAGTAACATCACCACGCGCCAGCCAGCACTTTTCTTTGTATTTTATATCATTTAGTACTTCCAGCAGCCCTTTGAGGTTTCACTCTTACCATTTTCCCACTTTACAGGTGAGAAAAGTGAGGCACAGAAACACTTGCCCGAGGTTAGCTCCAAAAATGTCAGAGCCAGGGTTTGTGGAGAAGGTAACAAGTAGGAACCGCCCCATTTTGGCCCCCAGCACAGGTTGGAAGTGTATCCACTTCAAGGTTGAACCCACTAACAGCTAATTTATAACTCTAGCAGTTGTTATAATGTATAATCATTTATAACTCTGGAAGCCTTTCCATCTAGTTCGTGGTGGGAAGTATAACTGCGAGCAGGTTGGAATCTCTCACCCGTCTCTCACAGATTCTCACCCTGGAGGTGAAGGTTGTTTGGGAGATGACTGAACATGGCTTGGGGTTCAGGGTGAGAGCACAGGGCGCTGGGACCCTTTGAAACAGAACCCTCCCCTCTCATCCCGCGTGGCCATGCTCTTGAGCCTACAAAGCAGTGCAGCCGCTGCTCTGAGTGTTGGGACGGCGTTACTAAAGAAGTTCTTTCCTGCAGACTTTTTCTAGAGTGCTTGTGTTGATGGTGTTAATTTCTGATGCTTTCTCCGATATATTTTTGTTAATTTTTTTCAGAAGCAATTCTGCTTGACTTCGCTGGACTAGCTTATTTCCCATGGCCATTCTGGCATTTCCCACATTCAGGGCTGGTGCCCCTGTCCGTCTTTTGTGTCAATATAAGATCTAGAGCACTAATTCCCATCCTAAGGAAGCATGTGGCTGTCACTTTGCCCACTGAGGGCAGCATCTTCCAAGAACCCACCTGCTACCCCAGTGAAGTCTTACCAGTGGTGGGTGGGGTCTTCCTCTGAGCCAGGCAGGGAACGTGAAACAGCAAAGGGGGAGGATTGGTTGGGAGCTTCTGTTTCAGTGCTCCCACCATGTGAAGGTGACATTTGCTTCCTCAGGAGGCCACGTGAGGCCTGGCATGGGGGTAAACAGAGGTAGGCGACAAGAGTGGGTATGAGTCCAGAGGCCAGGGGAGAAGTTGAGACAGAGGAAAAGAACATGTTTAGCTGTTTTTGCCAATGAGGAGTTGACTATTCATTTTACCTATTCATGTGATTTATATTGAATTTTGTGAACAGTATTTTTTAAATTTTGTTTTTCCTAATTATGTGAGTGATGTGGCCTTATCAAGCTAAAATAAGATAAAAGCTTCAAAAGTCCAAACATGAGAGAAATATGTTAAAGAGAGTAAAACCTTCTGCAAACCCCACATCCTGAGGTAACCATGGTCAGTGTATGTCCCTCTAGATTTTGTGTCTGTGTGTGTGTGTGTGTGTGTGTGTGTGAGAGAGAGAGAGAGCAAGATTGGCCCTGAGCTAACATCTGTGCCAGTCTTCCTCTATTTTATATGTGGGATGCTGCCACAGAGTGGCCTGATAAGTGGTGTGTAGGTCTGTGCCCAGGATTCGAACCTGCAAACCACAGGCCACCAAAACAGAGCACGTGAACTTAACCACTAGGCCACTGGGCCAGCTCCAGGTCCCTCTAGATTTTTTTTTTCCACATGAATTTTAACCGGTAATCTTCCCATTGTTTTTGTTTGTTTGTTTTTTGTGGGGTTTTTGGCCAAGGAAGATTTGCCCTGAGCTAACTTCCACTGCCAGTCTTCCTCTTTTTGTATGTGAGCTGCTGCCACAGCGTGGCTGCTGACAGATGAGTGGTGCAGGTCCACTCCCAGGGACCAAACCTGGGCCACCAAAGCAGAACACACTGAACTTAACTGCTAGGCCATGGGGGCTGGCCCCCCACTAGTTTTATTGATGTTGACTTGTTGCATTTTTTATTGCGAATGGTTCTAAATTATTTTCTGACTTAGAAGTGGCATTAATGTTCCTCAGTGGGGGCAGGACACTGTTGACACCAGGTCAAAAGTCATGCCCTGGGGGCTCCCAGGGCTCCATGTGTGCAGTGCACACAGCCTTCTGGGTTCTTAGGCAATGGCGGGTTCTGGTCCTGTGGGTATGTGTGGCCTGGGAGTCTACATTTCCAGCACACTCCTGGGCGACGCTGTGCTGCTGCTTGGCAGATTCCCGTTTGAGCAGCAAGGACTGAATTCTGCCCCTCTCACTTGGTGCTCAGGGAGAGCTGGTGTGAAACTTTCCAGGCTGGTGCACATGTGTGTGAGCTGATAACTCACGGCTGAGTCTTAGTGCTGTGTGCCTAGCTCGGCCCAGAGTGCCCGTGGTTGTAGGCAGCCATCCAAAACCATCAATAATTTTAATTTTGAAGAATAAAAGGTCCAATGTCATCATCCAGTGGTATTGATCAAGCATTTTGTGCACACAAATAGGTGGGCAGAGCCTGTGCTTATGGGAAAGCGTCATCCCAAATTGGGGTGTCAGTGTGCACAGTGCTGTAATAAGACAGAAGGAGTGCAGAGCGCAGAGCAGTTTCTAAGAGTTGCTTGCGTTGTCTTTGGAGTCCAGCATTCAGTCGCCTCATTTGTGGTATTGAGTGGTCTTCTGTATTCAAAAATGTATAATTTTATTCCCAAACCACTTTTTTTGTTGTTTATCTCAATCTGTATATTTATTATCTGTATATTTAATAAGTATCTTTCTGGGGTGATGAAAATGTTCTAAAGGTGGGTTGTGGTGATGGTGACTCTGATATACAGTTTAACTGTACAATTTTATGATATGTGAATTATCTCAATAAAGCTGTTTGTGTGTTTTTTTTAAAGATTGGCACCTGGGTTAACAACTGTTGCCAATCTTCTTTTTTCCTTTTTCTGCTTTTTCTCCCCAAATCCCCCCAGTACATAGTTGCATATTTCAGTTGTGGGTCCTTCTAGTTGTGGCATATGGGACGCCGCCTCAGCGTGGCCTGATGAGCGGTGCCATGTCCGCGCCCAGGATCCGAACCGGCGAAACCCTAGGCCGCTGAAGCAGAGTGGGTGAACTTAACCATTCGGCCACAGGGCCGGCCCCAATAAGGCTGTTTTAAAAAGTATGTTGAAACAAATACTGATGTTTCGAATTCAAATCCTGGCACAACCAGAATCTGGAAGGCCCTGTGCTCGAGCATCGTGAGGCTGCTGTGGGAGCTCCCTGGTGCCCTGCCTCTCCCGAGTCTGCTGCTCCGCTTTGTCTGAGCTCTTCCGTGGGCACCAAAGCTCCAGCTTGATCTTGTTTCCCTGCTTGTCTAAAAGATGCATACTCATGGCAACTGGAAAAATCACATGTTAGTGAGAATGTGGAGGCTGGCTGTCTGCGGGACCGTAAATGACTGTAGCTCCTGCATCGTTCAAAGCTTCTGATGCGGCACCTTGTGATAGCTAGGAGGTTAGAATTGAGTCCCCACGTGTGTAATGTAGATGGCTGCTATGCACATCTCACTTTGAAGCTTGAGATGGTTGGAGTGATGAAGAGATCTTAAAATAAAACTAATTTTTGTGTAAGATTGGCACCTGAGCTAACAACTGCTGCAAATCTTTTTTTTCTTCTTCTTCTTCTTCTTCTCCCCAAAGCCCCCCCAGTACATAGCTGTATATTCTAGTTGTGAGTGCCTCTGGTTGTGTAAAACCAATGTTTTAATATTACTTTTAAAGATATTTTTCTGACTTTAAAGGTGGTGCATGCTTATTGAAGAATGTTTAGAACACTGTTTCTTAGTTTCTGCTCTATCATTGAGGCTTATTAGAAATGCAGATTCCTCAGCCCTGCTGTAGACCTTGAGCTAAGTTGGAGCACAGGAATCTGCCTCTTTAACAGGCCCCCCGATAGTTCATGGGCATGGTAAACTTTTAGAACCACCTGTGTTGAATACACACAAAAACTATAAAGAAGGAGAAAAATTAAAAACACTTGGAAGAGTATCACTATTGGGGCTAATTCCTTATAACTTTTCCCCCTGTGTGTGTGTGTTTGTCTTTATGTTTTTACACATTGAGTTTACATTGTATTTACCGTTTGTAAATTATAAATACCATTACACTGTATTTACCATTACCAGGACTTACCATGATGTCCTGATCATTTTCCCGTATCGTTAATATTCTCTAAACACATGATAATTAAACACTTGACTTTTGGTCCATTTTATGCTGTATCATTTTAAAAAGCTTGTCCCAGACCAGGACAGGGGCCAAGGGGAGCTGACCACCTTGTTTCTTGCAGGACTCCTCTTTTGTAGATTAGCAGATGGGCTCCAATTTAGGGGGATTCATTCAATCTTTCTTCTTCAGGTAGGAGCATTGGAAGGGAATATAATTTTGGTGTTTTCTAAATTTCATTTGCAGATAATTTAATAGCCAAGTGATAACTTATGGACAATTTTGTTTGGAATTTCTAGAAAATGTTTCATTTTCACTTTTGCCCTAAAATGGATTTGATGTTATAAACCACAGTCTTGTCTGTATCTGCCTACTTTTGACATCAGGGTAGAGTCGTCTCTGGCAAGTTTCTATTTCTTATATAGTAAGCGGGTCTTTTGTGTTTAATTTTAACTTGGATTACTAATTGTTGAGGTAATTTTTAAAAATCTTTATTATTATCTATTTCATTGTGAGTGTCTACAGTTTAACAAATGTCAACTACAAAGTGACCTCATAGCTTCACTTCCTTTAAACAGCAACAATTGTGATTACAGTGTTTGTTACTCTAACATCTGTCAAGTTTTAGATGACCACTTTGTATCAGAAGATGTGCTAATCAGAAGTAAACTTGGTTGTCTGCTAAATGCATAAAAGCAATAGGCCTAAATCCCCTAGATCTAATTATTCTGAGTATGGTCAATTATGAAGTTTCAAGAAAGAATTAGCAAGTCATATTGTGTTTTTTCCTTGCTAAACTTTAGAAGTAATCACTTGCAGAGAATATTAAAATATCCATTCTCTTTCTCCTGTGACAGATGCCAGAGATGCAGAACAATTGAGCAAGAACAAGGTGACACATATTCTGTCTGTCCACGATAGTGCCAGGCCTATGTTGGAGGTAAGGGAGCCGTGCACATGTGTCTTCATCTGTGTTCTTTGGGAGTGCATGGGACATTAATGAAGGCAGCTGTGTTCTCTCGGACACGTGTGCTCCTGTGAGTGCTGGCCACATCAGTTTTGTGCTCAGGCCATATTTGTGTCTGTGCCCTGTCCCTGGCTTGCCAGAAAGGCGTGTGCTTTTTCTGATTGTACTCCTGCTGCGTTGCCAGCTTGGCTTTCTTGCTAAATGCCAAAGAATAAGCTGATGCTGCATTTCCCTCTGGATTTTAAGGACATTTAGAACCAATTTTCATTCCTTTCAAAATTATCTCCGGTTTTAGAATCCAAAAGTATTCAGGCTGCTCATTTCCTGATTTTTTTTCATTGAAGCTCAATTATATACTATTTGGATTTAGGAATGAAAAACAGTGGAAGACAAATTGTCACTGGAGATTTTCCAGGGTTTCCCTGGGACAGAGACTATCGTGTGGAAGCTGTTATTGTGTTTTAGATTTTCGAGTAAACAGGGTGTGTCTGCCTGTACACTAATTCCAAAAACATCTTCAATTTTACGCTAATGGACAGTTTGAGCTGTTGGCTGGGAGTAAAAGCTATTTCTGTTTGTTAGCCTTGACAGAGTCCAAGTTACCTCTTTTTAGAAAATAATACATGTGTGGTTGTGACGTGCACATGTTTTTCTATTTTAGGGTGGGGTGTTGGAGAGGGAGGGGTGACCTGAAAGAAATAATCCTAGTTCAAGATGTTTTCATGTAAATTCATATTCTGCCAGAAGAGGTAATATATTTTTTTAATTTTAAATTTACCTATTTTCCTTAGCGATTAGAGCTGCCGGATCTCCGTTAGTGTAAAACAAATGAGAACACGTGATGACAAGTGACTCTTAAACGCTGTGGAGAGCAGTAGGTGGTGAACAGACCTCTGTCTGTCTCTCCAGGTCTGTGGGCTCGTACTTCCTTCTGTTGCAGCTCATGGTTTTTTGTTAAAGGCTATAGTTTGTGTTGCAGCATGATTTTTTTTTTGAAAACAACAAGAGCACATCATTTTTTGGAGTCTAACACTTCCTTTGAAAATAGCTACCCCATCTTTTTATCTGTCAACGGTAGTTTATATTTAAAATATAGCCAAGCTATAGCCAAGATGGTAAGTTAAATGCAAACTGGTCATGATTGACTTCCTCTTAAATCACAAGATGAGGCTTGAGGTTTCCTTTATTTTAATAAATTACATAGCTGTCCTTCCCCCCCCTACCCTCCCGGCCTGCCTCAGTGCGTTAGACTCCATTTAATGGAGCACACTGTCATGTGTGAACATGGCCCTTGAATCTATTCACCTTGCAACTTCTGGCTAAATACAAGGTCTTCAAGTGTTAGAAATAAAAGAGCTGCAGCCCTTCTCTCTCCACTTTACACGCAAGGGAGTAAAATAGGTGGGATTGAACCCGCTGCAAAGAGACCACTATTGGTGTGAAAACCTCGGAACTGCAGGCAGACTGTGCTTCCTTGTCAATATTACACTTGTGTTCCTTGATAGTCCCTGTGTATCTCAATCTGTAAGGACAAATTCTGCCTTGAAAAAGAAAAAAGAAGGAGAAGTTCTGTGCCCTTTCTTCACAGGGACAGCTTGCCTTGGTGACACCCTGCTGTAGTCTTTGGGTGCTCCTGCTCCCTCAGCACAAGGAGAAGTATTCTCCTGTGAGTTCACATTCATTAGCAGTTAGATCACTGTTTTATAGCATAACATAGTTTAACTTTGCCCCTCTTATTTTATTCATTTTTAACTTCACAAGTAATTTGTAAATACATTCCTATAAAAAAATTTAAAACAATAGCCTCTCTGATTGTGCAAGTGGGGAAAACTGAGGCGCAGAAGTCATTTGAACTGGGGTACTCCCCTTAAGTTATCGGGAGAGAGGAGGTTCGCTAGGGTCCCAGAAGTGCCAGATGGTTGTTGAGCCCTCTGCCTGGTAGGTAAAGCGGTCTTCTGTCCTGAATTTAAACTTCACCACGAAAGCCGGGGTCTCCCCGAGCTGAGACGAGTCGAGGAAATTGTCGGGAGTTAACAGAGAGACTTTATTTCTCAGCGGCTCCACGTTATGCTGGCCCTGATCCTGCGGGGAAAATAGTGCAGGAATGAAGCTGAGTAGGGCAGACTGTGTGCAGAGCGAGCTGCTGCAGGAAGCTGACCCCAGCCGGTGAAGGGCCCTAATAAAGGAGGAAGGGTAAGGAGTGGGAGAGGAGAGAGTCGGGACTGCCTTCGTTTTCTGAGATCTTCAAAACCATGCCTGTTTGTCAAATCTCCCCCAACTTACTCTGGGCAGCACTAGTCTGGGGCTGGGCTGGAAGTGGGGAGGTAGATACTATCTAAAATTGAAAGATTTCTGTCCTGTCACCTCAGTGCAGGAGTTCGGTGAGCCCTGCTGCCGAGTCACTCTGTATTGGACTCTAGAATATGGATGCTTCTTTGGGTCATTTCCAACACACATCTGGATGGGTTTAAATGCACGAAGTGCTTAGCATCAGCCTTCAAGGGCTTTTAGAACTTTTGTCTGCTCTTACTGTGATGGCAGCTAAGAGAGAGTGGGCAGCCATGTTGTCCAATGTGGTTTCTAGAACAGAGGTCACAGCTCAGAGGCTTAGTGAGGATTTTCAAAGGACTGATTGTTGAACACTAGGTTTGGGACGTGATGGCTTTGCAAACAATAAATAAGTTTAGGGAATTTAGCACACCGTAGGCCACTCTGGAAGATTCATAGTTGTATTGACAGAATGAAGTTCTCAGGTTCTGCATTGAAGACACACATTTATCAGTCTTTCTGGGCAGGGAACCAGTTTGTGTGTGTGCGTGCTTGTGTGACATACCACATGATAATGTCCCATGGAACTGTTTCTACTAATACAGTCATGGGGATCCGGACTCAGGAGGACCCAGGAAAGGAGTCTACTAGCCCTTGGAGTCCAGGGTGAGCCTCCTGGGTGAGTGCTTGTTCAGAGGGATGCTCATACAGTTTGTAAGCTAAGGCAGCTGGGGTCAAGGAGATGGTACCAAAACTGATGTTGTTACCAACTGAGGCTGCCCTGGTATAGATTGGTGTGAGAACCTGGTAGAGGTGGAATGGAAGACTGCACAGTTTTTGTGCTTGTTACGTCCTCTCCGGTTGTAATGATTTGTAACCTGTTGCAACACCTGACCAGTGACAATACTATAAAGTGCACCCACTGTGAAAGGCCTCATGACTATGCTGAAAGCATCTTTCATATTATGCACTTATTCATGTTACTTAGGAAGGACTTTAAGGAACTTGTGACTTGATTGATTTCAGTTAGATTAGATGTGATTCTCCATTATTTGGGTAATTTTTGGAAGAGTTTCCCAGTGTAGTGTTATAGGATCTCATACTCTTCCTGGCAACCCAATAGATCAAAGGAAATCACAGAAAGACAGACCTCTGGAGCGGCTGGGCCTCACCTCTGGTCATCGAGTGGAGCCAGGTGGTCTTTGGTGCTTCTTTGGTGGATGAGACAAGATTTCCTTATCGTCTGAACCATGGGGTGAGGTGGTCAGCCAAGGGAAGGAGGTCTAAGGCTCCAAATACTGTTTCTTCAGAAAAGTGACTGAAAAGTAGGTCTTCTAGAATGAAGATTCTTAGAAACATGGGGACCTGCACACACTTAAGTCAGCCCTAAACTAACATCTGAGATGCTGACGAGCTCTGCCTCCATTTCAATGCCTACTACTCTGTTTGACGTAAAAAACCCCATTGAACAGGATCCTAGAGATCGCTTACTGGACTCCATTACTGTGTGGACAAGGAAGCTGAAGTTCAGAGACATGAAGGGACTTGCCCACCATCCCACAGCTGGTCTAGGTAACTTCATGGGAACCTGGATCTTCTTTTCCAGGCCAGAGATTTTCCCAGAGTGCCTTAGTGCCTTGGTCCTCTCCCAACATAACTGATGCTTCTGATTTTCCTGGCACTGTTCATAGATACTGCCATGTCAGCTCTGGAGAGGGTGGTACCATTTGTGCCCTTCCTGGTGGTGTGTGAAAGTGCCTGTTTTCTCATACCACCACCAGCACAGTGTTTTATTGTTTTTTACTTTTATTTAGCAAAATGTTGTTTTGTGTTTTTTGCTGCAAATGCCTTCCTCACACTGTTGAGTCCCTTGTCCAGACAGTTCTTCCCTTTGAAGGCAGGGAGTTAGTGATTTATTCATTTCTTGAGCTTCTGCCACACGCCAGGCCTGGGACAGGTCCTGGAGCTCGCAGAAGTGAATCAGTCCCAGCGTCTGCCCTGGGGAAGCCCTTAGTGTATAAACAAGACCTATATGATGGCTGTTTTATAAATATTAGTAATAATTACAGTCCAGTGGAGGAAGAGCCATGGATCAGGGCAGGTCCTTGGTGCCAGAAATCAAGTAGGAAGGAAGGCTGTGGAAGCTCGGAGAATAAGGTCCCCCCTCGACCATGTGAGTCTGGAGGCATCTGCAGTGACCAGGTGTTTAACCGGGACTTTGGAGGTTGGAATTCGGAAAGTCTGATTGCTGGCATTATGGCCAGAAGGAGGCTGGTAGAGAGCACCAAGACATGACTCCTTCTGGTGGAGCCCAGACTCCACAGAATCACACCAGTCTCGTCTGATGACTAGTGAACTCTGTGAGGCCCGCAAGGCGGATGGCATTTCCTGGTTCCTCCACAGCGTCTTCAGACCTGCTGACTTGCTCACGTCACCCACTAGCAAGTGGCAGAGCCAAGCAGAAAAAAATCATTGCCACCTATTTTAATTTCAAATAGGAATTAAGCCCAGACCTGTAATTAAGGGGGAAGAAGCTCTTCATTTGTTTCTGTGTTTAGGGCTTGGTTGGGGAGTTGCTCAGAGCGTTTCCTCTTTTGTGAGCTGCGTCCTCAGTGCCTCCTGAGGACTCCAGATTCGAAGGCTGGCAGAGACTCCTGTCATGAAGACCGTGCTTTTTCAAATCAGAAGCCCCATATTGTTTGTAGGTGCTGAGGAAGTAATATTGAGCAATGAAAGGTTTCTGCCTTCCCCCGAGAAAAGAAACAGAGCTCTGTCTTTCTAATGTAAAAATTTCAGTGCTGTTTCATTTTTCATTCTGGGTATTTAACCAGAGCACCTGCAGGAAACAAACTATTTTTCACTATTAACAAAAATGCTTTAAAAAGTATTCTCATTCCTTCACTGGGCTAATAACCCAAAGAATTTTGATTTTTAAATGATGAGTATTTTAGGGTTAAATAGAAAACAGTAGTTTGTGCACATATGTTCCCCCCAGGCACTGTGTGTGCCAGGGAGGGTTTTGAGCTTGAGTCCAGCTTGGATATTCTTTCCATTTTAAGCTGTGTGTTCAAGTAAGACTTTTGTAGTTTGAACCATTTAAGTTGGGTTTTGTTTTTAAAGAATACGCTGTTTTCCTAGGCAGGCATTTATTCCTGGTCATTCTGTTCTGTATTTCCTTTAACACTGAAGACCTTTTTTGAGGTGTCCAGGCTCAGTTTACTTTGCGAGTTTTGTTTTTGTTGGCCGCTTCTCCGGGTTCTGATCCTTGCTGTGGTCTGCACATCTGCACAGCCGCCTGCATTTACCTGCTTCCTGATGAGGAAGCTCACCAAGGGGAGATGTCCAGTCTGCTTGGATGGTGGTGCTGAGGGCCTGGGGGCTCCTGGAAGGGCCTTGGTCCCTGCTACATGCCGTCTGGTGACCCGCCGCACTTCTCTCCCTCAGATGTTTTGTTGGCTTCTCAAAAGGGAAACAGAATGGCATTTGAAGTTTAAGAAGCCATGCTTCTATGTGTTCTTGCTTCTCTTCGTCTCTCGTCTGCCCGCATCCTACCTCCTCAAACTCAGCCCCGGCTCCTCCTCCTGAAAAGGACACTCCCAGTGCCCTCCAACCTCAGGGCTCCTTCCCTTCTTTCTATAATATTTGTAATTTGTACTCTTCATTGAGTCATGAATTGCATGCACTCTGTGATAGATTCTGTAGTTTATTAAATGGCTATCTGACCTCTGTTTGATGATCTCGCTCTTCGGTGCCTGTGTCCGGGCTCTGAGCTGGTTCCAGGCCTGCTAGGGGCAGGTGCCCCATTGTGATTTCTTTGGTCTTCCCAGCAGCACTCAGCCTGGTCTGGTACACAGGGGCCCTCTGCAGATGCTTCTTGACAAACTGAGAGCCTCAGGCATTTTCAGCTCTATTCTAAAGAAAGAAGTCATGTCTGGTCACAGAAAAGGTTAATTTTAAGCAAAAGAAGTGAGTTGTAGAATAAGATCCACAATATTATCTCATTTATGTAAAATCAAATATCAATTATGTATTTGTACACGTACATATATGTGTGTAAAGGCACAGATAAGGGTTTGAAACAACCATACCAGACTCCTGAGAATGGTAAAGAGGATGGGGGAAGAGGTGAAAAGGATGAGTTTCGCTTTTGTCTCTATTTTTATTTATTTTTCACAGTGGGAATATGTTCATGGATAGTATCTCTTTGAATGAAGAGGGTAGGGAAGGAAGGTAGGCGGGAGGGGGTGGCCACACTCTCATGTCTGTGGTATTGACAGGTGGCTTACATTTGGATGTTCAGGCTTGGCCAGAATGGGCTCTGGGTTTGGTAGCAATGTTTCCCATGGATTCCCATGTGAGTGTGCAACATCAGACGTGCCACATCCTTGTCACCCACGGTCAGTGGGTACAGAGCATTCATCTCAGTCATCTTATTCTTCAGACGGAAAAGACAGCCCAAGACACACCTTTCAACTATATAGATTTTATTTTCAATATCAGTTATATTGTTCCACTTGATTATTTCAGTTAGATGGGTTAGTGTCCTTTTCTAAGATTCACAGATTCCCTAGTGATACAACTTGAATCATTGGGCAAGATTGCCTATTTGAATTGGCCAGTTTCCAGCATGGATGATTTCAGTTGTTTTACTGGCATTGCAAAAAATAGCACACTACCAAATTGCTAATGAGATCCTGGGCCTTTGAAAACAAGTTGTTGTTTGCCTGGAATGGTTTTCAGATTGACGGTTGTTTCCAGTGAACCTCAGTTGTTTTCACCTCTCTAGGAAAGTCTCTCTGATGCCGCCAAGTCTTAGTGGTACCTACTATACCAAAGGCTTGCAGCAGCTTTCATGTGTTGAGGTAAATTTGTTTGAAGCCAACCCCAGACTTAAATAGAAATGACTCAAATAGAAATGATTATGGTAGGTATCGAAAACTGTCTAGTAATCGCTCTTTCTTAAATCAAGCTGTATCTGAGTTTTTTGTGTGTGGGCAGCCAAGTGCGCAAGAAGGCAGCTCCATCTGGCTTCTGGCCCTTCCGTGACAAACTCACTTGAAAATGGAGTTCTAAAGCCGGAATTCCAGCGTGACTAGACTAGAAGGGGCTCGAAATCTTCTAGCACTTCATTGATTCTAGAGGGGAAGTGGTGTTTTCTGTCTCTAAATGAAAGAGCTCTATGCTAACCTTCCTTTTTCCTGGCGTTCTTGAGTACCCTGAACTTCACCTCTGGACCTTCTCCTTAGTACTCATACTTACAGACCAGCCTCTCCACATAACTGAAGACTTTTGCAAAAGACTCTTCCTAGACTTTTCCTCTCAGTCAAGTCCTGATTTCTTGAGCGTTTCCTGCTGGGCCCTGCCTCTCACACCTCTTCTCCTGACTTCCATGCATGTTCAAGTACTGAGCACGTTGTATGCAAGTCCTGGGTTCCTGGAGCGGGCTTCCTTGTTTGCATGCCTCCCAGTCCTTAACGGGGAATATGCTGGTGACAAGATCTGCCAGGATCTCCAAACCAAGGTCTCAGGAGAAGCACGTGGTATGTGGTCTGTCTCCTGTGCCCCAGCTGGAGCAATGGTATACATGGACACAACTGTGCTTGATTTGCCTGTAAGTGCCGAAGCACATGGCATGGATGGTGGAGGCTCTGGCCATTTATACAAGATCCTCATGCCCATGGCTGGGGGCTTGGGGAAGACTTTGTGAAGAGGGGTGTTGAGGCAACCTTGTAGGACTGGTATGGTTTGGTTTAGTGGGGAGGGAGAGAAAGGATGTGTCTTGAGTAGGAGCAGCCCTTAGAGGCTGGTCAGGAAGGGGGAAATAAGCCCTGGAGCTATAGGAGATGTGTAGAGCTCAGCTGATTATAGAGTGGAGAAGGTGGTCAGTATGGTGGGGTGAAGGTGCTGCTATCTTCAGTTCTCCTTTTGGCTAACTTGGGAGTTATTCCTTCAGATTCAGCAAACGCTTATTGAGTACCTACCTTGTAGCAGGGATTGGGGATAAAACACAAAGAGGAGTAAGATGGGGCCCAGCATTACGAAGAGACAGGCATGGAAATCCTTATAACGGCGCAGAGCTGCAACTGCAAAATGGAGGTGAGGGTCCCTGGGCCACCCAGGAGAAAGTGGCTAACCCTGCCAGGTTAGCCAGGCTTCGCCAAGGAGTTGACACTTTGATGTGGTCCTAAGGGTAACAGAGATTTGCCAGATAGTGATGGTGAGAAGGGACAGTTGGAGTGGGGGATGGGATTCTGGGTAAGAAAGCACATGCAGGGGCACCAGGCGTGCCAAGGTGACGCGTGTTCTGGGATTCATGAAGGGCTTAGCAGAGCAGGTCTGCAGGGTAGCTAGGCTGGAAAAGCAGGTTTGTTGTTCTCAGTGCTGCTGAGTCTATTTCGACTCCTAGCGACTCTGTGGACAGCAGAGCAGAGCCCTGCCTGGTCTTGTGTGCCATCCTCTCACCTTCCGGTGCTTTATCAGGCAAAGCTCTGCTGCTCTTCACAGGGTTTTCATGGCCAATTGTTTCAGAAGTGGATGGAAGTTAGGGAAAGTTTGCTTTGTCAAGCTGAGGAGTCTAAGCCTTATTTTGTATGAAGCAGGGGCTCAGTGAAGATTTACGAACAAAGGCCAGTGAAACATTCAGACTTCTTTTCCAGGATGTTGACTAGGGGATGGGATGGAGTGAGGGAAATGGATATCAGGGAAGCTACTGGGAAGCTCTTACAGGAATCCTGCTCATAAATGATAGAGAGTTTGAACTGGGACACTGGGGAGTGGGACTTTTTTCCAGAAGTGCAAGAGTCATTTCCATAAAGTGTGACATAGCAAGATTGAAAATCAAAGGATGGGAAAAGATCTCCAGCAAACGTGAACCCAAAGAAGGGTGGCATAGCCATAATTTTACCAGGCAAATAGAATTGAAAGCAAGAGAAAAGAAAATGGTTGGAGTAAGGAGGAAAACTACATAAATGAAAAAAAGGAATGATCATCAAGAAGTTATAACAACCATGAACATGTAGGCACCTCATAAAACAGCTTCCAAATATAGAAAACTGTGTCCCAAGTGGAGTGAACAGGAACTGTGTACTGATTAGATGTGAGCAGTGAAGCGGGGTGGAGTTAGGAATTCCTGAAGTCACAGCTTGATAGACTGAAAGGACAGCTGTGCCACCCATGGATGTGAGTGCTCCGGGAGGCAGAGGTGGTGTGGAAAGAGGACTGACCTCAGTTCTGTTGGAGGTGCTCGTGTGATATTCCCCAGTGGGTAGAAATATAAGTTCAGAGCTCAGGAGAGAAGTCTAGGCTGGAGATGAAGATTTCAGCATCATCAGTGAGACATGTAGCCAAGCTATTAGGGTTAAATAAAACCATGCAAGTAAATGCTACTGCAGCATGACTAGGAGACTAGGAGATGAACAGAATCTTTGGAGGGTAGAAGCGTCTGACTTTTATAATGATCCCATCAGTCATGACATGTCATGTTCTGAGGTGGATGCATCTTGCTTATTATTCCTAAGGCCACACCTTGGTGGGTTCTAGTTAGTCTCAACTCTTCTGAGGACAGTCCCTGGGGCTCCCCGCGGGGGCACCCCAGGCCGCAGAGGAGTTGAAGAGGAGGAGCTCTTGGGCAGACGTTCTGCAGTTCCTTGCCCATCAGCGCTTCCAAAGAAGCCTCTTGTGTATGGCTGTGTTAGGCGCTGAGGACGCTGGAAGAGGCAGAGTGACATAGGAGCAAATCTGGAAAGCTTTTATAGGGAATGCAGTTTTGCTAAGGAGTTTAAAAGGGAAGAGTAGCTTAGTTTCGGGGAGACAACCAAAGAGAGTGTCCACAGAGGGCAATGTGTTTCTGGTTCCAGATCAGTGCAGCACAGCATGTGGCTGCAGACCAGCAGGAGTGCTGGGCATCGTGGCGGTGGTGGTCGTGGTGGCTGAGGATGTCTAGTTCAAGGGGGTTGGATAGGTTGCAGACTCCTTGGGTAAAGGGCCTTCAAGTGTGCAACCAGAAGTCTGAATGAGAAGTAAAGGGTGGGTGGGTGGTTAAGACCCAAAGTAGAGTTAAACAGTTGTATGGGCACTGTAGTTGTTTTTAGCCATAAAGAAAATAATGATTTAAATGTAGCCTGGTTAACTGAAGCTGGTTTAAGCAAATTTGCCATTTTCAGGTGCTCCTAATAATTCCTCGCCTGGTATGTGCTGCAGCTGGCCCTTGTGCCTGCCACACCTGCAAGGGAAGTGACCCAGCCTGACTTCACAAGCCTGAGAGTGAAGTGGTGGCAGCTAGTGAGTGCCATCGCCTCGGGGCAGGCTGAGTGGGCAGGTCGTGGCCATGCTGCCTTTGGGAGTGCTTGCCTCCATGCAGTCTGACTCCTGGGGTGTTTGGAGGCCTTTGTTGGGGGGTTGGGGTGCAGAGGTTGGTGTCAGACCTGGGTTTGAGTTGAGAAATTGTTTCTCTCCTTTCCAGTTATCACCACAACTAGTACAGATGTTAAGTTTCAACATTCGTAACTGAGCAGGGGCATCTTCAGCTAGCTCATGACCTCTTTTCTAATGGGAAAACGGAGGAAATGCATGGTGAAAGTTCGGGCTGGTCAAGCCCTAGCTGCTTACAGCACTGGGTGAGGGAGAGGAAGTCGATGAGTCTGCAATCTGAGGGACAGCCTCCTTCTTGAGGGCCAACCGGGACACTCTTATTGCTTCTAGATTTTTTCCCAACTGTAGGGAGATAGTGGATCCATAGGCCCCTTTGGTGAGAGCCACAGCCAGCTGCCAGAGAACGGAGAGGACGTGTGGGAAAGCTGCCATCCGGCCGTCCCTTTATCATTGACTGGCTGCCTAGGGACAGCTTCCCTCATGTGTGTGATCGTGGGGCAAACAGAACTGAGCCCAGAGCTTGGCCTGAACCTTCTGGTCTTGGAAGCTCTTCCTACACAGAGCACTTTCGAGATCACTACAGAATGACTGGCCTTTGGAATAGGTGGGCCTCGCAATGTTAGATCTGGTCCAGCTTAAATTTACCTACTTAATGAAATACCTTGTCAAAGGGACCAGCCCCACAACATCCAAGTAGAAGGCACTTCCAAGTCTACCCTAAATGACTGTTCATTTAAACTGCAGTATAGAACACCCTGACTCTATGCCCTAAAGAAAGAAAGAAATCTCCTAACTAACAAAGTAAGAATAATGTTTCCAAGTGGTTTTTTTTAATTTACTGTTCCTTTAAATGGAGCCTTCCTGCCTTTTCTGATGGAAACTTCTCTTGTTGCTACTCCTGCATTTGCGATGGTTAGACGGTTTCAACCAGTCATCACAGGGTCCTGCTGACCTCGGTGAGGGACCTCCGGCCTCCTTGGTGACCAGTGCTCTCTCTCCTTGTGAGTCCCTGTACAGGCTCTAACGAAGGTGGCCTGGGGCTTCCTTCTATGCCCAGTGCAAGAGGATGCAGTTGTCAAAATGAAAACAGCCCATCAGCTTGCTCTCCGTGGCAGCGTGAGGGAGGATTGATGGAGAGCTGTCCCTGCGAAGGAAGACCCTGGAACCCTGACCTCCAGTCCTTAGAGCAGAGCAAGGGAAATGCCCCCCTTGTCATGTTTGGGAAATGGGACACCCCACACCTGCTATGTGTGAATGTACCATGAAACACACGAAGTCAGTGCCATCTCTAATAATCCATGTGTACCTGCCTGGTAGACGGACACCCTTCCTTGTATTGGGGAGAAAGGGAGAGTGACTATTCTCTGCTTTGCTTCTCTCCACCTCCGAGCCAATGGTGCTTTCTCACTGCTCTGAGCTCCGTGGCCCTTCATGTGCGGCCCACGCACTGGCCTCACCACATCCAGCCTTCGCATGTCGTAAGCCTGAGCCCTCTCCACGGGGGACTGGCCAGCTCTCCAGGACAGGGCCTCTTCTGGGCCAGTGTTTGCTTCATTTACAAAAGAAACCATTTCTAGAGCCTGATCCCACATGGGGGAGGCAAGGTTAGGCCACAGGATCGTGAACGCTGTTAAGAATGAGCTTCTTAAGTGCTGTGGATTGTGTCCACGCCTGAAGACAAATGGTAATCCACAAAATCGATAACTCCTCCTGCAGTAGTTTTATCATCTATCATAAGTGGGGGAGTCTGAGAACTCATTTGCTTAGTAATCTGCAAAAGAGGCCGCCAATAATGTTCTAACCAATGCTGTGTTCCTCCCTGAGGAGACAGCTATGGTTAAGAAGGGAGACAGTCACCCTCTTGCCAAGAAGGTGTGGGCAGCTCAGGAAGGCGTGCTTGTGCTGGCGGGTGGACGCGCTGAGGAGTGAGTGTGGCTCTCTGCATGTTCTCAAGAGGCTCTGCTTCAGCATTCTGCAAGCTGGTCTGTTGACGCCATATTTTCTGGTGACTGAGGACTGCCGTCGGGGTAGACGACGAATCTGCCTTCCACCATTTATTGAGCACCTGCCAACTGCCCTGTGCTTCACATATGGCATCTAATTTCCTTATTTTAAAAAGTCCTGCATTAGAGGGAAATTCCTGTCCCTCTCTCTTGCAGAGTAAGGAAAAGAACTGAACACAACTACTGATTAAGAATGTTGCAATTCTAAGAAAGTGGTGTCCTGTATTAGATGTCATTTAAATGTAGAAGAAAAATGTGGTATGCAAGATGAGCTCCAAGTCATCAAAATGACTTCGTGAAATGTCACTGTCTAGACAAAGGGTCGGTACACTTGTTCTCTCACGGGCCAGATAGTAAATACTTTGGGCTTTGTGACCCTTGAGGTTTCTGTGGCAGTATCCTGCTCTCCCCTGTCGCATGAAAGGAGCTGTGGATGATACATAGGTGAATGGACGTGGCTGTGTTCCAATAAACAGGCCTCAATGTGCCATCTCTGGTTTTCACAGCCAGGTGGCAGGGAACATTAACTGGGACGGACCTCAGTAACTGGGACTGCATCTTCCAGGAGCCTGTGCTGGATCTGAAGCTTGGGGCCATTTAGTCCCCAGTTTAATGCAATCCTGAACATTTCTGAGCATTTTGCCTGCCTTCACCTCCGTTACGATTTTCCATTGTTAGTGAGACTGACACAACATCCTGCTGAGACCATTTAGAGTGTGTAGGTCACCAAAGATGAAGGCCTAGCCTTTCAGACTGCTCGTACCTGGCCTGCCTATGCTGGACCATGACTTTGGAGCCAACTGCAGGTGCCTCTGTCCAGCCCGGGGACAGTGCTCTCAGTGCCTATTGGATTGGTGGCCATATGTGTAAAATCCTGGAAGTGGATCTCCCTTCCCGTGCATTCCTTCCTTCCCTTAGGAGCCATTTCTTGATGGTCTTGGAAGAGAGAGGTACTGGGATACTGAAAGGAAGGTACCTAAGACAAGACCTGGGCATAGACAGAATTTGGGGTCTAATGGGAGAGACTGGCCGTTTATGAGCTATGATAGCCTTTGTGCTTGGGCCCTGGCACCTGCATGCCAGCCTTGTTGTGTGTGTGGAGCACTTAGAACAATGCTGGAGTCAGCCTGAGGAGAAGGAGATGAGGTCAGGGAAGGCTCTGTCCAGAGGGCCAGTGGGTTCCATCGCGGAGCTTTCTCCGAGCAAGTGCCCCTGGGAGGAGTCCTGAGGAGAAGGCTATTCCAGAGAGAAGTACTTGCAGGACCCCTGGGGAGGGGTGGGCAGGACAGTCCAGGGTGTCTGGGGAGAATCGCAAGCAGTGCAGGGTACCTGGGGTTTGGCGAGCTGGGGAAGGTGACATTAGGCCGTAAGTTGTGGACTTTGAAGTGAAGGGCAGATAAGAAGGAGCCACTAAACATTTTTCAGCAGTTGAGATACGTGATCAGATAAAAGTTTATCTTTGTATCTTTTACAAGTGGTATCTCTTGCATGCTTCTGAAGCATCTGCTGATTTCTAAGCATGAGTGTTAATTCATGATAATTTTCTGATGTGGTTGTTTAGCATTAACATTCATTAAGTAATACTGTAGAATTAGTTGGTTTGCAGAGACTCCTGAAACTGGCCCTGTTTTTGTGAGTCACGTTGGGCACATCAGCAAGTCCTCAGAAGAACCGAAATCACAGAAGAGGGCTTTTGGTGGCAGGCTGGAGCCGGCGTGTGTCTCCCTCTCTGCCTTCCCATAACCTGCCCGCGTTGGCTCAAGGAAATCCGATGTGCTGACTATGCCCGCTTTAGCCTTTCATTGAAATAGCTTGAGCAAAAATAAGCATTGGGTCCTCATCTGTTGATCTGACAAGTCAAATGTATGTCATTTTTTGACTAACCTGAAAGAAGCCACCAGGTGTTGGAGGTTTCTCATTTGCATTTTTTCTCACAAAATCAAACCAAGGGCTAAATCTTGTCTCTCCACTCTGACCTTCCCACCCCTCCCCACCCCATCGAGCACCACAGAGTTCTTGGAAGTTGTTATTTGTAGTCATGTTTCCTAAATTTAGCTGTTGCAGGAAGAATCAGTGGCAAGTGGAAACCTGAAGAAAATGCCTCTTCCCTGAGAACTTAGCCTTAAACCGTGGCTTACGGAGCACAACTAAAGGGTTGTCCTTGTCTTCTGTGGTGATTTTCCACAGTAATTTCTTTGAGATTTTTGTCATGGTACAAACCATCAAAAAGAGAGATGGCCGAGAATCTCAACCCCCGGACCCCTGTCCGTTTTGTTTTTTATGCTGACTTCCGGTTCTTAGTCCACAGATGTACATAACGTTTTCCAAATGTAATCTTTCCATGGATGTAATTTTGTATTCTACTTTGTCCCTTTAAAATGTTATTGGCTGTGTGAAAATTCTTAAATTGAGGAGACTTAATAATCAAAATGCATGTGCCCGTACTGGATTTGGCTTCCACATACATAAACTACGTGGAAATCTTCATGTGCTTTCTCTGGAGTGAGACACTCTGCGAAGAAGGGAGAGTCAACTAGCATTGCGTCCGAAAGCAATTTCCAGTCAGTGATGGCTGTCTCTTGGGTCTGTGACCTTCAAGAGTTCCGCCAGACTAATTTTTTCACAGTTTACTTTCCTTTAGGTTTATATAAAAGGGCAGAAGTAGTGAAATTCATAGAGACAGAAAGTAGAATGGGGGTTACCAGGGGCTGGGGGGGGGATGGGGAGTGGATGTTTAATGGGGACATGGTTTCCATTTGGAGGATCAAAACGTTCTGGAGATGGATGGGTGGTGATGTGGATGTGAATATACTTAATGCCACTGAACCTCTATACTTAAAAATGGTTAAAATGGTCAATTTTATGTTATGTATATTTTACCACAATTAAAAAAAAAGTGCAGAGACTGGTTGTCTCAAGTGGGAGAGACTTCGGGTTTTTTTAGTAGTATGTAAGCTTAGTCTTGCTTCTGATCAGGTGTGGAACAGTCTGAATTTATTTTTTTTTAATTTTGTGTTTATTTTTTGACTCAGATTTTTGGAGAATATGGTGAAATTAGCTCTTAATAGGGTCCCCAGCTTGTTTTGCTCCACGTGTTAATGGGTGTTAGATGATCACTGTTAATAGAGAGTTCTGTGTGTGGGAACCGCCAAGTCTGAGCCGTGACGCCACTCTGATACCTCGCAAACATGCTTTTGTCAAATTAAAAGTATCGTCTTTAGGAGAACCCGTCCTGTGTACACCCTTGTTGGTACTGGTCCTGGGTGGAATAAGATGAAAAATCAAGGTTTCTAATCGCGTCGTTTTTATCAGCAGCTAAAATAACTTTTCCATCGCCTGCTAATTTTGGCCCCTTAGTGAACTGCTGCTCCTTCTGTTTATGCTTCCTCTTAGGTTTTGAATAGGTCCTTGCAGAGAATATAGTGATATTCTCTAACTGGTTTTTGTTAGCTTTCCTAGGCGTAAGAGAAAGATTCTGAAGTGCTCAATCTTTTGAAAAGTAGAACGTCAATTGGTTATTCTTCTAGAAGACTCTTACTTAACGATGTTTCAGAAAGAAAAGAGCAGTGAATTTTAGAAATTGTACTTGAAACAAGCGAGAGTTTGATCTCTTTACTAGTCCTGAAATCAGAATCTTGAGTCTGCTTTTCAAGCACTTGCCTACGTATCGTTTTAAGTGTAATCTTTGGTTTCAGGCTAAAAGAAAGGCAGCAACTTTACTTTTGGTGGTTACTATGCTTGTTGAAACAGAAAACTGAAAAATATTAGAACTTTTGAGAATATGGACTTAGAAAGCTTTAACCTTTTGTTCAAGAAGAGCCTCTGGAATACTTTCTAAACTTTCTTTCGGCCAAGTGATGTCTATTGTTTCTTTTAAAACCTGACACGAAAACTTTATCCAGCAGGCTTTCCCTAGCAGCTCCCACCTCTTACGTCTTTCCTGTACTTTCCTAATATTTTCCCATATTATGTCACACTATTCATGTGTCGCTTGGTATTATGAAAATTCAGGGTGTATGTGGTCAGCGTATGAATGAGGCTTTTCTTAACTCTTTGCCCTTTTCTCCCTTCGGTCCCCATCTTTTATCAGTATTGGTGCATTCTCAGGGCATGTTAGGCCATTCAGAATGCCACGTCATCCAAAGAAATTGGCTGCTCTTTCTCTGTCCCTCGCAGAAATCACCACAGTCTCAGCGCACAGACTGAATCCCTTGCCCTGAGCAGAGCTCGTCATGACCTTCAGTGCATTCCTGGGCGAGCTCTCTAAACCGAAGATTTGTGACTTGACGTTTCTTGACTCCATAAGAGTTTAATGTTTATTGGCTTTCCACCAATCACTTTTTTGAAACGTCATGAAAAGTACTGAATTTTCATTTATTTAGTAAGAATTTTATTTCAAAGAAGATAGCCAATTTTAGTCTAATGGATTTTTAATATTAGAGGTGGTGCAAAGGAGTAAACACACATGGCAGATGCTATACAAATGGAAACATTGCTGCTATTTCATTACTTGTGAATTTTCAGATTGCTCTAGGATTTTGTTCTAGAATAAGATGTTCTTATTCTTTTTTCCTTTAAGTTTGCTATACTTTGCATAATTTAGCTAAACACATCTTGTCTCTGTCCCTGTGAACTTCAGCACTAGAGAATGGCCCTTGTTTAGGTCCAGTTAAGTAGAAAATCTACTCCACATCACACTAAAGCATTTGCAGAAGCCACTCGTTTAACACTAAGATAATTCTGAGCCCCCAGCCCTCCTGCAGCGCAGAGTCCTCCATGCTGCCGCGCTCCTGCTGCTTTCTGAATTAGTAATTAACTGCCATGAGTCGTACACATGTGCAGGCATCTGAAGCCCTTCTCTGGGAGCTCGAGTTCTGCAGTCTGTGGCCTCCAAGAGACTGTTCGTGCTTCGTTAATGACTAAGCCAAGATAAATAGCTGTTCTTGGGTGGCGAGCAGCTGAACCTTTTTGACAGTTTTGACTCCTTTCTGTGCTGTATTTGCATACTTTGTTCCCTTCTTATTGTAGATCACGGTGAGCTGCTTCTTAGCCGAGTCCCGTTGGAGGGGACGGGCGGGAGACTGGTATCTGGAGCATGTGTGCAGCGGGCCCCTCACACAGCACGGCTGAAAGTCAGCTCTCTTGTCTCTGAGGTCACCCGGATAAGGTGTGGGCACTGTACCAGATTTTTCTTCCCTGGCACCATTCTTAGAGTGTGGTTGTCATCGTAGTTGGTTTTCACCGTCTTCTTGTCGTTCTCAGACTGCAGTGAGTGCCACTGTGTGCTGGGCGTCCTTAAAGGTTATTGTAGTTGTCATTCTGTCTTTGAGAGTGCATGCTCTTATCTTATGCTTTATGTTTTCTCTGACCTGCCTTAAGGGTAGGGCATCCCCAAACTTGTGGCTGGGAGCTGCTTTGTTCCTCCTCAGGAGCTTCACTGATGGGAAGCTGTAGCTGCCTCATGCCCAGCCCAGCTAGAGAGGGGCCCGGCATGGCCGAAAGTTCGTCCTCTGTGGGCACGAGGGAAGGAAACCCTTTGCCATCTTCCCACAGTTGGCTCCTGCCTGGTGGGGCCACCTCCTTTCCTCTTGTGCATCAGGTAGCACGGAAGAGAACTCGGCCCCATCCAGGGAATGCCAAAAGGCAGCACAGTCTTTCCACCCACATGGCTGTGGGCATTTATGGCAAATGCTCTTGATAGGTTAAGGGTTAGTTAGCCTCTGCTTCTGGTCATTCTCTTCTTTCCTTCATTTTTTTTTTCCCCTCCCAACATATGGGCTGGGTTGATTTTAGATTCTGCTAGAATTCCATGGCTGTCAGTCAGCATGTGTGACAGGCAGGCATTTTCCTCCTGTTAGAGGGGGTCCCCCTCGATGTCCTTGTTGATTGAAGTTGCCCAGATGGGCAGTCACAGTGGAAGGGAAGGTGGGAACCTGGGGATCCTCCCATCCCTCTGGGAGTCCTGGTCTGAAAGAGGTTGGAGGAAGTGTGTGGGAGGGAAGAATTTCACAAGCTTCGGGGCCTGATCCATGGCCAGATCTCGCTTAAGAGTAAGAGGAAAAAAAATAAATGAGTCATTTCAATGGCAGATGTATGAAATGAGCAGTGTATGTGTCTACACCAACAAGCTTGTTTGGCCTTGATGGAGGGAAGGAGTGAAATGACTTTTTTTACAGTATCATTTGCTTTTCCATTTTCTATCCTTTTAAATCTCTACTCTAGACCTCTCTGGCTTTAGAGGTGCTTTAGAGCTTCAACCACTGGTTTGTTATTTCCAGCAGAGCACAGCGCCCAGAGTCCAGGAAAAATGAGAACAGAGAAAGAGGAAGCAGTTGGGATGATGAAGTGAAGCTTGAATGCAGGAGAACCTCCTGCTTCACTTTCTTCTTCTAGCAGCTGATCCTTAAATTTTGTCCCGGGCATGTTAAAGCCTGTTTGGTCTCATGTGAAGTGTTCCCATCTGGATTAGCAGCGGTAAAACTCATCTTCTTCAAGACCCAAAGGAGCCTTTGTTGGAAGATGTAATGATTCACTCAAAGCTGAAAAAATATATACAGGAATTAAGCAGGAACACATGTTTTTTTCTGACCTCTCATAGTGGTAGGAGACAGTAAGAGGAGCTCAACCACTTGGCTCTCAGCTTCAGACAACGGGCTCCACCCTGGGCCCGTCTCAGCAGTAAGGGGTTTGAGAAGAGATGCTGGAGAGCTTATGGTCCCCTTAGAACAGCCAGAGAAACAGGCTCTCAGCTGGAGTTCCAGGAGCAACACCCAGACCACGTCACACAACTGCCCAGTGAGATCTGCTGCCACGTCTGCCCCCAGCACCGCCTGCACCTGCCACACAGGTGCTCTTCGCCTGTCTGACTCTTCCCATGTCCTGTTTACAGATCCGCCTCGAGTAGATGTGTCAGATGGTGAAACCAGGTCCTGATCCACACCCTAATAGCAAAGGAGGTTGAGAAACGCAGTTTCCATGGATTCTGTATTGGAAAAGTGGGATTCTCAATGTGGGAAAGTATCAGATGTGGTGGTGTGGCAGGGTTCGGGGCAGCCACAAATTCCAGTGTTGCTCACAAGACTCCCTTGGCAGAAACGGCACAGAGATCCCTAATGATATGAGTTAACAGTAAAATTGTAATGATCAACTGCAAAAGATTTTCAAAGAATTCTGGGAGACAAATTATTTTGTGATGTATCTGCTGAGGGACTTGTGGTTGTCGTACTGCGATTCTGCATATTTTTCCATCATTTACTCTTGTAGCTGGGTTATTTTTCTAGCTTCTGATGTGTTCCCCCACTTACTATCCATGATGCAGCAGCAGCAAGATCCTAAGAGATTAGGCTATCAAGAGAGGAGGGCTTAGGGGCCAGCCTGGTGGTGCAGCGGTTAAGTGCGCACGTTCCGCTTCTCGGCGGCCTGGGGTTCGCCGGTTTGGATCCCGGGTGCGGACATGGCACCGCTTGGCAAGCCATGCTGTGGTAGGCATCCCACATATGAAGTGGATGAGGATGGGCATGGATGTTAGCTCAGGGCCAGGCTTCCT
The DNA here is from genome assembly GCF_021613505.1 of Equus quagga. Lineage (NCBI taxonomy): Eukaryota > Metazoa > Chordata > Mammalia > Perissodactyla > Equidae > Equus > Equus quagga. The sequence goes on along the minus strand of NC_060281.1, from coordinate 62,932,923 downwards.
CAGCAAAAAGAGGAGGATGGGCAGCAGTTAGCTCAGGGCTAATCTTCCTCCAAAAAAAAAAGAGAGGAGGGCTTAGAAAGGGTCCATGGAGGTCTTCAGGAAACCATATTCTTTTGCAAAGGTCCCTGACATTTCTGGATTCTGTATTTTTACTTGGCATTGAAGACCTTTTGAACTGTACTCTAAATCCTGCTCAGGAAGAAACAACCAGATTTTGTTTCATTAAAACTCAGATTTAGCATGATTTTCTGTAGCATGAATTTACTTAAACATTTTTTATAGATTTTTATAGAGACCTATGTCAAGTTCATTTTTTTTTCAAATCTAACCATTCTTTTTTAAAAAATGTATTAGTTTGGTACACAAACTTTTACTTTTCTGAAAAGCAAGCGAAATAAATTGTTTTTCCAATGTGTAAAGCTTCTCCCAGTGCATCAGTGAACGGTGACTCTCCTCATGCTGAAATTGGACGAGGAAACTGTAGCTAGCATTATAGTTTTTAGTCATCGTGTTAAGGTTTTTACTAACAGTGCTTCCTTTTTGGCCATTTAGGACCCTAAATGAAATAGATGAAAAATGTGGAATATGTGAACAGCTCTCTGAGATGATAGTTCTGGAATTTGTTGACGCTTACTGGAAAATACTCAATTATTTCACTTTTTTGATGAACACTGTCTAACCTACAAACTGTTTGCAAACTAGAGTGTGAATATTTGTGTGCATGGTCGTGGAAAATACCAGGAACCTTAATTAAAGAGTTTTTCCCCAGTTCCTTGGCAACAAAAGATGAGTGAAAAACTTCTCCTTTTTATTTTTTATTTTTTGACCTGAGTAAATAGTTCCTTTAAATATTTTACTCCACTGAGTATCATCTTTTTATTTTGTTTTATTTTTTATCATTCTACAGGGGGTTAAATACCTGTGCATTCCAGCAGCGGATTCACCATCTCAAAACCTGTAAGTGTTTTTTTCCCTGTGTTATTTGGAGATATTAAAAATGAATAAAGGACTATAAAGTCAAATAAGTTAAGGACTGTGCAGTCTTTGGAGCCTATGGGACCCCTGCTCCCATGCACCGCTGCCACCCCGCGGGGAGCCGTGAGGCCACAGCCGGCTGTGCTGCCACGTGGGCAGTGCCAGAGCTGGAGGTGCGCTTCTTGTGCAACGCCCACTGACGGGAGTCTACTCAAAGAGTCTAATTTGTAAAAGGACCCTCAAAGCAAAGCTTTAGCATGTTCATCCTTTCTCTAGAAGCAAATGCTTAAAGGAGCTGTTGGGTTTTGTCTGAAGTAGCACTGTCAAATAGAAATAGATATGAGCCGCAAATGCAAGCCACACAATGTAATTTTAAGTTTTCTAGGAGCCACGTTAAAAAAAGTAAAAAAAAAAAACAAAAGAAAAAACAGGTGACAAAAGTTTTAGTAATATGCTTTGTTTAACCCAATATATGCAGAATACTATCATTTCAACATATGCTCAACACACAAAAAAATTGAGATATTCTACATCTGTTTTTTTCATACTAAGTCTTCAAAATCTGGTATGAGTTTTTACGCTTGCAGCACATCTCAGCTTGGACCAGCTTCGCTTCAAGCGCTCAACAGCTCCCAGTGGCGGCAGCCTCCACATGGCACAGTGCAGTTCTCCAGCTTGTCTGAGCTGAGTGAACAGGTCTTTCCAGTTTGGGAAAGTCCAGTCCTTGTTTCTTCACAGCTGAATACATCTTTGATGCCATATTCACTCTGTTTGCCCCTATAGAGAGGAATTCATAACTGCTCCTCTGGCCAAATGCCGGCAGTTGTGTGGGGACTCTCAGGGCTGGGCTTTGCCAGAGTGGGGCTCTGCAGACGCTTGGCAGTGACGGCTTTAACATTCACACCCTTCCGTGTTCAGAAGTGCCCCAGAAAGACCATGACTTGGATGAAAGTTGTACTGAAGCTTGGAATTGGACCTCGCAGGCTGACAGGCTGGGGCAGAAGAAGTTCTAGCCATTCAGTGCATCCAGTGGACCCCAGCCTCTGCTTCTCAGGCTGGCCTTGTGTTGGGCATTGGAGGTCAGACACAACAACCCTCCTAGAATTACATGTGACTGCATTTCATCAGGGAAGTTATAAGCTTTGATGGTGTTTGCAAATCTGGGAGTGAAGATTCATCCTTCGTGATTCTCAAGCTCTATGGCCTACAAATCCTACAAATCAGAGGTACAGACCTCACAGTGTTATGTTTGCTACCCCAAGTGTCCAGCCTCTCCAAAAACTGGTGAATCCCGGAATATCAGCCAGCCTTAGTTTTTCACTGTTGGAGAGCAGAGAAATCACAGGTTATGCAATGATTTTGTGAGATCTGCCTGTTTGAAAAAAAAAAATGGGGCTGGAGTCAGATGGATTTATGTGGGGCAGAGTAGGAGTAGAGCAGGGGCCGGGGGTATAGACTTAGACCAGGACAAGGAGGGGTGGGTTGGGAGGGGCAAATAATTCTGCTGAGGCCTGTGCTTCCATACTAGCTCTCCATATCTCACAGAAATAGTCATTTTTTCTGATTGAGGATGGTGGAGGAGAGATTTTACTGGGATCTCTAGGCAAACCAGTAGCCTGGGTCGGGAAGGAGGAGGAGAAGCGCTAGAGAACTTCCTTGGTTACTAGTCGTGTCAAGAAACAGAAGTGGTTGGAAGGGCATGTGTGTACGGAAGGAAGTGAGCCACTGCCTTTCTCTGAAGACCATAGCAATCTTCTGCCTGTGTTTTGGTGGCTATTTTTAGAATGGTTGCTTTGCTCTTATCTCAAACTGAGATTCTTACATACTGTTGAGCTTGTCAATATCTGCCTGGCAATATGACTCTTTGGAAGAATCAGATTGCAACACATCCTGGGCATTTGTTGTCAGGGCACATGGCCACCTACACTTGAGCTGGCTCCAGGACTTTGCAGCTTTGATGGAGCCAAGCACTGTGCTTGATGTCCAGGGCAATGACTCTGACTTACCAAGTGAAGATTGAGTGTTGAGCAGTCCTACACTGTATAGACAAGAAAGCGGTGAACCTAGACATTCGATGTCTTAAATTTAAAACCAGTTCCATCCACCTTGGACAAGTCATTTTAACCCATCTGAACTTTAGTTGTCTCATCTGAAAAATGCCTGCCTTCAGGATTTTTGGAGATGAGTTCATGTATGTGGAAGTGTTCTCTGTGAACTCAAGGACTTTTGAAAGTAAAAGAATATTTTTACTCTACTCAAAGTATATTAACATATCTTGAGTTAGAGAAAAGATAATGGAAATAAGTTTTGGTGCTCGGGAGGCCCACTTCAGTTACTTGGAAGATGTGCTCACATGACAGAGAATGCAGCAGCTGCTGCTCTGAGTTCCTGTCTCATGGGTCAGTTCGAATCTTCTGGCAAAACCAGCCCAAACACAGTCACCTTGGGGCCAGAGGACTAGCCCCTTAGATTTGAATTAGTTCTCTCCTGTCCCAAGTACGTACCGAGATGTGTGGTTTGGCTTTTAACACTTTCCTTGTATCTGGATGAAAGTAGGGGGTGGGTACCGTGTTTCAACAGGTAGGTTAATACTGTATCCATGTTTGGGGCAAATGACAGAAAGAACTTGCAGAGAAAGACAGAAAGAAGCTTGCTGCTATTTTGAGTGAAGATCTACGACAGTGCGACCTCTCTTTCAGTTGGGAAAGGAAGTCAAGACCATAACTCATCAAAAGGCAGAAAAGTCATGTTCTTAGGCCCTGGTGCGATTCTTTGGGGAAACTTATTTTTAATCCATCAGTCATAGCAAAGTTTATGCATAAGTGAGGGTTTGGGCCCATAAATGTCCATTATTCTATCAGTATTTCTTGCTCTGCTGACATTCTGTGGGATCTAGGTGTAGTATTTATGGTGAGAGAGGGCCTACGAAATAGCTTGAGTTTCTCTTCACCTGTTACGGATGTTGCACTGGAAAGCATAACGTGCCTTTTGAGGTGAGCGTGCTTTCATGATAGAATCAGACTGCGGACGTTGGCAGGCAGAACCCTTGACTCTGTTTACATGACCTACCTCACTCCAGGTAGCCTGTAGTTAGTACTCACCAACATTAGGAGCGTGTGAAGGCTGGCACCAAACCTTCACTTTCTGTATCGTCAACCAATGTAGATGGTCGAGAGACAAACATTCTTAGTGCTCTGGTTAACAAAGCAAGAGAAATCACGTCCGTCACTTGGAAAATGTGCTCTAGGTAACCCGACAATTAAAACTAGTAGTTCTTTAGTGCAGCCACTTTTAATTCCTGATGCTTGAGAGTTCCTGTTTATAATGACAAATTCTAGTAAACTGTATCACTTATTGTTTTAAACTGGTTACAGATTTTTAAAATTATTTCCAACTCTGGATATAATTTAAGGTTTTATACCCTAAATCTTTCCCCACAAATCCGTATGCCGACAGGAATTCTTCATGCTAATTGTGCTTGGTGAGAGGTTTGTGGCCTTTTGAGACTACCTGCTTTCACTTGGCATTCAGTTGCCCAGAAAGGCCAGTGTTCTGTCTTGGCCTTAATGCTCACAAACTCTCCTTCTGACCTTCCAGGAATTTAAAATGCAGAAACCTGGGTGAGATAACATTAGCACATTAAAATTTTAGCTCAGTTCCCCCAACCACCTTGCCTTGCAAAGTCAGGAAATGTGAAAGTTCAAGTTCTCAGAGTCATAATAACCCCACAGACACGGGCTGGTACGTTTTGCATGATTTCTCACAATGAGAGGCATCCTAGGGTTTGTGTCAAATGCACGCACTGAGTGTTCCCCACATCCCGATGTGGGGCAGGTTAGTGAATGAGGGCTTTTGGAAATACTTGGTTTTCCTTTCTCTCTGTGCTTTCTTAGGCAAGTCATTTCTCTCATCTGTAAAATACCTATCATTTTTATAGTATTAGGTGAGATAAGTAAAGCTGTTTTTTATGAACACTAAGCATTTCCACAAGTAAGATTATACTTTGTGTCTGCACTCTATAAGGAATATTAATGTATCCCGAGAGTGAATGGTTGGATGCATAGTAGCTTATTTTATTCAGGCAGTTTAATATTTATTAAATTGGTGTTTTGTATTTAGACATCGTTAGGGGGATAATTGTCTCTCTTCATCTTCTCCTTCTGCCGAGTCCTGGGGAGTCTGGTCTGTGCTGTGCGGTTGGCGACATCGCATCGGCACAGGACGGCCTGTGTGGCCTTCAGTGGTTTGAGAATCGAGCGGGCTCTAAATTTCTTGAGGTTTTTGTGGGCAGAAGAGGCATTAGCAATACAGAGAGTGTTAAATACAGTGTTTCATACTGATATTAAAATATCAGTAAAACTTCCTTGCCTTTAATCTACCTTCCTATCTTTTTGGGTATGTTTTCTTTAGTTTAGTTGGTGTCTTCTGTACTTCTACATTTTTCTTTATTTTCATTATTAAAAAGCAGTTTTGAAAGATCAGAGGTAAATGGGCCCTTGGAGTGCTACAATCCTGCTTCCAGACAGAGATGCACACTCATGTGTATACACATACACACATGCTCACGCATGACTCCTGAGGACTCTGCAGCCCACAGAAGTGAGAAATCTGCAGAAAACGTATATTATTTTCATAAGACTTTGCTTATTCAACTTAAAGAACTATTTTTCAGTCTTAGACTCTGTCCTCCTTGTTTTTTTAGTGTTGAACTATTCTTTGTGAAATGATATTGTGGTAGATGGTAGAGAGGTTTTTTTCCTTAGTTCATTTTTTAAATGACCTCATCTGGCAAAATGAAAAGTACAGTAAATATATTCCCCCAATTTTTTAAAAATGTTGTCAGGGCAAAAAATACACCAGTTGGGGAATTGCTCGCATACCTGTCAGGTCTGTGTTGAATGCTGCGCGCATGTGCCGTGCGGATGAAGACTCTCCGCGGCTCTCTTCAGGGGATGCGAGAGTTCCGCAGGCAGTGTGGCCGGAGGGGCCCACTCAGGGCCTGGGGGCCTGCACCGAGTTTGCCCCAGGAGGACCAACTCTCTGGTCCATGTCCACCTCCCAGGGACTGGGCTCAGACAGAAGACTTCACTCATTTGCCTTTTTTTTAAGCATTGCTTTCTGAGGAAAAAAATTCTAAGGGTACTTGCCTTTCCTGTGTTTTTCTGTTTTGCTTTCATATATATACACAGACATGCACACATATACACACATATTCATACTCTGTTGGGGGAAGGAGAAGCATCCTGGATCTCGTGGCTTTTGCTGTCAGTACAACCTGGTCTGGTCCTGCTGGCTTTGGGGTAAGCCCAGCTGCCCTTCCAGGTACTTGGCCAGACCCCTGGGCTCCTGTTCAGACAAGCAGAGTTCTCAGCAGGACAGGACTGCCTCAGATCCCACAGTGGGGATCACAACCTCCAAATCTTGCAGGCTTGGAGTAAGGAGGAATTGTTCAGCCTCAACAAATGAGCATTGTGTGATGTGGTTTTGCTCCATCTGTCCACCATGGTTTTTGTGAACCCTCTGAAGGTCAGGAAAACCTGGCTGGTCCTGGCTCTTAGCCTCTGGATGAGGGGTGAGGGGTTGGGTGCACTGATCAGTGAGGAGAGCCAGCACAGAGTGAGGAGGAGGAAGGGGACGATGGCAGCGCTGGCTGTTTGTGGAGGACACCTCTCATCGGAAGCGCCCTTCTCTACCCCTCGGGGTGTTCTCTCTGGATGTCGGCAGCAGCAGGCACTATGGGGTGAGTTTGTGACACGCCTGTAGGTCGTGCTTCCCTGTGGATGAGCCCAGCAGGCTTTCCTCGAACAGACCTTACTCCACGTCTTGATATGGAAGTAAAGGTACAAAGTGAAGAGAAACAAAACGAAGAGGAATAGGGAAGCTGCTGTGTTCATTGAAACAGCTTGTGGTGGATGGGGCTCCAGATTTGCTTCTGCTTCCCGTTGGAGAGTTGAGCAATGCGAGGACTGGAGCCGCGGGTATTTCCCACTGTGGAGGAGGGAGTTCAGTGACCAGGGCTTGGGCTTATGTCATTAGCTTCCCTGGAAATAACCCCCACTGCCTGCAGCGCACCCAGGCAGCAGTGCCGAGCCTGCCTCCTGCCGTTCTTGGAAAAGGCTCTTCTAGGAACGTCTGCCTGGCCTGGCCTTGCGCCAGTTGCGTTCATGTGTCAAGCTTCGTGGTGGGGCTCTGCGCCACCCCTTCGTGGGCGTCGTTACGCTCCTAGGTCGGGGCCATCAGCAGCACCCTCACGGATGCTGCCACCCCAACCCAGTGGTGAACAGGGGCTGTCCGTGGGTTTATCCTGGGTTTAACACTTGGTGCAGACAACTGAGCGAGGGAAAGCTGGCCGGTTGGGGTGGGGAGGGGCGCCTCCTCAGGACTTCCCTGGCTCCTCACCTCCTTCACACTCGCTCTGGGCTCGCGGGTCTGGGTGTTGCCCTCCTGACCACACCCCCATGCCCACTCTCTTGTTTAGAGATGTGGCAAGGCTGACTCCACAATATAAGACTTGGGTTTCATCGTACGTGTGGTTTAGGACATGCAGGAATAAAAGCCAGATATACAGAGTTGTTCCCACTCTCAGGTTTCAGTAAAGGGATTCACTTGTCATTCACATGTGGAGATCTTGGTGAGCTCCACAGCACTGACCACATACCCAAGACACCAAGCCCTGTCCGCCTGGAGGGGACTGCTGGCCCTCACGTCACTGGTGCCGCCGCAGTGTACTCAGAAGCCATCTGTGGTTTGCTCACTGACTCAGGCGGTTGTCATTCGTTTCTAGATTCGCTTTTCCTTTTCTGGTTGCTGTCTTCTTCCCTGCCTGTCTTGTCTCAGATGCAGCTCTCGCCGACCAGAAGGAGACCCACAAAGGACAGGCAAGAGCATGGGCTGCAGGTGCGGACAGGGCCCCAGTGTGGGAGGCCTGGTGGACAAAGGCGTGTGCCGTCCAGCTGCACCCCTCAGCTGCTGGCCTACAGTCAGGGGTGAGCCCTGGGTTTTGGGGGGCCTGGCCTGGCCTGGAGCCTACAGCGAACTTACCGACCCACTCTGGCCTGTCTGCCATCTGCAATGGCCTGCGGAGGAGGACACCCCACACTGCATAAACCGTGAAGCAGACCGTAGATGGCAGCCTGTAACCGCTCCTAGGCCAGGCCAGTTGGCTCACTGTCTTTCAAACTGTTGAATTAGTTGCTGATGTCAGGTAGGTTGTGTTTGGCTATAAGTAACAGGATATCTGGTTAACAGTGTTTTAAGTTATAAAGACATTTATTTACTTCACTCTGTGACCGTGAAGCCTGGAGGCGGGGCTGCCGGGCCTGGGCAGCCCACAGTGCCCCTCGCTGCCGTTCTTTCACCCTGGGCCATTGCCTGCTGGTGGGCAGCTGACGCAGCTTGGTGTGGCGCTCACTGCAAGTCCCTGGCACAAAGACTGGGGCGGAGATAGACAGCTTTCTCTTCTTTTCTTTTCTTTTTTGCCGAGAAAGATGAGCCCTGAACTAAGACCTGTGCCCGTCTTCCTTTGTGTTGCATGTGCGACTCCTGCACTGCGTGGCTAGTGAGTAGAGTAGGCCTGTGCCCAGGATCCGAACTCGCGAACCTGGGCCGCTGACGCGGAGTGCCCGGAACTGTAACCACTCAGCCTCGGGGCCGGGCCTGATAGCTTTCTTTTCATCAGGAAGTGAAGACATTTCTAGATGCCCCCAGCCCACTGCCTCCCCTGTGTTCTTTGGGGCTGGAGCTGGAGGGAAGATGGCATATCCTGAGGGTCTGGGCACTTTGCTGTCCCACACACAGTCAGAACTGGAGGTCTGCCATGGTTCCGGAATCAGAAGCTTCGCTGCAAACTCCAGATTGTGGGTTTCTCTCAAGCCGGGAGCTCTGATGGCACAGAGCCTTCCCTCCTGCCTGCAGCGCCTTGCCCTGGGGCTGGGCTTCTCCCGGTCACATCCCCCAAGTGCCCACACCCCTCCATCCCAGTGCAGTCTGCTCACTGCCCGGCCCCCCCAGGGCTTTCTGCTTCACAGCCCTGCCATGAGGACTCTTTCAGGACTAACACTCAGATTTCAGGTCACAGCAGGAGTCTTGTCTTACCTGCTTATGCCAAGCCAGTGTTTGGGAGTAGAGTTGAATGCCCCGAGTCACTTTATAAGTCTGCATGGGGAGCATCTGTCCCTAGGAGAATTAGCGGTGGCTCCAGTCGCAATGTTCTGGTAGGTAGAGATTTCAGCTGAGAGTCTGGAGTCCTTGGGTTTAGGACTCTGCACGCGTGCTGACATCATGCCTTGTGTTTGGCTACAGTGGTGTGCGTGCGTGTGCACTGACACTTTCCTTGTCGCCCGCCTGCCCTCATGCAGCTGGGCACTTACCCCTCGGCGGCTGAGTTTCTTCTGCAGTCAATACCTGGCTGAGTTTGCTTTCCCACACCTGCATTTCCCATTCTTATTAAACTCATTTGCCCTGTCTGCCCTCATGAGAAAGTAGACCTAGTTTGTGCAGTGGGGCCTACATCTTATTCATCTCTGAATCTGTTGCAGCTTACCAGAGTCCCCAGTAGATTGTCAATACTCAATCAGTATTTAAGGGAAGTGAATTTAGTCGGTGGGTAACTTAGATAGTTTGCTGCTTTATAAACCATTCAAAGGTAGAAGACATCGAAAAGCACACATGTACTCTGTGGGTCCTCTCAGAGTACTTGCACTTAACCCGCCAGCCAGTCTAGAACCCGATGGATGCCGATGTCCACGTGCTACATGGGCAGGTTCTGGGAGGAGGGGCAGCCAGAAGGAGGGCGGGCCATGGTCCTGTCGCCTTAGAGGACTTTGGGGTTTGTAGAGCAGCCTGGCGTGCATTACCTCACCCCACCCTGTAAGATATTATTCCCTTTATAAGTGAGGTTAGGGGAAGATAAGTGCCTTTCCCAAGGGCACACAGCCAGTTGGTGGCCAAGCAGGGGTCGGAGCTGCCATTTCCATTTCCCCACAGCTCCTCAGTGACATGCAGACTGGACCTACGGAAGTCAAAGGAGACCAAGATGGGAGTGTATTACTGGGTTTTCAGATTATCAGAAGGACACTGGCTTTTAGGACTTGGGGAGCCACATGGTGAGGGCACCTTCCTCACCTGGATGGCTGTGACTGCTCGCAGCTGGTGTGTGGGTCATCTGTGTGGGGCACTGGCATGCTGCTAGTGTCAAGGGGCCCAGACTGACTACAGGGATGGGCAGATCACTCTCCCCCAAGTCAGTGGCAGCTGTGTGTTTCAGGGATTCCTTGCAGAGAAATTCTGAAAATCCCAGAAGATGGGCAGCCTTCCCCGGGCCTCAGTGTTGTGTGTGATGGATTCTACAGCTTGAGGCAGCTCTGGCCCCAGACAGTGTGACCAGGGTTTTGAAGCTGTGGGACTCTGAGACCTTTTCAAGAAACCTCAGGTGGATTTTTCTTTTCATCATATGTTGAGTAAAGTAGAGAGATGTCACTTCTCTCTTTTTTTCTCCCCCAGGACAAGACATTTCAAAGAGAGCATTAAATTCATTCATGAGTGCCGGCTCAGGGGTGAGGGCTGTCTTGTACACTGGTATGTACGTCTCTTGCATAATAATAGCTTAGTGTGTTCTGCTCAGCTTGACTTCTCATCGTGTGTTTTTCTGTGTGTGATTAATTATTTCATCTAATAGTTTTCTCTACATTCCCCCCCACCCCCGAGCACACATCCTCCCTGACCCTTGCTGTCTGTTAGTCATCATTTGCTCTTGTTGAAGGAGAAGCCTACAATGTTTTTTTTCATTTTCACTTAGGATTTTCATTTTTGCAGTTAGGACTTCTGTAGGGACTGTCGAGGTTACAGAGGACAGAAGTTCCTTTCCTGCCTCCATCTACCGCTCTGCCAGAGCAGCCTCTTCTGAGGCCGTGGGGCTGTAGGCTCACCCCTGAAACTCCAGTGGCCTTTCAGAACATTGTTTCTTTCTGGAGAATTTTGGTTGCACATATGGGTGTTTGCACTGCATTAGTATTAACAACAAAATAACCATTTCTTCTCTGTTTACAGATTGAGGCTTTTATGTGTGTTTGGCTGACTGCTTTGCTTTGAAAAGATCTGAATAGTCTCTTAAACAGTTTATATACAGCTATTATATGTATATCATATGTTCTGCATTCAGCTGTACGCTAGTCATGTAGATATATGTATGCGTATGTACCCACACACTGTTATAACACACGTAACCCAAGGACAGCACACGTAAGGCTCTCAGCTCCGCACCTGGCACATAGTGAGCTCTCTGTGAGTGTGGGCTCTCATTTTCATTGCAGCATGTGTTCATGATATGATAACTAGTGTGTCCAGGGAACCAGCAGCCAGTGTTCTGGAGCCAGGGCTCTGCTGTCTGTTAAGGTGCAGGCTGGATGTGTCCCCTCTCTCTCGGATGAGGCTTGATCTTAGTTAACTTAAAGCTTAATCTTTTGAGTTCCCCCAGAGAAGTTGCTGTTGTAGTGAAGGCTCTCCAGAAATGCAAAGCGATGTCTTCTGGGGAGTGTTGCTGCTAAGGTTGGTGGCAGTCCTGCCATGGCAGAGGGGACCCATTGCATGGCATCCAGAAGAGCCTTTCATGAAAACTGTCATTTGTTCTAAGGGCCAGTAGCCTGTAATGGGGGCCAAGGATGCTTTGCTTTAAAAATAGTATTCTGTAGTTTTATACAGTTCTTGAAATGGTGTGATTTTTCATTTTACTTTTAAAAAGGATAGGCCATGTGATAAATACAAATTGCAGGCTTTGTGACATTCATTTTCATTTGCTTTAAAGTGCTTGGGGGTGTAGGTGAAGCCCTGTAACGGGAGTTCTGAGACCCCTGCCTGGGCTTCTGTGGCTCCGGGTGAGCTGGAATCTCCAGGGCTGCAGCCCAAGAGGATGTGTTTCTTAAAAGCTCTCTCAGTATTGCTGATATAAAGCCGCAGGGAAGAGCCACTACTTGAGAGTGTTTTATTATTATTATTATTATTTATATTTGAATATGTGTGGGCCTGATATTCTAGGAATTCGTATTTCATACAGTTGTGTAAATCTGAAGACAGGCTTGTCTAAAAATGAGAAATTGGCTAAACTTCCCCGTCTTAAACCGTTGCTAGACCACTCTAAGTCTGACACAGCACAGCCTTTCTGTGACCGCCTTAATTTGCATACGCATTTAAAATTGGTCCCCTTACTCAGCCTGTTCGAGATGGGCAACCGCTGCTGCCTGCAGAGCGGCCACTTGGCCCGAAGCTCACAGCAGGCTGAGTGTGCCACGCTGGCCCTCTGCTTAGTCAGGGCAAGAAGAACACGAAATACGTGGTAGAGGCCTCTGTATTTAATGTTTTTTTAAGTTTCGGATTTAGCCCTCACGTACCTAAGAAAACCAGACTTTTAAACATGAAGGCTTCTCCGCTGCTTAGCTTATGGATGGATTTACTGTGTAGATCTCAGACCCTCAGTTCCCTTGCTGTGCTTTTGTAATTTTATCTGTTTGGGGAAATAGAGAATATCTGAAGAAAGGCTCAGGAACGATACAGAATCAGGAAACTGAAGTGCCCAGAGCCATAGCCAGTGAAAAATCAATAAAAAATGAGGCTAACACAGATAAAGGATGCCTGAGATTCGAGCGTCGTAAAGCGGAGGGCAGCGCGTATGTTTCTGAGTAATTTCCTAGTAACATGCTGGCTTGCTGTTTGCTCATAAGCCAAGGCGGGAAGACTTGGGAAAATGGGGTCCACAGAATCCCCTGCTCCAGACAGATCGGGAGGTAGACTTAGAAACCTAAACGTGTCTTGCCCATGTGTCGTTCTCCTGGCCCCGCAGCCTGGCCGGCGTCTCCAGGAGCGTGACTCTGGTGATTGCCTACATCATGACCGTCACCGACTTTGGCTGGGAAGACGCCCTGCACACGGTGCGTGCAGGGAGGTCCTGTGCCAACCCCAACCTGGGCTTCCAGAGACAGCTCCAGGACTTTGAGAAGCATGAAGTGCACCAGGTAACACACCAGGGGACTTTGGTAACGTAGGCAGCAGCCCCAGAGAAGATGCCTCAGTCTTTCTGTACACACCTGGAATCATCACGACTAGAGTTGGAAAGACCCACAGAGGTTGTCTGGTCCAACGATGGCCCACCTGGATCCCCACTGCAGTTGTCACTGGGCTGTAGTTCACCAGCCGCAGCCACAGGATGTCACCCCTTATCCGTTTCTTTAGGCCCTGTGTTAGTTTCTCTTTCTCTCCCTTTGGGTCAAGCGCCTTTCTTGGTTTGGCTTGCTTTCATATCCTCAGGCCAAAACCTTGAAGAAGCAGTTATTTCTCTTGCTTGACCCTGGCTGGCCAACCACAGAACTATGATTGCCCAATGCCCACTTATTTCCCTGTTTGTATGTGGCCAAGTCGGTACCATTAAGTAAGAGGTGAAATGCCTATGGGGATTCAGGGGGTTGTGTGTGACATTTTGGTTTTGTTTCCCACTTTTCCAGTACCGGCAGTGGCTGAAGGAAGAATATGGAGAGAGCCCTTTGCGGGATGCAGAAGAAGCCAGAAACATCCTGGGTAAATATAAAGAGCAAGGGCGCGTGGAGTCCCAGCCTGGCGCGAGGCGGTGGAGCAGCTTTCAGGCCGTGCCTCCTCTGGCCTTCAGCAACTACATGACAGAGACCTAATGCAGAGCCGTTTGCGGCCTGCCTTTCCCCTTCCTGCCGCTTGTCCTCCCTGTGTTCCTGCTGGTACCCTGCTGTGCTGGCTGCCGCTTCCAGGGCAGGAAAGGGAGGGTGGCGAAGGTGGAGCCGGGTTCCTTCCCCAGCCCTCCCCAACCCTGCCCCAGGCCCTGTGACCTGCCCACTCCTGCCCCACCTGAGCTTGCTGCACTGCTGCCTGGCACCTCCGCGTGTGCACGCGTGTGTGCGCATCTGTGTGTGTGTGTGTGTAAACTCTGAATGTTCACGTTGCTGAAACAGTCACAAAATCCATACTGCCAGGGTTGGTTTTGCCACCTTTCCCTTTGTGCAAGACTCCACGTGGAAGGCATTTGAAGTTGACATCCAAAAAGCTGCTCAGCCAGAAGCAGCCTGTGCGTGTGAGCAGACAGCGAGGAGAACTCAAGGGGAGGCCGAGCAGCTGCAAGCGGCGGCCTTCCCAGAACCCAGGGTGGTCACAACAGGGGCAGCAGGAGGCCAGACTCCCTCCTGAGGGTGGTTCCAGGGGCCGTGGAAGGATGGGTGCTCTGACGTCGCCTCAGTGTTAATGAGAGTGCCCCAGGCTGCGGTTCCTTGCTGCCTAGAGTCAAGGCCACCTTTTCAGCCCATCTGTCCTCACTTGGTGTCTGTTCTCTGTGGCACCCACTGCGTTTTAGTTCCACGGGGAGCACTACCTCTTCAGCCAAAGCTGTATGCCCAGACGCCCTCCTCTTCCTCCTGTCCAGCTTCCCTGCTCCAGCTTCCCGCTGCTCTCATTCTGCAGGGGCCTCTGGCCAAGTTTGCATGCACCCTCAGGAATTTGGAAGAAAGAGCATTTATTAGGCATTGTAGCAGTTTGCATTAAAAATACCTGTAAAAATGCTGAGCGCTCACTAAGCACCTGTGTACATGCTGTGGCTTTGATATTTGATCTCAGCTACCTCATTAAATGTTTTTTGAAAAGGTGTTTTTCATTATTCCAATCAACTGTGCTTCATGGTTGAAAATGTTTGGTCATGATTGCTTTTGAAGCCAAAGGGAAAGCATCATTGAGCTGTTTAAAGTATCTGATTTGGGCTCTGATGATGCTTTCTGGTGGGTAAAATTCCACATGCAGACGGAGGCCAGAAGAGCGTCTGCAGTTTGCAGCTCGGGCAGCTGGCATCCTGGGATACTGTGAGCAACTCTGTGGTCCATTCCTCTATGCCACTCAGATTGTTTAAGCACGCAGAGCCACAAGAATGGAAAAGTATACTTGGCGTCTCCCTAAAAAGATGTTGGAACCCAGTTTTTCCAAATTCCACCACAAAAAGAGCCCCTGAATAAGAAGAACAGTCTTCCTGTGCTTGTAGAGGGAGTGTCACAGGTGAGGTCCTTGGGGACCAGGGAGAATGGAGCTGCCTGACTCTGTCCTCACATACAGGCCCCAGACATACAGTGAGAAAGGGAAATGTGGTTGTAGAGTCATCCATCAACAGCTGAAACAGTTTCCCTGTAAAGTGCATTTTTTTCCTTAAACCAAAAAGAAATGTAAATATGTTAACAGGAAGAGTACTTAGGGCTGTACCCCGCAGGTCCTGAGTTGTTTCATATTTGTTGCCAGGAATGTTCTTTCTTCACAGCCACCCCGGGAATTCTGAAGCACCGGGCCTTTCTCAGACGACTGTAATATGCCTGAAGTTTCTGAAATGTTGCAAAGCTACAGAGCTTAGGCTGGTGCTGCCAAAAAGAAATTCAACCTAGTGTTTATTTTCAAGTATCCAGAAGTGATTTGTAAACTTGTTTTTCACTTTAAATTGAATACACGTGTAATTGTGTTGTAATACGCTGAGAGCGAAGGATACTCTTTAGCAAGATAAAACATTTTTACCTTAACCCCGCTGCTGCAGCTATTTTTTTAACCTTAACCTGGACACCTACAAAGCGCTGTTTTGGTTACCGTGTCTTAATGAGATTGCTCTCATGAGGATCCTGCTGCCGCTGCGTAAACTCTGTTCGTGTGTTCTTAAATTTCCCAGTTTGGGAAATAGCTCTCAGTGTGTCTTTTATCCCTGGTTTGTGTTTTCCACGGTGGCATTTGCCAAACGCACACATTTTTGTTGCTAAAGGGCAGCCCGCCGCACTGACCTTCCTGGCGGCGTGTTCTTCCTTGGCTGAGGTGTGCGCGTGTTTCTGCCTCCAGGGTCCTGGAGCAGGTTTAGAGCTGCTCCTCCTAATGCTGGTTTCATTTTAGAGGCTGTTGTTTTCCTCCAGAAGGCAGTGCGGTGGACACTAGGAAAAGTGAATTAATTTCTCCATGAGAGAAAAATTGATCCTCAATGTGAGCGGAGAGAAATTGGATATGGGAGTGATGTTTTGCCTGCGTATGTGGGAAGTGAATGCTCAGCACACCTGGAATCACTGCATCACCGTGGGGTGTGCGTCCCGGGTCTCCTTTAACATGTGCTGCACGTTGCTGGATGCAGTTATTCTGATTCCAGATTCAGCTTTTAATTTGAAGGAACACAAACTGAACTGAGGAGCAATTTAAGTCGATTTCCTAAATTTTCCTTGTCTAAACCTAGTGGGGAAAGAGGGAAATTTAACTTTCTACTTCAAGGATAGGTTCGGCTTGAACTAAAGGCAGGTAGACGCAGGAGCTAATCCATGGACCCTTCGACTCTAGGTGGCAGGCTTCACATATATTCTGTTTCTGTTTCTGGTGCAGGGAAGCTCAGGGGAGGGTCTGGGAACTGTGTACTGGGGCAAAGAGGACCTTCTGTGCTGGCAGCAGCCCCTGATGTGTGTGAGATGATGAGCACTGATCAGTTTGGGGCATTAAAATGCTTATCCTGACTTACCAGGCTTCCTGGGTATAACACAGATAATCCAGTTGTAGGTGCCTCTGAGCACTCCCGTGTGCCAGACCTAGAAGCCGTCAGATGTCTCCATTTCCCACTGTGAGGATGTGCCAGAACCTTGTCTCTGTGGAAACTCAGGAGCAGCAGCCAAGGCTGAGTGCAGAGCCTCCGGAAGACCTGCATGTTGTGGGTAGGGCAGGAGGCAACAGCATTAGGAAAATACCTTTTCTGGCCACAATCCAGTACGGTCACTCATCCCTCGTGGCCTGACGTCCTTCCCCATCCACCTCTTCTTGCTGCAGGACCAGATCTGGCACCAACAATAACCCCCTAATAATTGGTGCCCTGCAGGTCACGAACTGTCACCCCGACCTGAGGCTCAGAGAGGCCAAGAAACACACTGAAAACTGAAAATGTTAGCACTGCTTTGCTTGAACCTGGATCTTTTTATTTTAAATTAGTGGACAGGGTGAGAGGCAGGGGCCGAGCCACCGGCTTCGTGCCGAGAGCTGTGTGAGGCTCTGCTGCCAAGGCTGAGGCCGAGCAGAGAGCCGGCATGCTGCAGCAGGGCCACCAGGCTGTCCAAGCGGGACCTCTGTTTGGCTGCTTCCCCCGGTCTCAGGGGAGTTTGTTTTGGGCCACTGTGGGATGGTGGTCCATTCTTGTCTTCTCTGCAAGCCCATGGATGGTCCTGTGAATGGTGTTGCCCATGTTTAGATGTTAGAGGCAGAGGCGCCTTCTCTGTCTGTGACCAGACCAGCCATGTGGGGTCACCCTGGAGATGAGGATGGTGAGCTCCTCCTGCCTCGAGGGCCTGGGCTGGTTGGATGAGGTGGTCGTGGCCCAAGGCAGTTTTCTTAGGCTATTTTTTCTTTGATTTTCTTTGAACACAGATCTGTTCCAGCCTGGAACTCACAATCATGCCTACAATGGAGGAGTTAACTGGCCACCTGCGCTTACCTCCACTCCATTCAGTTCTTTGTTCCTTCCTTTGACAAATGCATGTTCATCAGAGCAGGCGCCTTGGGACTCAGGCAGGATGCACAGACATATTCCTGATGCCCGGAAAGACTGTCATTTGGTGGGTTGGCAGTTAGGAAAATTGGCAGTTACCGAGCAGGTCATAAGGACTACCATAGGTGCTCTCCGTACTGTGTGGGAAGGAAATAGGGACACACCATTCCAGTTTTGGGATGAGGAATGTGGTGTTCAGGGAAGGCATCTCAGAAAAAGTAACAGCTATGGGAGAACTGAAGCGTAAGTGCTAGAATTAGCTGGGCACAGAGGGAGGATGGGGTCCAGCAGAGGCCCAGCACGTGTGTGGTGGCACCAGAGAGCAGAGCGTGCTGGGGCAATCCAAAGTCACTTTTATGACCAGAGCGAGCACTAGGGGTGGGCGACACTGTGAGTGGTGCGGACACAAGCTGAGGCCTGTTGGCCAGGCTGTTATCATGGCAGCCTGTCACTGTGTGCCCAGTACCTGCTGTACAGTAACTGGTTACTTCTCACACCAGCCCTTGGAGCAACCAAGCTCAGAGATCAGGGGCCCTGCCAGTTTCCCACAGGTCTGATTCCCAGCTTGGAGCCTTATAAGCAGTGTGAACGCCTTCTGAGGACATGGAGTCAGAGGTGGGGGGCTTGCTGAGCGAGCTGGGCCAGCAGGCACCAGGATCTGCATGGGTGGAGAAGGGGTTGTTACGGCTGTCCAGGTGATAGAGAGCAGGCCGTGGTGTGGGGGTGCAGAGGGGCTGAGGAGGCTGGTGGACTTGAGGGAGGCTGGGGAGGGAGAAGCAAGCGCTCTCGGTGCCGGGTGGAACGTGGAGCACTAAGGGCTTGGTGGCCATGCCACACTCTGAATCTTGCTTCCAACACAGTGGTCCTTTGTGTCAGCATCTTCCTGCGCCATGACGGTGTGTGGGCTCTGCAGTGTCAAGGTTAGATTTCAGGGGGCGCTAGACCCTGGGCCTCCAAGAGGTTTGTCCCTGGGTGTGACCCAGCTTTGCCGATTAGGTGCTCAAGTGTGCCCCTGCACCCAGAACGGACTCCCAGGAACCAGACTTGCAACAAGGTAGAATTCGGATGTCCAATTTCTTCATTTATTGTGAAAGATAAAACATTAGCTTTATGAAGACTAATTTTATTCCCTAGCCAGGCTATCTCTCTTTCATTATCAAGATTTTTGGAAATCAATACATTGTACACCCTAAACTTACACAATGTTGTATGTCAATTGTATCTCAATAAAGCTGAAAAAAATGGAGTAAAACATCTTTTAAATCATTAAAAAAAATGAAGATTTTTGGGAAGCCAGATTAGTCACTGGGCATTGTGCTGTGAGCGTGGACATGAAGCTGAGAGCCTGGGGGCGGGGGGAGGGGTGCCCTGGTCTGGCGTGTCCACAGTTGGAGTGCTGTCGTGGCCATAGCACACCTGAGCAGTGTGTCAGCCAGCCTGCAGTCTCCTCTGTTGAGCGAGGCTCCTGCTGGCCCCCTGGAGCCCTTTCCTGGGTTCTGGGCAGACCACCCTATTTATCTATCTCTCTGCCCAAGGTAATTCTTTGAGTGAAATGCTGTTTTTCTGAGCACCTTCTTTAACCTTGGGTGTCATCATGTGTCCTCAACAGCATTTATGCTTTTCCCTGAGGATGGGTTCCTACTAGTAGCTTTTTTTTTTATTTGTTGGGTGCTGGTTCTTTCTAGTTTTCTGTTTCAAGAGGGAACCCTACTTCCAGCTTCTGGGCCTGTTTCAAGTTATAAAGACAACCTATAAATTTGGTGATTGGGGTGTGTATGTGTGCGCCCGTGCCCGCACACACACAGCTGTGTTTTATTGTTTTCTAATTTTAGTTTAGAGAAATCCTTAGCCTTCAGGGGAATCACGTGTGCAGTGTCAAGGGGCGTGTGGAGCTCAGGTACCTGGGCGTCCGGGGAAACATCAGAAACTGTGTTGCACCATCAGAGCTGGTCACGAAGGGCCGCTCTGCACACCAGCGTCAAGTCATAAAAATAGGGAACACACTAAAAACCAGACCCTGTGATCCCACAGCAGATGACTCCTCCCATCCTGACCTTGAGTTATTAATAATTTTATTAAGAATGTGCTTTCAACACGTCTGTATTTATATATGTACTTAACAAGAAATCACCACGACTTCAAGAGGGAAGTTCCTCTTCCCTTTCCTTTTTATTGCCCGGAGAAAGGGAGAAACTGAGAAAAAAAAACCTACCTTTGACTTGTCTCTGGAGGCTGCAGCATGTCCCTTGTTCCCTTCTTAGGATTTAATGGGGTCTCCTTAGGCCTCGGGCGTGTCAGGCCTGGGTGACACACGGGCTGTGTTGCATCATGCAGAGAGATCTTGACGCTCGGCTCTCTGGTTTTCCTGCCCCCGTGGAGGTTTTGAGCCGTGTGACTGCAGTACTG
The DNA here is from genome assembly GCF_021613505.1 of Equus quagga. Lineage (NCBI taxonomy): Eukaryota > Metazoa > Chordata > Mammalia > Perissodactyla > Equidae > Equus > Equus quagga. The sequence goes on along the minus strand of NC_060281.1, from coordinate 62,913,002 downwards.
GGACGCGACTATCTCAGCTAGTATCACAGTGAGCCTGCTGGGTGTGGCTTAGGACACGTCTGACCGAAGGCTGCGGGTGCTGGCTCCGCGCCTCTTTCCATCGGGGGAAATTGTTGCCAGGACCTCGTTGAACATCTGCGAGTCTGGGTTTTTTTTGGCTGTAGGTCTCTATACAAAGTGCGATCATAAAGAGTCAGAAGTTCACAGTTAATTTTCCTGAAGCTTCTCGTTGAGTTGGTAGCGCCCGGTGTCAACAGAGCTTTGTTAGCAGGTGCCCGAGAGCGTGGAGTCGGCGTTCGGAGTGTGGTGCTGACCGTTTGTTTGGAGGTCGGTTCAGTAGGAGAGACTTTGAATGGGGTCAAATGTATATCTGAGTACATCCTTTACACACAGGCCTGTTTAAGAAAACTAGACAGGAGTGGGAGGAAAACAACTGATTTTGGGGGAGTTAACAATTCCTTCTAGGAATAATGTTCTTTGGTTCAGTTTTGGAAACAGTGCTGATCACACCATTTGCCCATCTGCCCCTCTTAGCCCCAGGAGGCCAGCTTGGCTCACAGTGGCCTTTCCACCAACTGCTCAGTCCTCCAGGACACACGTGAGTGACAAGCGACCTATGCAAATAGAATACGCCTTTGACATGGTGTTGGTCCCTCTCCCCTCAAAGCCAGCCTGCCCTCAGCTTCACGCGCCCACCCCCCAAAGGGGCCAAACCAGTGCAGACGGGAAGCGTCCTTTTGGGTGAGCAGGCTCGCCTTTTGTTGGTTGGCTCTGGGTTTCCCCGAGACACTGATGGGGAGCCTTTTTGGAAAATAAAAATCCAAAGCCTTCTCCATGTGCAAGAGAAATGTCACCTTCTGCTTTGCAAAGGGTGTGCCCTTCACAGCGAGAGGCCCAAGTGGCAGAGAGCTTCCTCAGAATGGGAGTCCCTAGAGAGGCTTGTCATGTGCTAGGAGTCAGATGTCCAGATTCTCCATATTGATGTGGTGACAGAGGGAAAGGCCAGGAGGTGTGAGAGGAGAGGACCGTTTCTTGACACTTTGCAGAGGCCTGCCTTGAATATCCAGAAATCAGGTGCGTCCCAGAGGTGTACTGCAGAGCGGTGCAGAAACCCATTTCCTGCCCTGTTATTCCCTATCCCACAGCAGACAGGCCTGCTCTCTGCTCTGCCAGAGCTGCTGCCCGTTGTCTTCCACCTGCCGGGAGCACAGGGGGCAGGTCCTGACAGAGCAGGTAGGGGCAGAGGTGGTTCTTAGCGGGTGGGAGGCCGAGGTCCTGGACCGGTGACGAGGCAGCCATGGGAGACACAGACAGGAAGGCCTGGCTGAGGTCCGTTTTGATCCTGGTTCTCTGGAATACCTTGGGGAAGTCCCAGAGGAGGCAACCCACTCATGGGAGGAACTTCTTCTCAGGACTAGCATGAAAGAAACCCCCTGGAAGGAACTAGCAGTGATGGATGGCACCCTGTCTAGTGGCCCAGTGATGTGGCCAGAGGCAGCCTCGCAGCCTTCCTGGGTGTGTTTTATGTGTCGAGGAAGGCCCCTTCCAATCCTAAAGACCTCGCATCTAGAAGGCAAGATGGTCAGCCCTTCATGGAGACTTTTTCTTAAAATCATGTCCTCACAACAATCTTGTGGGATAGTTTGTACTATTGTCCTCATTTTTCAGATGAGGAAACCAAGTTCTAGAGAACTTGAGCATTGTCCAGCCTCAGGGCCAGAAAGTGTCCAAGTAGGGAGTGGAATCCAAGCAGTCTGACTCAGGTGTGCCCAAAAGTCACCACTCCTTTCAAAATGCCAGTTCCACTGGGAGGGCCGAGCTAATGAAATGGTAGCAGCCATGCATGTGCATTCAGGTTCTCTGAAGGTGGGTTCACGTTAGATTAGAGGCCTTGTGGGGAGTTTCAGCTGGAAGACAGATAGTGACAAGGAAAGTCCGTGCCTTCTTTCCACCAAAACGTGCCCACTGTGTGTGCACTGTGGCCACCATGCCTACCTCCAACTGGGCATTTCTGATTCAGCCTAGAGTAGCAGGCAGAGTACCAGGACATCCCGGGACCCCAGAAGGCCCTTTGCAGGAATAAAGAATCGCCCCCTCCATGGCTGTGGGGGTGCTGAGTGCCCGGCACCCTAATCCTGTGATGTTCTGTCCTTGGCGAGCCACCATTAAACAAATTGAGGAGCTCTGGTGAGGTTTCTGCAAGAAGCACAAGGATTTGTTGTTATTCAACCTAAATAAGTCAAATGGAGACACTCATCAAGGAGAGAGGCGAGGGAAGCGACAGTGGATGTTGCTGCAGTCAGAGACTGGCAGGACCTTCTTCCACCCCTGGGGCTGAGGGGCAGGGCCGAGAGATGGGGTTACGAGAGCCCAGGAAGAGCTGGTAGGTGCAGTGGCGCACAGCAGGACCAGAGCAGGGCGGGTCTGTAAGAAGTGTGGAGAGGCCAGGAGGGAGCAGGGTGGAAGTTCCCCATCCAGTGTCCTCCTGTTCTGTCTCCTCGAACCCAATGGGAAGCTGGCCAGCAGAGGATTCTACGTGCTGTGGCCATGGGGGAGAGAGCAGGGTGATTGCCTTACAATAGGCAGCCCTGGCCAGCAGCCATGGGTGGGGCAGAGACGCAGTGATGGAGGAAGTGCCACCAGCTTCCAAGAAGTATCTGAGTGTTAACAAGCTGATACTAAAAGTGGCTCTGAGTGGGGAGCCTGGGTGCTCCTACACGCTTTGCCCCAGAAGTATCTGGACCTTGGCCTATGACTCACTTGCTTTCATCTTTAGAAAGCATTCTAGAAGTATCCATGCCTGCTGATGTGCCCCCACTGATCTGTGCTTTCCCGTGGCCTATCTGGAGAAATGACACCCTCCAAGGAAAGGCCATCGGGGTCAGATAGCATCTGAGCGTCTGCTATGAACTGTGCCCCCATGACAAGATCCCCGCCCATAAACAGCAGGAGAGGATAGTCTGCAAGGCCTCAGTCACGTCACAGTGCCCACGGCCGGCCATGAGAGCCACTGCGTGAGACGTGGTAATGTTAGCACCATGCAGACCGCCGGGGGGAAAGGAAGAATCAGGCATGGCAGGCCTGTCTTCAAAGACTGTTTAGTTAAGTTGAGTGAAGAAGGCAGTTACTCGGGATGTTTTGAGAGCAAATGGTGAGCATAGAAGCACAAATGCAGGCCAAGAGGACCACAGATGCTTGATGGAGAGTGCCCTGGCTGGGGATAGAAAACTTGGAAAAAGAGTGAGGGGCATTCTGGGCAGGTAAAGGCACAGGTGAGTAGGAACATGGTAGACTTGGAAGCCACACGTGGACCTGTGACAGGGAAGGTGACCACGAGAGGGACTAGAGGTGCAGGAGCTGGCTTCCAGTGCCCAGGAATGTCCCGGCCCTGTAAGCAGTAGGCAGCCATGGGGGCCTGGGGTTTGCTTTGGGCCTGTGCGGTGTGGACCGGAGGCAGGAAGATAGAGCAGCTAGGAGGGGCTGGAGCCGTGGCCTGGACTGGCTGTCCATGAGACCTCTCCAAAGACCAATGTACCAGGCGAGGTGACAAGATACTTAGATAATCGCCAGTTTGAAGTAGTGGCAGACGGTGCTGGTTTGAGTTCTCCAGAAGCAGAAACAGAGTTGGGGTGCCAACAGTGGTTGGTGAGCAGCGCCTGCAACAGGAGGGGAGGGGGCTGAAGGGGCAGGGGGCTATCAGGAGCAGGGCAGTCCCACATCCTCTCAGTCAGAGGAGCCTGGGGCGGGCGTGGCTGGTCCCCCAGATGAGTGGCTCCGGCTGCCGAGCCATGGGGCCCTGAGACCAGAGCTCGGGGGCTCACGCCGCTCGCTCGCAGGGAGGGACAGCCTGGCTCCTTTCCGGGGACCCCCAGTGCTGTAAGGCGACCTTGCAGGGCTACTTCTCCACAGAGTGCTCACGGCAGGGCTGCCCTCGCGCTGTGCCCCAGCTCCCTGCTCGGAGCAGAGCTGGGCGCGTGGAGAGGGTGTGGGCGCAGCACCAGGAGCTGGGGATTGCTTCTGTCCCTCCCACAGCAGCTGCAGCCTCCGTGGCCACCAGGGCTGCAGCAGAGCCCCTCGCTCCCAGGGCAGGAGGTGTGCAACACACTGGCTGTGGAGCACTGAGTAAAAACAATTTTTAGTGGTAAACAGCTAGAAGTTGGTCTGGTTTTTTCTTACTACCAAGAGCCAGCAATCCTAAACCTTTCCAGTGATAACATATGCCTCCCCCAGAAAATCCTTTTGTTGATCTAAGTTCTAGCTGTAAGCGATGGCTGCATCTACTGTAGAGCTGTGAGAATATACATGTAAACTTCACATGTGCATGTTGTTGCTGCCTGTCCTCAGTAAGTGTTTTCTGTACGGAGGCGAATGGAGAACTCCCAGTTAACAGGCAGGACTGGCACAGAGAGAATCAGCTCATCTGTTTTCCTTCTTCAGTAAATTCAAAATGATCTGGAATCTGAGCTCCATGGGGACAGTTTGGTGTCCAACCCCTGTGACATGACGTTTCTGCACTTGCAGAGTAGATTTGAAATAACCGAGGAGAGGTGACAGAGTCGGTTACTTCAATCTGGCCTTCCAGGGGACCACTTGAATGTTCTTGTCTTTAAAATTTTGTGACAGCAGAGATATTTGAAAGATAATTGATCCCAAAGAAACGTAGACATGCTATTCATGGAATTTGATGTGAAATGCGATTTTTGTGAATTTCTCCCAGTCTTACCATTTTGTGTAACACTTTTCCTTTTTGTCTATCTGTTGCTTAATGTGAAAGAAAATTTTTCAAAATTAAAATAAAGCAAAAATGTTCTGTGATCAATGATAGGTGAAGATAGATCGACAAATCTGACATAAAGAGAAGTTCAGTTTTGACAAATCATTGATAAATTTGCAGAAGTTAAGGCTCAAAAACAAATTGTAATTATTCATCAGTGTGACAGACTGACATATAGGTATATGTATTATTCCCCATTTTTCAAAATATATATTATTGTAATTAAAAAGTATTACTACATGACTTTTTCCTTGTTTTTACTGTGATATTTATTTTATTTTTTTCTATTTATTGGCATTATAATAAATATAAAATTCAATAAAAGAACATTTTGGCAGCATGCATTTCTTTTCTGTCCCATATTGTTCTTGTTTCATTTCATGAGCATTACTGATGGTCACACAGAGGAGAGGTGTCAAATACACCGAGGATGCGCCAGTGTTCACAAGGTCCTTCGTGAAGGACTACAGTCGTTTCTGGGCTTCATTTTCTTTTTTCCGTATCAACCCCCTTCTCTTAGGAAACAGGAGGCCCTGAAGCCCGTCCGATCCCACTGTGGCCTGTGTCAGCGGGAGCCCTGTCTCCCTGTCTCATTCGGTTTTATCATGTTTTCTAAGACCTGGCCAGCTGTTTCCATTTCATTTTCGCTGTAGAGATAGAAGTGAAAAGATCATGAAAATTCTCTGACTTCTCACATGTTCCTTTCATTTTTTCTGGTCCTTTCTTCAAAGATACTTGAAGATTACCATGGTTATTTTTGAGGACCGTGGATGAGAAAGCTGCTTTGCTTTTCCTGTGCTGTGCTCTCCTGCTGGCATCCCTTCTGTAAGAGGCTCAATATGAGAAAATCTACATTTCACAAGAGGTCAATGGAGGCCGAAGCTTCCGCTTTCTCTTTGTCAAAGAATTTCCATTACTGTGTCTTTAAATTGCCCTCTCCCCTCCTGTATTTCAGAGAGTCAGATTTATAATAATTCTATGTACATGCAACTCACTAAGACTACCTCCTCTATTGCAGAAACCACAGCACACCTCTGTTTGGTGATGGGACCTAATTAAAATGTGGAGTTTTGGTGACTACCAGTCATAAAACATACCCTTCCCCTGCCTGTGCTGAAGGTCACCAAGTGCATTTCTCTCACGTAGGGGTGCAAGCCTCTGCCAATGGACCTCCAGCCCCTTGAGGGTAGGGCCTGGTGCACAGCAGGTCCTTGCGCCCTGTTCTCCTGTGAACTCTTGTCAAATCATTGGTCCTGTGGTTTTCTCCGCTCCTCCCTGCTTCACTGTTGTCAGAGCCTCCCCAGCTCACTTTCCTCAGTGTCACTGCAGCCACCCAATTCTTGGAAATATGCTGAGGACCTTCTTTGCCTGCATGCAGTTAGCACATTGGGAACTGTAAGTCTGAGCACACTGAGGAATGGGCAGGACCTGGTTGGCCCACTTGGAGCTTCATAATTTTCCCTACACGCTGCCATCATTTGTTTCTGAGCCTTTCTTTAAAAGAAAAATAATAAAGTCAAATGTTTTGGGAATTGAATCTTAGCTTCTTAAACTTTCCTTTTATCAAGGCCTTCCCACTAGCATCCTAACCTTGTTTTATTTTGCTTCTTAAGCTAAAAATAATTGTGCTAACATGTTCATTTCCGTTTTCTGTGTTTAAGTCCATCAGCGTGTAGCAGTGAGCCGACCCATCCCCGAGCCCCCACGTCCACGCGGGAGGACTGAGGGCCACCTCGGGCACAGGGGGGAGGCCTTCCTCAGGGCCCCTGTGAATTGCTGCTGCAGCCCAACCAGAGCCCATCCACCTTTCCTGGCTTCATGTATCTTCTCGTGGCTTGGATTTTTAAACTATTATCTATTTCTTACAATGTCGTTGACCTTATTCTTGTCCCCTTTCACTCAAATCCATGCACTATCTGATAACCTTGTTCTGCTTCCTGGATTTCTTCATTCACTGCCTTTCTCACAATTTATGCTCATTTCTCAGAAGACTTTGATGTTGATTGTTTGCTGCGAAACTAGCTCTGAACAAAGTTCACGGTACTGTTGTAACGGTTGCTTAAAGCCACTTTTCTTTTAGAGATATACAACTTCTGATGCTGGACTCACACACCTCTCTAGAAAAGACACGCACTAACACTGAACACTCTGAGTGACAAGCTCCGGGCCAGCACATTGACGGCGAGGGCCCCACACAGACTCGTGACCCAGCTCTGAAGTGCCCTTGTTACTGTGGGGCACAGACAGTCTCCAGGTGTACTACAGATCTGCTTTCGTTTACAACATCTTTTCTTCAGGTTTTTTGGGGAAAAGTCTAGACTCTAGATTTTCTGTCCAACAGCTTCTTTCTGAGATTACCAAAATGTGTTTGCCTCCCAAGATAAAAGAAATCTACAATGTAATTCAGAAAATTACTTTTATTTAGTCAATTCTATAATGCTTTATAAGTGTTTTCCATTTATAGAGCACCTTCATGTATATTAATTCATTATCTCAACAAGCCTATGGGATCACCAGCACCCACATTTAGCTGCTGACTAGCAGAGCCAGATCCAGAACTCAGGTCTGACTCAGTCTAGTGCTCTTTGCACTACACCATGTCGGAATCAATGGACAGCAAACTCTTCATGTGAGCAAAACAAAGATAACCTGACAAAATAATTTAGAAACAAAGGTTGAGGCGACTTTGTCATATGACATGGTTGGTTCCCAGTGGACTAATTTATGCATTAATAAAGTGGAAGTGAATAGTAGAAGAGGCCACAGTTAACTAGTCTACAAAAGAATGTTGTCTCCACATGATCTGATAGCGTTTTTGAGGCTCATAGACTTGAATTGGTTGTGTCTGGAATCCAGAACCTGAAGAAGTCTGGACAAGGCAGTGAGTGGCATCTAGGTTAGGAAGGGCAGCAGACAGAGACGGGACCCTGCTAGAAGAGCCAAGAGCAACACAAGTGCAGAACAGAAGCCAGAGGCAAGGCGGGAGCTGCCTGGGAGAGGCTCTGAGGTGGGCCCAGAACTGAGCACACAGGGAGGAGGGCCGATCTGGGTCAGGATGGTGTGTCCCGCAGCAAGCCCTCACCCAGAGGGAGTGCCCCTGTGCTCCTGGGGATGTGCGCAGGGGTTGGAGGTGCTCCATCTGTGGCGGTCACGCGCTGAGGACACACTCTAAGAAACACCATTCTGGACTAAGGACAGCTGCTCGGCAGCCGCGAGTCAATGCACGTTGAAGACCATAGAGTCGACCTCATCTTGCCCAGAGGTAAGACTTGTTTTGCCCCAAAACTTAAAATAAAATTTTAAAAAGCTCTCAAGTCTGTGGAAAAGAATTGATTTTTTTAAAAGAAAAGTTTGAGTAGGAAAAGAAGCAATGGGGCAATGGAAAAGTAGTTATGACAGCCATTCTAAGGAGACAAGGAGTGGACCTTTAGAAAGACAGCCATTGAGTGTGATGGTGAGCATGTCTCGGGCTTCTTTGCCAGCAAAAACCTACTCGATGTCTAATCAGCACCCCTACACTTTGGTTTCTATAAGTTTAAAACTCAAAGGTTAGAAAGCAGAAAACCATGACATTCTTTGGAAGTAAAAGACAACATGGTATTTTGGAAAACAGCGAACTTGCGCCACTTAGGCAGCGAGGGTCCACTTTCCCAGCCATGTGCTCCTCCACCCAATCAGAGCGCTTGACAACCGTCAATAAGTGGAAGAGAAACTTTTCAAAATTACTTCTGAAGCTTAGATTTATTTATTGGCCCAAAAGAGGTAGGCAACATTTAAGGTGGAAAAAAAAAAGTCTTTGGGTCTTCTCTAGTGATGTCACCGTTTTCTCATTTCCATATTTAGGAAATGCTTATTTTTAAGCTCTGTTTGTTTCCTGAAGTCTGCTCTGCAAAGTGTCCCTGTGAAGTCGTGCTGTGTCCGTTTCACAGAGCACGGGACAGACACTGTTGTCCCGATGCCCTTTCACTGCCTGGCATCATAGCTGATCAGCAAACATCCAAGAGAATGTTCTACACAGCGTGTTCTAGGTAACTGGTGGGATTCAGTCAGGAAGATCAGCATCCGTCCTGCCCTCAGCCTCCAGGTTTATCGGCCTAATCAGAATTATTTATTATTTCAATTATTTTTCCTGAAATGTTGGCAGGCGTTGTTGGCATAGCGTCTTCCTGGCTGCCCTCTTGCTCAGGTCCAGGGTGACTTCTCCAGTCCTCAGTTTACTAGACCTTAAAATAAACACGGAATTCAAAGAATTTCAATTTTCTGTAACAAATCAGGTGTAGAGTCATTAAAAAAAGAAAGTATCTTTTGGGGCCGGCCCGGTGGCGCGCGGTTAAGTGCACACTTTTCGCTTTGGCGGCCCAGGGTTCACCGGTTTGGATCCTGGGTGTGGACATGGCACTGTTTGGCAAGCCATGCTGTGATAGGTGTCCCACATATAAAGTAGAAGAAGATGGGCACGGATGTTAGCTCAGGGCTAATCTTCCTCAAAAAAACAAAAAAGAAAGTATCTTTTTGTATGTGGCCTTTGGGCGAATTTCAATTATTGAAATTATCTCCCCTTCCCTGTTCCCATAGTTTCCAGTAAAGGATTGCGCCAGTGGTGGGGGGGTTGGGGGGGGTGGTGAATTTACTAGTAATATTTTCCTTTACCCAAAACTTTGCCAGATTGAGGTCTTGGGATAACTTACTCAAAAGCCTCAACTTCTAACCCATTCTTGTTTTCTTAGCCCCATCAGAACTGAAGATTGTAGAAATGTCAAGCGCTGCCTCATTTAGGGCTGTGGATTCAGCCAAGTTAGTGTTTCTGACTTGACCGGGGAGCTCCTGCACCCGCCTGCTGGCACCGATGGGTCATGACCCCTGAAGATGACTAGGTCTCTAAGGAAAGAGTGAGCGCTTCTTACAGTAAATTAACAGCAGCTAAACATTCTCCAAGAAGACATGTGCTGTCCCACTTACAATAAGAGTCCCCAGCATTTCTCTGAATAGCAACAGCAGCTGTCATTTAATGCAGATCAAAGACAGAGGAACTTTTCTTACCATACAGAGGTTTGAGTGGGCAGTGGGGGATTCTGGGTGGTTTCAAACCTTTCCCTTCACATGTAATGTCACCCAGGCGTGTTTCATCATGAATGCGAGCTATTTTATGTGCTAACAGAAAACATGGAGTATCTCACAAGATAACGCCCTGCTAATCAGCCCGCCTTCGTCCTGGCTGTGTTGAACATGGGTGACCATGCATACACATGATTTTCCACAGAAAGACACACACCAGAACTTGTTAAACAGCCCGTGGAGTTGTATCAGGTGCTAACAGACGCTGCAGCTGTCTGGCCAGCACAAATATTGTGGGCTTGCTCTAACGGCCATTTGGGTTGACAGAGTATGGGGGATCTGACCTCTGGTTTTAGCAGCCTACTTCCCATAGTTGAAGGAAATCACTGGGATTAGGTTTACCTCCTGTTTTGATTTTCTCTTCTTCTGCAACATATTTTAGCCTCTTATTTTTTTTCACATTTTTTTAAACAGCTTTATTAGGTCAAGTTTACATACAATAAAATTCATCCATCTAACGTGTACAATTTAGTGATTTTTAGTACACCTACCAGGTTGTGCAGCCATCAGCATAATCCAGATGCAGAACATTTTCCTCACCCCAATGAGATCCCTCACTGCCGTGTGCAGTTCATTTCCATTCGCGCCCCCAACCCTGACAACCACTCATCTACTTTGTCTCTGCAGATTTGCCTTCTCGTGACATTTCCTCTAGATGGGATCATGCAGTACATAGTCTTTTGTGTCTGACTTCCTTCACCTAACACAAAGTTTTTGAGATTCATCCATGGTGTAGCACATATTGATGTTTCTTTCCTTTTTATTGAATCGCCTGGTATATTTTTACGGGAGTTAAGGACTGATCACTAGTGAGTTGGACCACTGGATCTGATTGTGGGATGTCTGGAGCTATGTTTGATCATCACAACTAGAGTGGGGCCTGCTACTGGCACGCATTAGATAGAGGCCAGTGATGCTGGTAACCATCTTGCAAGGGACAGGACAGCCCTCTCAACAAAGAAGCACCTGACCAAAACGTCGATGGTGCAGAAATTGAGAGTCCCTGGCTTAGACTTGGCTGAATTTCCACTTATCATTGGGGTCCATGTTTAAAATCAAGTGTTTCTTGATGGAAATTTCCCTTTGATTGTAATAGATGTCGTTGCTTTAGGGTTCTGTTTTTCTCATTTTTATGTATGTTTAAAATACGAACTCATTTGTGAAAGTGATCATTTTTCTATCATTTGGGAAAATTCTGGAATCTCCTAAAATGTTATTCAATAAGAAAGGTGACAGGAGAAGAGTGTACAATTCTTATTTCCTGTCTGAGATCTCAATTCCACCTGGTGTTGAAAATTTTAGCAAAAGAAAAGTAGCAAATGATGTTGGCTTGTACAGCTTAAATTCCCAGGACGCTGAGGAACTGTTGGTAGGCTTAAAATAAAGGCATTTAATAAAGTACATTAAGTTTATTTAGCAAAAGATTGCACCATAATTTTTGTGGCCTGAGGACCAATGTTATGCACTCTAGCTATATTTTGCCAGTTCAGTTCCAGAATTTTGAATCTGCTATGTTATTCTTAACATTAGTAACTAAAGTTTACACGGGGGCAGAGGTTAAAAGAAAACAGATCTGGAAAAACAGAACCAAAGAAGTTCTTATCACCCAGCATTTGGTGCAGCACTCCCCTCTTGGGAATAAGAAGAACTCAGCCAGAATTTAAATATTTTGTTTTATCTGAGACCAGGGCCTCGTTGACTGCTCAGTTTTTTCTCTGGGGTGGTTGAGACGCCAAGAGGTGGAATCCTATCTCTTAGCTCTTTTGAGCTTTGTGTGATGACGAATTAGAAACCAAGTTCTCTGTTGGAGCTTACTAACCTAAGTGGAGCCTGATGTGACGTGAGTCAGTAAACCATCCCCGGCAGAGGGTGCCTATGGGAATCTGACAAATAAACAGTGGCGTTTCAGCTGCCCCGGGCAACTTCTCACTCTGACCCCACTTCTGTTCCAGGGGCAGCTCTGCCTCAGCCCTGCAAGACCCAGGCAATGACGGGGAAGGGCAAGGGGGTGGATGACTGGGGTTGATGTTCTGGCTGCCAGGAGAGAGGGGGCAGAATGGGGTTTCCTGGAGGTTCTTCTCATTTTGATGTCCTTTATCACCCCAAGCCTCCTTAGCACCTCCTGTGTACACTAATAGTAAACCACATCAGAAATATATGGTAACATTAAACGGAGTGCAAAACACATACATGCACATGCATGTGTTCACACACATGACATGCATACATAACACGTGCACACATATGTATACACATACCTGAACATGACACACAAACATACCGATACACACGACACACGATGCAATATATACAGATATACAAACACACAATACATGCATGCATTTACATGTGTGCACAGGCACACGTGCATACACACACTCCTCAGAATTACCATAAGCACTTTGTGCACATTTATTCATCAATGCCGGATAGATAGTATATGTCTGTGCTACAGCTGAGGACGCTTATGCTCAGAGAGGTTAAATAACTTGCTCAGGGCCATACAGCTGCTAAGTCGTAGAGCCTGGATTGAAACAAAGTTTCCTCTAAATCCAATTCCAAAGAAAGAAGCAGGAGGGAAGAAAATTTTGCCTTTAAAAAGCTGTAACTCCAACAATCACAACATCAGTGGTTGCGGGGGTAGGGGAGGGGGAGATGACTAGGCAGAGCGCAGAGGCAGTGAAAATACTCTGGATAAGATTATAGTGGTGGATACATGCCATTATATGTTTGTCCAAACCCACAGAAGGTACGACACCAAGAGCGCACCCTCATGTAAACCATGGACTTGAAGTGACAACAGCGTGTCAATGTGGGCTCATCAGTTGCAACAAATGTACCTTTTTGGTGGGGGATGTCCGTAGGAGAGGAGGCTGTGTGTGTGTGTGTATGTATTGGGGGTGGGACACAGGGTATATGAGAAACCTTTGTACCTTCCTCTCAATTTTGTTGTGAACTTCAAACTACTCTAAAAAATTAAATCTGTAAAAAAACACAATATACCTCCACACAGAAGTGTTGCAGCTCAGTCTTTCCACCACCATTCACAGAGAATGCACCTTGGGCGATCAAATGCCTTACCTGAATTTGAAGCTCAGGAATATGATAACCTTAGTCTGTCTTTCTCTTAAAATAAAAGTAGCTTTTTTTTCTGAAGATAAAAATGACATATGCTAATTAAAAGAAAGTAAAAATTATTTCCACCTCTTAACATCTCCTGAACATTCCTCCTGCTATCTCTAGGCAGATTAGATAGGTAGATCATAGGAAGATGGATGATTTATGGAGTTTTATATAAATGATACTATGGTATAGATACTGTACTATATCAGGCTTTGTTTTTACTAACAGTGTAGTTTGACATTCCGTCAAGACATCTAATTCTATATCATTATAAAGGCCACACCGATTCATAACTATGATCTATTGGACCTATATCCTTGTTGGTGTTGTTAAGCCCTCTTGTGAGGGTGGGGCAAGACAAGTAGCCATGGAAAGCCCAACGCTGGGGCAAAAGATGTCTTTGAGGAAGGAATCAAGCACCACACTCCGCATGGAGCAAACCTTCAGGAAACCGAGACCTCTTGATTTCTGATTACTTGAAATTCTAGGGCTACCATCAGCCTAAACTCTTGAAGCCTAGCTGAGCCTGATAAAGACTAGCTTTAGACTAACGCGAAATTTTGACCCCAAAACTAACGCAGTGGATGCACAAGACCTTAAGAGCCATGCAGTTCCGAGAGCACTCCTGCAGCTCAACAGAGAAGCTCAGACATGCTCCCGCCTCACCGGGGGGCTCACCACCTCTCTGAGCTTCTACCCTCTGTTCTAGAAACACTCCAGGATTTCATGCTTGCCCTCCTTGCTTCCATCAATGTGTTCCTGCTCTTTGTTACATGCTGGGAAGATACGTTCTCTTTTTTTGAACACTGAAATTGGAGCCAATTTTTTCAGTGCTATTCTTCATTCAACAAGTATTAACTGAAGGCCTACCGTGGCTGTGCAGTCTTCTAGGTCCAGGGATACGGCAGCAAGCAAGATGGAAGTGAATGCCGGTGGGAGCGACGAGAAGGTCCATCTTCACGTAAGGAGCTTGTGGGGCCTGGGAGCTGGGGGCTGGGATCCACAGCGTTCCCTGGACACCCTCGTGCACGCATTTTTGCAAGTCTAAGTGATATTTTCCTTGAGATAATTTTCCAGAAGTGCCACTGTGGATCAAAAGATCTGCACATTTAAATACCAGAAATATCAGATCAAATTGTACTTTGTACAACAGAGCAGAACAGTGGATTGTGGCTTCCCATTTAACTTGTCTCTCTCTCTCTCTTTTTTTTTTTTTTTTTTTGATAGGTAATTAAAAGGAGATGTAAGTGAAGGCCTCCTCCCCATTCTCACTTTTTACACAAACTATTCTAGGGACAAATTTTGATTTTCAGTGGTGGGAGGTGGGAGGGAGAAGGGAAATGTTCTGACACGTAACTTTGTGTGCATCTTCTCTCTAAAATCGATCAATGGAAGAAGCTCCCGGAACCTCAGAGAGGAGCAATGTTTGTTTGCTGTTTGTCACTCTTCCCCTAAGAACACGTCTGTTCTTCCACTAGGGTCATACTCTGCCCCCTCGGGAAGCATTTGCCACCCCTGGAGACCCACAGATCTCTGGGAGCAGGAAACTCTCCATTCAGTAGGAAACTGTTACCTTTTGGAACTTTATCCCAAACCTGGGGTCCCTGGAGGAAGCTTGGCTCGCTCTTGACAGCCGCCCCTCTGCCAGTACCTCCCTCCTCCTCTCCAGCCTTCTGTGATCTCTTTCTCATTCCTAGGTGTTCTTTGGAGACATTTTATTTTGTAAATAAGAAGATATCAGTTACTATTATTTTTTAAATGGCACTCAGGAATGTTTACGCCAACTTTGGATTCATGCACTGACCTGAAGTGCAACTGGGGGGCGGGGGTGACGTCCATTCTAGATGGTGAGATATTGTCAAGGCAGCCAGCACCTGGGGACCCCGGCTTCCTGCACATCAAAATGAGGGGCCAGGGGCTGGCCCGGTGGGGGAGTGGTTAAGTTCACACACTCTGCTTCGGCGGCCCAGGGTTTCGCCAGTTCGAATCCTAGGCGCGGACATGGCACTGCTCATCAAGCCATGCTGAGGCGGCTTCCCACATGCCACAACTAGAAGGACCCACAACTAAAAATGCACAACTGTGTACCAGGGGGCTTTGGGAGAAAAGGGAAAAAATAAAATCTAAAAAAAAAAAATGAGGGGACGTGTTCTCTTGATTTATATACCATCTCTTCTACCAAAGAGCACACAGCATCTTGACAAGACTTTTAGCCCTCATAATATTGTCATTCGGGAGAAAAGGTACTTTATTTCATTTTTACTCCATCGGAGAACAGCAGGATCAAGAGGAGGGTGGTTCCAGCTACCGCCTCAGCCCCAAGCTGCTTGCCAAGAGTTGCAAACTTCATGTCACTCAGTATCAGGTTAGTACTGATATTTCCGGTCTTGACCCTACTCCACACTGTGTGAGAGCAGAGGTGATGTGGAGTCTGAGGCAGAAATGCCCCCGTGAGTCTGCTCTGTCCCAGGGCCAGGGATGAGGCCAACAGGAATCCAGAGAGTCCAGGTCCTGAGTGCACAGGTCCCCACTGCCAGTGACTTGGGCTCTGCAGGCAGGACCACATGCAGTTCCACACGCATTTCTTATTGCACCCACAGAACTTCATCCTGAAGCTTCCTTGCGCATTCATCACACTGCACTGTGAAGTGTGTGTGCGTGTGTGAGAGCTCCCTGAGGCTGGGGACGGTGTTTTGTTCACCTCAGCACCCCCAGATTCCTACATTCTCCCTGGCGTCAGTGTTATTGAATGAATCATTCATTCAGTGAGTGGGGGTTGGGGGATTCTAAGCCCGTGCACTCCAAACTTTTACATAATGCATCTCCACTGATGGGAAACCTTAAGCTCACACAACTCCCATCCCCTGGGATGGGGTCGACATCGTTAGCTGATACAGCAGGGTGACACATGCATCTAGTATGAGCTTCCGCATTAACGACAGAGAGTGGAAATGCATGGCGTTGGTTTGACTGGGCTGCTGTAACAACCTGCCACCGACTGGGCATCTTAAGCAACCAAGGTTTTTTTCTCATGGTTCCAGAGGCTGAAAGTCCAAGATCAAGGCATCAGCAGATCTAAGGTCTGCAGGGGACCCTCTTTCTAGTGCACAGATGGTGTCTTCTCACTGTGTCCTCACACGGTGGAAGGGGTGAGGGAGTCCTCTCGGGTCGCTAACCCCATTCCTGAGGGCTCCACCCTCAGGACCTGAGCACCTCCTAAAGGCCCCCCTCCTGACACCAGCACACGGTGGGTGAGGATTCAACATTGGAACTGGAGAGGACACAGATATTCAGTCTACAGCATCTGTGCCGCAAAGAGCCATCTTGAGAATCTGGAACGGAGGGGCTGATTTCCTGTCGGATCTTGTCAGATGAGTCCTGCATGTTTTTAATCTGGAAAGGTGGCTGACAAAGAGCTTCTGCTCAGAGGAGGCAAGTGGCTCTGCCTTTTCTCTTTGCTTGCTCGTTGTTAGTGCCGTCTTTCACTCACAGTTTCTTCGCTATTGGTTCTTTTTGGGGTTGTCTACTTAACACCAGAAGGCATTACCTGCAAATCCACTTATGGAGGGCCCTGCAGTGCATGGTGGCAGTCTGCCTGGAAAGGACCACCACCAGCCTGCACCTCGGGGCACCTACCTCCCTGCAGGACCCTCGCCCGTGGGGCACGAGCATGACAGACAGACACAGCAGGGCCACTCACTCTCTAGGCTAAGGATGAGGTTCGCTTATTTTGTAGATTTTAGATTAAAACAAATAGAAACAGGAGTTCTGATATTCTTTGGGTGCCCTCTTCTGTGCTCTGCTCTCTAAGAACATAAGCTTTGAGGGGACTGGAAGCCACTGCACCTGCTGGATCCCAGCCCTGGAGCAGTGCTGAGCAGGTGGCACGTACTCCACACGGGCTCATCGAAGGACAGAGGTGTTTGGATTGAAAGCAACTTTTCATGAACTAGTGACTGATGTGGTGGCAGGTGACAGACGTTCGGGTGGCTTCACAGCCTCATGGCCAGCGGCAGGTCGAGGCTGTCTCCTCCGGACTGGGGGCTCCCTCTAGTCAGGGGGATCAGACACAGTCCCCAGACCTCACACACTGTGCCCATCAGGTCTCAGAAACCTCTCTGTAACTTAATACAGGGGAGATGGAGTGGCCAGTATCCAATCTAGGGGCCTTCAGAGATACAAAGAGTTCACTAAAAACGGAACTTTGTTATAGCTTCCCAAATAGGGATAAAGATACGGAAGTAGTAGTAGTCACATAGCAGAAATAGTAAAGTAGCAGGAAAAGTAGCAGTGAGAATTAACAGCAGCAGTGGCAGTAGTCGTGAAGGTGGTAAGAGGAGCTGTGGCAGGAGAAGCAGCAGCGGCAGCAGTGGCGGTGACCACAGAGGGCAGCCGCTGCCCGTCTTCATTGATACCTCCTATGCGCAAATTCTGTCCTGTTGTACTCTTGTTTACTACGAAAAACTGCCCTGTTTAAGACCCTTAATGTCTTTGGTTGGCCTTACGGTAATGTCTGAGATCCTCACCCTGACACCCTGGGCAATGCCAGGCCTGCTCCGCTCTTCCAGCCACATGCCCCCAGCCCTCAGCCTGCATCTTTCTTTCAGTTCCTCAAGCATCCTGCCCTCCCTGTGCATGTTCTTCGTTCCTCAAGAACAAGCAGCGCTCCTGACCACCTGCCCCTGTAGCCCACGCCCACCCCACAGCCTTAGCTCCGAGTCAGTCCCGTTTGATGGAAGCCTCGTCCCCTCAGCATGGCAGTTGTCTGTTACTGTAATTGCTTGTTTAATACTTTATCTCCTCCATCTGTGCAGCCAGAAAAGAAGGAAGTGCTCACGGAAGGATGGGGATATGCCAAAAGGGCATAGAAGCCAACCTGCTGGAGCTCCCAATGGCAAAAGCTGGACCGAGTTGAGCAAAGAAAACAAATAATGATAGCAGTGGATTCTAATTCATAGAATAATATAAATATTCATGGGTCCATATTGATACAAAAAATGCAAACCAGTGAGAGGAGAGAACTCATGTGTTGTGCCTGCTACTCACTACTGTGTCTCCCCCGGGGCCAGCACACAACATGGTGCACAGTCGGCGGTAACTGCTCAGAGTGGAATGAAGGAGCTGTTGGTGTCACCCATGCACAGGTGAGGGGACGGAGCCTGGAGGGCGAGGGCCGGCCTGAGGAGTGCTGTCAGCAGTGGGCGGAGCTGTAGACTCTGCTTGCTTACTACTACCTCCCAAAGGTGAGGCCAAAAACAGCCCAACATGTCAGCAGCCAGGACTGACACTTAACAATCCTGTCAGATTCTGAAGGCCTTGGCTCTCCGTTTTAGTGTGCCACATTTCATGAATCTTTGCGAATCCGAGCAGTGAACCCTTGGTGTAACAATGCAATAACGGCAAATGGAGAGACTGTTCTGGCTGTCCTGCGTCATTCAGACTTTGTTCGGAAAGTTCCGTCTGTGGAGCTGTCTTGCCGAGGACAGAGAGCACTGCACACGTCTGTCAAGTCCCTGTTCTGGTTAAGCTCCGACGCTGCCCCCTTGGTATCCAGCCCACCCCTCCTCCAAATGCCCCTGTGCACCCTTGGTTTCCCACCTAGGAGCTCATTCCTGTCTCTCAACTGTTAGTTTATAAACTTGTCATGTGTGTGCCAATAAATTCTTCAGAATTCGTGTCAGTATTGCACGTTAAATACCAAGCCTAACAATGAAGCAGTTCCTGAGATGCCCACGCCCTGTCCGTCGGGCCTGCCTGACGCAGCGCTCAGTTCTGTGGAGTGACTCACGCTCTCCTGGATTCTGTTTCTTTCAGAACTATTTTTAGAAAAATGAGGACAGAGATTTGATTCCTAGTTTCAGGCTCCCCAGGCTGGCAGAAGCTAGAATTGCTTCAAAACCACCAATTCTTCCTACAGCCACTCACCAGAACTCTCTGCTAAATCATAAGAAGTCACCAAAGGAGGGGCCAGCCCTGTGGCCGAGAGGTTAAATTTGTGCGCTCCACTTTGGCTGCTTGGGAGCAGACCTAGAGCCGCACATCAAGCCATGCTGTGGTGGCGTCCTACATAGAAGAACTAGAATGACCAACAACTAGGATATACAACTATGCGCTGGAGCTTTAGGGAGAAAAAAGAAAAAAAAGAAGCAGACTGGCAACAGATGTTAACCCAGGGCCAATCTTCCTCACCAAAAAAAAAAAAAACCAAACATATTTTTTAAAAGAAAGAAGTCACTAAAGGAGACAAGAATAAGTCAACCTCTGCTCATTCCACAAAGCACACCCGGGGAGCTCCTAAGCTGTCTCCGGCGCTGTTTTGGGTGGGGTGGAAATAGCCATGACTGGGCAAGCACGGACCCTGCTCTCCAGGGGCCAGCGTCTCCACCAGAAGGTGGAGATGGGAATGCAACTGTGGTCGTGAAACAGATTCAAATGCGTGGGGATGGATTCCGTGGAGAACTGGTGACTCCAGAGTTGGAGCAGGGAAAATACCAGATGAGCCTGAGACTGAGGGAGCAGAAAATAGGGACGTGTTTACAAAAGAAAGGGACATACCAAGAAGGCACAAGAGCCAACCTGCAGGAGCTCCCAATGGCCAAAATTAGAATGATTTGAGCAACAGGATAAACAGTGGATTCTAACCCATGAGTTAGAAGTATTGGATTCTAATCCACAGAGTAAAGTAAATATGTAAGAGTCCATAGTGACGTTAAAAACAATTAAATAAATAAATGAGTGGCAGGGAAGGCGCAGCTCTTCTTTACAGAAGAGTCCAAGTTCCAAATGTGGAAGGAATGATGAAAATATAAAATCACCATTGCACAAACATTACAGTAATAATTGTTGCAGGCAAGATCTGCTGATGGATACAAAAATCACTGGGCTAGGCTTTGAAAAGAAACAGGATATTTTCATAGTCTCAACTTATCTCCCTAAAAAGACTGATCAATTAGAAAGAGAAAAATAGTAGGTTTACAGCGGAGAAGCCCTGCAGCCATCTGAAGCAGGGGACCAAGGCAACATCGCCAGGAACGAGACCTGTCAGCCTCACATACCCACAGTGTGAGCCACCGAGGCGAATGCGGGATCATTTCCATGGGCTTCCTGACAAAATGCATCACCTCCAGATAATTAGTAATGAGAAAACATTAGGCAAATCCGAATTTGAGACATTCTACAAAGTAATTGATTAGTACTACCAAAAGTGTCATGGGCATAAAGACAGGAAAGACTGAGGAACCATCGAAACAATTCCAGTGACCTGCTTTCCTGAAAACAAAGACAGGGTTGGGTGAAGAGATGCTCTTGTCCTGGCAGGAGTTGGGCATCATCTGGAAAGCTTGAGAGTCAAGTAAAATGTACCTCTGACGTCTCTGTAGGGATAAAATGAAGTGTGAGAGAAAAAGCATCTGAATTTGGCCAATGTAGATGCACAGTTAGGACAGTGCAAACCCAAATGTCTTACTTTCCTCAACAGCAGGTTTAAAAATTAGCCTTATTTGAAACATTGCCTGAATTTTCTACTTCACTTTGCCCATCAGGTAGCTTACCTTGTGTAGAGCACTATTTTAAGTCCTGTAAAAAATAATAAAGGAATAGAAAACAAGATCCTTGCCCTTAGAACTTATTAGGGAGAAATAGGTGATTACAAGAGAAACACACAAATAAAAGATTAAAAACATGCTTATAACAAATGGATAAATAAAATGTAGTATATACATAAGTGGAATATTATTCAGCCTTAAAAACAAGGGAAATCCTGCCATTTGTGACAACACGGATGGACCTAGGGGACATTAGGCTCAGTGAGGTGTCAGACAGAGAAAGACAAATACTGTATGATATTACTTATATGTGGAATCTAAAATAGTCATACTCATAAACGCAGAGAGTAGAAGGGTGATTGAAGGAGCTGGGGGAGGAAGGAGACGAGAAGTGATGATCAAAGAGAACAAAGTTTGAGTTATGCAGGGTGAGCAAGTTCTAGAGATACACTCTACAGCATAGTGCCTATAGTTAACAATACTGTAGTGCATTCAAACTTTGCTAAGAAGATAGATCTTGTGTTAAGAGTTCTTATCACAAAATAATAATAACGATAATAATGATAATAATAATAATAATAAAAGGAGTGGGAAGAAACTTTGGGAGGGGATGAATATGTTTATAGCCTTGATGATGGTGATGGCTTCACGGATGTATACTTATCCCCAAACTTGAGTTGTATACATTAAATATGTACAGCTTTCTACATGTCCATCATGTCTCAACGAAGTGTCTTAAAAATTAAGTAAACAATTAATTAATTTGAAAAACCATGCCCGTAGATATTACACATATTCTGAGATATAACCTTGTGTTAAAGGTGAGTGGGACAGACAGGATCAATCCAGGAAGAGGAAGTTGAAAGCTGTGCTTGAATGGTTGAATTATGGCTGCGAAGAGAGTATTTTGGGATGGAGAGAGACCTGCTTGTTTCTGCTAAAGACAGAGAGCACTTGAATCATTAGGAAATGGGGTATGGTAGAGGTGAGGGGTGGCGACGAGGTTTACCTTTTTGGTTGAAGAGGGCAGCATAGCCCCCGGGCCCAGGGTTATGAGGGGAACTGGTGTCATGAAGATAAACATCTTTGAAGAATTTGGTGAGATAATCGGAGTTGATTCAAGGGCATTGTGAGGCTCAGAGATCTGGAGAGGGAGGGGAGGAGTTCAGTTAGACACCCAAAGGACGAGGAAAGCGAAGATGAAGGGAGTGGAGTGTCCTTGAAGACCACACTAGGAAAGATGTCATGGGGAGGGGGCCGGTCAGCCTCTGCAGAGGAGCTGAGAGGCCCGGAGGCCCAGAAAAGGGATGAGGCCATTGGATTTTTGCCAGAAGAATGTCACTGGTGGTTTCAATAAAAGTAGTTCCTCCAAGGTAAAGACGAGAGAACGAGGCTACTCAACTGAAAATTTATTGAGGGCAGGAAGATCTTTGTATTTCCCCAAAATACCTAGCCCAGAATATCATCTCTGAATTTTCACAACGGAGTTCTATGCTTCCCTGCCAAGAGCTTCAACCCACACCAGACTTCAAGCAATCTAGAATAACGCACCAGTGAGAAAATAGGAGTAACCTGAATCAAAAACGTGTTTATGGAATGAATTTTACAGTAAGAAAGAAGAGAATGGAGGGCTGACATGGATTGAGAGATTGAGTAAAGCGAAGGTCAAGAGACATTGTCATAGCATTTGACATAAACCAATGTGATCAGTCAGTCTTAACGTGTGTTAGTTGTCTGTTCTTAAGAAAATGTTTTTATAGTTTTGGTTATATTTTTATCCCCCCAAAAGTATAAACTTCAGGAAAAAAAATGGAGACAAAAACAATTTATATAAATAATATGTGACCTCACCACACATGTTGGGATTTTCCCTAACTCTGGTGCATTTTTCTCAGTTAAGATCAGATCATGCATGCACTTTTGCATCCTGCTCTTTTCCTTTAACTTTATATTATAAGCATTTTCCCCAAATTAACAAAAATTTTCATAAATATAACTTCCAAACTGTGTGAACGTACTAATGTGTATTTAATTGTTCCCTAGTGATTAGATATTTAAACTGACTCCAAGTTTTACAGCAGCAAATGCTGAGATAGACATTTTTGACAAAGTGTCCAACTGCCTTCTAGAAATGTGTTCCTTTTAGCCACACAGTTGTTGTCTCCTGTAGTCTCATTTAAATGGGTGTGCATTTGCTTTCTCTTTTTAATGATCATTCATTCGTTTATGTGTTTATTCAAAAACATTTACTGAGCATCTAATACATGTGGACACTGTTCTAGGTGCTGGCCATGCCAGTGAGTGAGGGCTTAGAAGCCACTGCCCTCATGGGGCTCACCCTCCGGGAGCAGAGATTAGCCGTCACAATGCCAACAAGTGAAGAAGTAGAGTGTGCAGAGCCAAGCAGAGCTGAGCGGAGAGAATAAGGCAAGTTTGAGTGTGTGAGGGTGAGTGAGGGCACACAGAGGGTCCCCACACGGTGGTCTTTGAGTAAAGCCTGAAGGAAGACCAGGAGCAGGCACAGAAAACTGCGAAGAGCCTTCCAGAAGAGAGGTTATTAACGAGGCTGCCCCTGTGTCTCAATGTTGATCATACTGGGCTCATTTCATAAGGAGGCTTGTGGCCAAGGGCCGTTCTGAAGGCCAGCTCCTTCTGTGGACATCAGGCACCTCTAATAACCCTCAGTCTCAATGTGTGCACCCCTAAAATGGAACCCTAATGGCTACTTCACTTCCCCACTGGGTTAGACTAAGACATGATTGAGGAGTCAAGGAAGAAAGTCCCACTTGGTGAGCTGCAGACCAACGCAGCACTTTTTGGGGACCCCTGACCTCTCCCACAGTCCGCCTGGCCATAGGCACAGTCCCTGACTGAATGTGTGGCCCCCGGGCTCCTCCTCCCAGTGTGGGCAGAACAGCTTTGTGTTTCAAAAACAGTTTAGCAGAAGAATTCTCCAAAATGTCACTGTATTCATGGGAAGCACCCCTGTGTTTGTTCCCCCTTCGCCTGCTGACACCTGGTACCTGAGGATTCTCCTTCCTTTCCTCACGCTTCCAGCCCGAGTCTGCTCTGATGGGGTGTGACAGCCGACAGCATTTCCTCCAGGGCCAAGGAACCTGCAGCCTTAAAGGAAGTTACCTTGGGTTGTTCCCACCCAGGGCCACTCCAAAGCTGC
Organism: Equus quagga; assembly: GCF_021613505.1. Classification (NCBI taxonomy): domain Eukaryota; kingdom Metazoa; phylum Chordata; class Mammalia; order Perissodactyla; family Equidae; genus Equus; species Equus quagga. The sequence continues at coordinate 62,889,271 of NC_060281.1, read as the reverse complement.
ACTGGATGAAACCTCCCTGGAGGGAAGTGATCAGCATCCATGGTCAGAGGAAACTTAGTTCCTCCTGACCTCCCCCTGCCCCCAACCTTACAAGTTTGGGGCAGGCAAATAGAGAAGCCTGCTATTAACCGCAATACCCACTGTGTTCAAGACGGTTCAGGAGTCCTCTGCCACCTCCCTGTCTGCTGGAGGGTCCCACATGCACACACCCAGCCTGTCCCCTATCTAACCTGCTTCTGAAGTGGATTCCAACTGCTTTTTACAGGACAATACACTCAAACATCCCTTCCGAATGTCAAACCCAAGTTGCCAAGTCAGACTTAGCCCCCTCCTTTGTAAACGTCGCTCCTCTGTCATTTTCTGTCCCCAGTTCTCAGCATGCGTGGTGTCCCCCTCTGCTGCCCACACTGCAGTGAGCCATGGCTCCCCACTCCAGTGCCTCCTTCTCTGTGGGCTCTGTGATCCCCAGGCCCAGCAATGCCTGTCTGTCCACCTGCACTGTCTTGCACCTCCAATCCATGTTGTACCCACTCTAAAGCTGCCTTCCTGACTAGAGTTGGATCGAGTCACTTCCTGGTCCAGAACTGTTAATGTGCCCCCCCCACACACACACTGCCCCCTTTCTCCCAGCTATGTTGTTCAAAGCGTGTGGTCCTAGTACCCCTGAATCAAAATCCCCCACTGCCTGATGGAAATGCACATTCCTAGGCATGCTGACTGAGTCTGCATCTCTGGGATCACAGTGACACTGCAGAGCCAGCATCCTGCCAAAAAAGCACGAGTCCCTTAGTTGGTGTCAAGCCCTCCACGGTCCTCCCTTCTGGCCGCTTTACCTGAGTCCCCACCTCCACCCCAGACGACGCTTTCCTACCAATATCCCACGGTCACACTTCAGGACTCTGGCCACGATGGTCTCAGCCCAGACTGTCCTTTCCCTTCTTCTATGACACTGAAACCTTGTGACCTCAAGGTTCAGGTCAAATGCCATCTTCATGGTGCTCTCTCTAGGCCCCTCTCCTTTCTGATCTTGTCATAAGTATATTTCATTCTGCTCTGTGTTTTCTCCTGCAGCTGAGTGGTGCATGCACAGTTCAGCGTGTAATGGGGGAAGGGGGTGGCTTCAGGTTGCGGTCACCCTGGGGTCTTCCTCGGTGCCTGTGCTGTGCTTCATGGACGCTCCTGTCTGAGACAGACTGCAGGGTCTCAGGAGAAAGTTGTGCTCTGTCAAGATTAAGGATGTCGTGCCAGCTTGAGACGGCCATGAGAAATGCCATGTACTTGCTGCCCACTTCAGGGCTCTGCTTAGCACGCCCTGCCTCCCCAGAGGGGAGAGGGCATCTGCAGCAACGTCTTATTGAGATCGGGCTTGGGGCCTAGACATGTCAGAGAGTCCCTCTGGAAAGGGAACTCAGAAAAATACAGTGGAATGTTCACTGCCCCCTAGGCAGGACAGCCCATGACGCCTTAAAGAAGAAAGGAATGGCACCATGGGTGTGCAGGACTGACGGTGACCCCAAACCACATCATGCAGTCACCTGCTTGTACTTCTCTAAGAGACCTGGGCACAGTGGAGCTCACAGCCCCTGGAAAGGTAAGCGCCTCCTGTGGCTACACTGCTGCCCGTTGAGACATCTTCCTCAACCAGGCAAATGGAAAAGTGGACTCAGACCGTCAGGAGAGCTATGAGCCCGAGAGCAGGCGGGGACGTCGACAGAGTTCATGGAGCCTCATCACAAAAGACTAGGGAGGTATGTGTCTACAAAACCCATGGCAAAGAAAGTGCCAAAATTACTGAGATCTGTGCATGATAATTCAATATTTCAAGAATAGACTTTTTTTCCGAAAGTTAGTCACTAGGCTAATGCAAAAATAGCACCCACTAAATATACCCTCAGCAGCTGGGTGTTTTAAGGAGAGAATCAAACTAAACACATCTTGGAACTTAACGTTGCTGATGGACCCTGAAGTTGATTCTCAGAAGGAAGAAACACTGAAGGAATTGGGAAGTTTCCATTTAAAAAAAAAAAGGATGGGGCCAGCCCGGTGGCGGAGTGGTTAAGTGCGCATGTTTCACTTCGGTGGCCCGGGGTTTGCCAGTTTGGATCCTGGGTGTGGACATGGCACCGCTTGGCAAAAGCCATTCTGTGGCAGTCGTCCCATGTATAAAGTAGAGGAAGATGGGCACAGATGTTAGCTCAGGGTCAGTCTTCCTCAGCAAAAAGAGGAGGACTGGCAGCAGATGTTAGGACAGGGCTAAACTTCCTCAAAGAAAAAAGAAAAGGAATATCCATTTCTAATTTATAAAGAAGGAGGCAAGGAAGAATGTATTAGGGAGACTTTTGTTATAGATGCTACCAAAAAAGTAAAATTTTACCCAAAAGGGATGGCATATTAACTTACAAAATAAAAAGTTCATGTAAGTCGCAAATTGGCAAAACACAATGTTTTAAGCCTCCTGAAAGGTCTGTGCAGGTCTCCGACGATGGACACGCCCAGGCACAACTTGCGAGGATTCATTTATGAACTGTGACTACACTGTCAGGGACTGTGGTGACACACTCCTTGTTCAAGATAAAAGGAAAATACATCTTCCAAGAAAGCTGAATTGAAACGTTCACAGCACAGCCCCTCTGACGCCTCATCGTCTATATAAGTTGGTTCCTTCTACACTTGACAGATGATACCAGATAAAAACAGAGAACCAAATTCAGTGAGCAGAAGTGAACAGACATGTCCAGGGGATTCATTCAAAATGCACTGCCCACTGGCTTTGAATGATGGTTTGCAAGGGGTTGAAGGAAAAAGCACAATGTTTTGAAGAGAAAGGGAATTTCTGGAGGGAGTTTCAAAACAGAAATTTCACTTTAAACTGGATGAAGGACACAGGCTAGCGCAGTAATTGCTGCCAGCCCCCTGGGAGCTGGGCACCTGGGAGAGGCTGCAGGCACACAGAGAGCTCAAATCGCCCTTCCCAGCAGATGTCCAGGGCAATGGAGTTGCCCCCACACAACGGACCCAGAAGGGGTGAGAGAAGAGAAGGACAGCTGAGGCCCACATAGGTCAGCAGGAGGAGAGGGAGGGGAGCTCACATCCCACGGGAGGTCTCAGATATTTCTGAGCGGAGTCGCCCTCTTAAAAGCCTCTGCTGTTCACGTAAAGTGCCATTATCTGGCGCTGTCTGATAAGCCTATGAGAAACAACTTACAGCAACAGACACCTTTCAAGAACATCAGAACGTGCTGTGCAATGTCCAGACTGAGCCTGTCAGCTGAATGCCACCAACACGATGTGTGTCCACTCCCACGGAGCCATGTGTCCCATCACTGGTCTTACTACCCTGCTCATATGTATCCTTTCAGACTTCGAAGGTTTGAGATGCAATGGCCAGGCAAAGTCCAAAATGCGAATCTGACTGAGCACCTGGGCCTGACGGTGCAAGGGTGCTTCGAGGGAGACAGAACAAGAATCATATTCACTCATTCGGCCGGCCCCACAAGCTGCAGGTGGAGGCAGAAACCTCCTCTAAGAGCGTGGGAAGGAAGATGCCCAGGCGGTGGTGTCTCACGCTCATCTTCTCCAGGAGCGGGGGGGTGGGGGTGAGAAGCAAGTGGGGCAAAGGCATGGGGCCTAGCGGACTGTGAGGAGTAAGTTATGGAGGAAAACAGCGCAGGCAACAGCCCAGCCTGCAGGCAGAAGCTGGACGGCGCCAACACAAGCCAGGCCGACTCTGTGTGGCTTTGCTTCCCTAGCCCAGACTGAGTGTGGGAGAGGGAGCAAGGGGAGGTGGAGGTGGTGACGCCCCTGGGTGGGGCCTGGCAGAAAGGCTGGGGGAAAAGTCAGAGGCCAGGGGCTGCAGGCCTCAGCGAGGTGTGTGGCTGAGGGCTGTCCTCATGGCCCAGCTCATTCTGTTGACATCAGCCCCTCAGTCTCAGGAGTTCGTCTCTAAAATGGAATTATAATGCCCACTTCACTTCCCTCCTAGGTTATAGTAAAATGACTGAGGAAATTCTCTTCAGATGCGTCTCAAAGCCTCTGACATGTCAGAAACAGGGCTCAGTGTCACCAGCAGCTGCTGGGGATGAGAGTTGAGTGGGAGGACACCAAGCACGCCCATGAGCTCAGAAAGGGCAGATGTTCTTATCCATGGCCAGAGCATGCAAGGGGAGGGGCTGGGCTCCCAGAGCGGATGGGCAGGCCTCGTGTTGTCCTCTGTGTCCCAAAGAACATCTGGGCTTGGATGACTGGGTGGGTTTGTGGGCACGTGCCCGCCACACTGCCTTTGGGGACCCCCCGGACAAAAACAGAAGGCTCTTGGAAGGCCAGCCCTTATTCCAGTTCAAAGACGCAAAGCAGGAATTCCACACCAAGCTTCCGAAGCTGTCGTTTCCATAGGTGCTGGTGGCTTTGCAGGACAGGAGGAGAGCCTGAATCTAAGGTCCCATCCAAATCAAAGTGCCCCTGACTTGGCCTGGGCAGCCCCGGCACATTCGGAAAGAGGACAGATCAGCTGCATGCATAAACGGCAGTCTTAGAACATTAAAAAGAAAATACATTCAGATTTTTTAGGCTAAACATACGTAGAGGGGAGTTGAAAGAGGATCTTTTGAGTGCCTGACGTCTGGGTTAAACGTACGACTCTCCTGCTAGAATCAGTGCTGTGTGTCAGGCGCTTTCAGCGCTGCGCGAGAGGCTGTTCCAACATGCAAAGCACGGAGCATGGGAGGAGCCATCAACTCCCAGTCTCCGATCCCCCCTGAGAATCCTCCCCCAGCAGCTCCCCCACCCACTCTGGGCACAGCCGCTCACGCCAACCTCCCTCCAGCTCCCGCAGCAGGCCTCAGGGGCCCCGGCCTATTTGTCCTTGCGCAGGGCTCCCCGAGGTGCTCTTCCAGCCTGCCCTGCCTGGAAAAGCCCAGCTCTCCCATCGAAGTTCTGTCCTAATGTCACTTTTCCCATTAAACCTCCTTGCAAATTCCCAGCAGCCTCACCGCGAGGTGCTGGGTCCTGTGAGCCATGCGTGTGGTCTTTTTCCACCCTTATCCCACCGAGAGGTGCAGTGACCTCTAATGTGGCCATCCCCTCCACCAGCCTCGGGAGAACTGGCCGAAGGCCTCAGGTGAAAAGGAACAAGTTGGTGAACTACACAGACGAGAACACTGAGGCCCAGAGGACGCATCCACCGCCCTCAGTTCCCATGGCCCGTGCTGGGAGGCACACCAGGTCGCTGGAGGAAGCAAGGACTTATTCCCTCGGTGGCTGGAAGCACTGCAGGAAGGCTGTCCCCAGGTTGCCCTGAGCCAGCAGAAGTGGCCCTCCGCCCTACCGAGGGCCAGCGCTGCCTTCATTTGGACCGCATGCAGAGGCTTCTCTTCTGCAAGACGACATGTACTCTCGGTCAGACTCTCCCCATCACTGCTGGCTGGCCACGAGGCCAATAACCAGGACAGCCTGGCTGGGGACATGCAGGGCATGCTAAGGGAACACAGGGACGGTGCCCTGACCCATAAACACTACAGACGCCAGGTGTGCAGCACAGACACCAGGTGTGGCAGGACGGGGGGCACTCACGGGACTGGCTTCCGAGAGCGTGGGCCTGGGGTGGGGATTCAGGTAAGAGAGACAGGATTGTATACGCAGCAAGGCCTCCGGAGGTACTGGAAACATACAGGTAGCATGGTGCCCAGAAGGAGGAGAAAGTGATGGCCCGAGTGAGGTAGAAACGCTACAGCCAGGTGGGCGGTGGGAGAAGGGACAGAAGGCACCAGAACCCTCCATCCCACACTCATCCTCAGCAGGACCCTCAAGTCAGGGAGCCGAGGGGTGAAATTAGGAGCAACCTCACTATTGTCATTCCCAGTGACCACTTGGGGAAGGTGTGCTTTGTCATCTCCAAAGCTGGGAGCTGGGATCTGTGAGGTTGGGGGTCCTGGTTCCAAAGGGGACACTATCCTCCAGGAGAGAGTGAGAGGGCCCCTGAGCTCTAAGCTATGGCAGCCACCTGAGAGGCTCCTGGGGCAGGGGCCAGCAGGTGAGAAGTCACCATCTGGACCCTGCTCATCACAGATGTGGGCTGCTGGCATACAACAGGATGGGACACAAGTGACCCATTTGGGCTCCTCTCATGCCTGAGGAAGATTCTCCCTGAGCTAACATCCATGACAATCTTCCTCTATTTTGAACGTGTGTTGCCACCACAGCATGGCCACTGACGAGTGGTGTAGGTCTGCGCCTGGGAACTGAACCCAGGCTGCCAAAGCTGAACGTACAGAACTTAACCACTAGGCCATGGGGCCAGCCCCACCTTGTGCAGTTTTGATGACAAATGGTAAGTAGGAGTGCAGCGCTCCTGGACCAGCAAGGGCATTGTGACCAGGGATTCAAAGCCCTCAGAAATGAAGGTTTAGAGTTTGCCACCAAGCCAGCCACTGGCCCAACAGAGCTGCTGGCTAAAAGTGAAGGGATCTGGAAAGGACAGAGGAGGAGGCACAGTTGATAAATTTCAATTGGAGCCCCAAAAGCAGCTACAGTGGCAGGCTGTAATTTGACCTACCAATCTTCTTCTTCTAAGCTTCCTCCAGGACAAGTTTGCCAGATAAACTACAGGATGTCCAGTTAAATTTGAATTTCAGACAATCAATGAACAGGTTTTTTAGTATGAGTATATCTCAAATATTGCATGGAACATACACTAAAAAAAAATTACTTATCTGAAATTCAAATTTAACTGAGAGTCCTATATTTTTATTTGCTAAACCTGGCAACCCTATTCCAGGAAGAGAAACCACTGGAGGCTGGAGCAGCTGCTCCCAGGATGTCTAAGAGGAAGTGGGTCAAAGGAGAGCAAGAAGCAGACTTGGGTGGATGGCACCAGGCCCTGCTCCGATCCCCACTCGAGAGCAGAGATCCACCCCCGGCTCCCAGGCTGTCCCCGGAAGATGGCTCTCAGCAGGCAGCCCTCTCGGGGGGTTGTTCAGGTCAAGGAAACCACCCTGCCCAGTTCATGCCTCCTTCCAGGGGCAGCCTGCACCTGCAACTGGCCAGCCCAAGGGAGCAAAGGCCTGTCGCTTCACCCCAGCTCCCATGGAGTAGGCACCTCCTACTGCAGAGCTCTCGGCAGTGTCGACTGAGGCTTTCTGGGAGGGCCCTGCATCTCAGCTCTCTTCCGCCAATCCTGCTTCCTTCCCCTGACTCCACGGTTATTCGACCCAAGAGCACCTCCTGATACACATCCCACAGCTAACCTCCATCTCAGGGTCTGCTGCTGCCCCCACTTAGAGGCTGAGGGAGGCCTCGGATCACACAGTATTCTTGTCACCACAAGCATGCCCTTAGAGGAAAGACATATTCACTTTTCGAGCTCATTGCTGGGAGCCACTCAGCACTTTTAGAGGCCCTGGTTCAAAGATGATCAAGAAACAATTCTGTTTCCAAATGCTAAGGGAGAAAAGGGACAGTGCCCCAGAGGGACTGCAGCACCCTTCCCACTGGATGTGGGGATGTCATCTCAAACATCCCCTGTCCAGTCCCCTGGAAACCTGTTCCTCCTCCAAACTTCTCTATTCAGGTTCTTGGTCACACCATTCCCCAATCTCTGAGCCTGGAAACTCCCCGGTAATCTTCACCACCTGGCTCGTCACCCACATCCACCCAGCGCTTGTGCACCCCCTCCCCTCCTCTGAGCACCCCTCCATCTGCCCTGTCCCTGCTCCTTGCCTCTTGCCTGAGTCCTCCTCGGCTCCTGGCCTTTCTCCTCTCCTACCTTACCCACACTACTGCCAGGCGGTTCTGCAGTGCAGTTCTCACCTCATAACAGGGAGGCATGAGTGCTACTGACGTAGCGACGTGAAGCTTAAAGAACCAGCACGAGTTCACCCTGTACGCTTGCTCTATGCCCTGTGACAAAGAACCTTCGAGATCCATGTTGCTTGGTCAGCCTGGATTCTCAGAGTGTGATGACAAGCAGTGAATAGCTCATGTGAATGAGAAGCAGCCCCGCATGGTTGTAAGGCCCTGAGAGATGGGAGTTTGTCACCAGAGCATAATCTACTCTCTCCTGAAGATGTATTCCACCACCCAAGGTGCCCTCGGGTCTCAGAAGTAATATTGCATCTGTGACAAGTGACGGTGTGTTGTTTCACAATATTCAGCTGAAAGGACAGCTGATGAACTTTAGAACACACCAACATTCTGAACTGGTCCAAATGGGTGGAATTAGACACAGCTATTTGCTTTTCACCTACTGCTTCAATTTTCAGAAAGTTGCCCAAGGTTCTTGTAAACCATTTGCATTCTGGTTGGCTTGGTGAAGGGAGTAGGCAGTATCAAGTGGTCCCTTGTAAAAAGCCATGTCACTCGGTACGTAGACAGTGTAACAAGCCAGAGAGAAGGGAGACCCCTTAGAATGCTGGCACGAAGAGGAGACAAACAGAATGGTGTTTATAAACAAAGAGAACAGAGACAACATTGCCCTAGTGTCTTTGACTTTTTGACTTTTTATTACACCATTGATTAAAAGGACAAGTCTACTCTCCCATACGCCTGAAAGCGGATTATGCTCTGTGCCTGGGCAAAGCCCTGCGTGTTAGCTCTGCGGCCTGAGTGAGCTGCAACCTGGGCCTGAGCAACCTGTGCTCTGGGATCACTTAAGGCTGTAGCTCTGCAAGGCCCTTTGACAGAGGAGATCGGAGCCCTCGGCAAACCAAATTAGGAAAGTGTATACAGCTCTATACGAAAAAAAGGTCAGCTTTATGGGTGGTATTGGTATTATCAAAATTTATCACTTGACAAAGAAAGCTCAACTTAATTTCTTTAAACTGGTTGTGCAGGGAGAGCATTTAACACACAATTTCATTTCCAGAGTACTCCACCCAAAACCTCCCCTGTACGAGCAGCATAGGTTGGATTTTTTCAGAGGATTAAGCATTTGAGAGAACTGGCTGTGAAGCAGTACTGTTTCCTCTAATTTCCTCAAAGTGAATATCGCTTTGAGAAGAAGAGTGAAGAGAAGACCAGTGGTTAGGTTAGTGGCTCTAAAAAAAGGCTGCTTTCTTACTCTGAATTTACCAGAACCAGAAAGGCCGCTGGACTGCCATTAATAGTTTAAGTCAGAGCAGAAAGAAGAAAACAATGATTTAGGGTTTGAAGAAGGCTGATTCTGAAATATCAGAGCAGCAGGCAGGCAAACACCTGTTTGAAAGTTGACCAGAAAGTTCACCAGAAGATATCCTGGGCAGACCATTCAGACCTCAGCAAACCTCTCCGAATCTCTTTCCTTATCTGTACAGTGGGGCTGAATATTGCCTGCCCTGCCCTCCAGGCACACTGTGTTGGGAGATCAAATGAGACACAGTCTTCGCTGAATGTTGAAGCAAAACATAAATGATAACAGTCCCGATTTGTTGAACACTCGGAGTTTGCGAGACATTGTGCTAAGCATCATTTCATTATCACAGCACATGAGGAGGCAAGAAAGCCACTACCTTCGTTGTACCTGGGAAGATAAGACTTGGGTTAAATAGTTCACCCAAGACCTCATGGGTCTGAACCAGGTCTAGCTGACCCTCATATTTGAGGATTTAATTATCAATAATACCATACAATACTACTACTAAACACGATACTATAATATCATATAATAATATACGACTATATGTCGTATACATCATTGTGCTGTACTAGTACCATACCATACACAGTACTAGATCACTATTGTATAGCATAGTATATACTACAGTATATTACCATGTTACTCTAGTACAATACAATGTATATTACTATACTATTACATACTATATATTACTATTTACAAAACAATATAATAATACAATAATAATATAATAATACCACCATACAAGATGCCATGGTCAATGGTAATAATTAGCGTTGCATACACATATAGCCAAAGAGCATTAGAGGAGACAGTTATCCCACATGAGCTACATCATAACATTTTTAGTATTTTCCCGATTTTCTACAAGTAGTTAAAAATGACTGCCCTCAACTTTTTCAAGGACATATGTGCATTGTTTTTAACAAATTGTGGTACCCTCCCCTTTAAGAGAATGAATTAGTAAGAAAATAGTTTTATCCAAAACAAGGTTTCAATAATTTATTTTTCTGTGTCTAGTATGAGTTTTTCTAAAATATTTTTCTTACGTCTGAACGGATGATTTTAAGAGATTGGTTTTTAGACATTGCATGTAGGTAAATCCACCCTTATTACAGCCTCTCTACGACAACACGACCTGCGAACTGCAGTGTGGTGTCCAGATGAGGCTCCATCCGTAGCACACACCAGCGCGGGGCCAGTTCACTGAACGGCCTCCTCCCGGGGTGAGATGAGCGGCCTTTGTTTGGGACAGATATTCTAGTGACTGATTTCCTATTTGTTTGCACATTTTAACAAGGTGTGACATATAAAGATAACTGTCTTTTACCGAGGAACGCTTGGATTTTCTCAAGTGTGTGGGGGGAAGGTCAACTTTAAAACTTCTGTCCTTTTCCTTTCAACTATGACTAAGATGCCTTTGGTGAGCAACTGGCACGCGGACTGCTCACCCCCTCTCCTTCCCCAGGGGTAATGAGGACATCAAGAGTTTTAGTGATTAAAATATATTATTCTTTGTATTCATCTCATCATTAAAAAAAAAATCACTTCCAGTAGATCAAAATGACAATGAATAAACCAGAAGATGGCGTTGAAGATTAGCAATCACATTTTAAAACAAGGTAAATGCTGTGAAGTCTCAGAAAGTTTCATACAATGAGTGTTGTTTTGAACTTCTAAAAGTAGATGACTGAGGAAAATGTTGAAACTAACTAAAGCCGGTGCAGAGGACACGTGTACGAAAGTGCCAAAAGCTCTCGTTTGCCATTTTTGTTTTTAGCAATCTCTCTCTGTCTGTTGTTTGTGAACACACTGGAGACAAGTAATTCTCTCATTAAAAAGTAATGCAACATAAAGGTGCAATCTCTGCTTCCTTGACTGAGTACCCCAAGTGCCTAGAACTGTTCCAGATAAGCAGTGGATGCTCAAAAAATGTTTGTGGAATGAATGAATCTGTGAAAGGAGAAGAAAGGAAGAAAAACAGGGTGTGACCAGAATTTTCTCTGAACAAAACCCCATTGTTTATTACATAGACTCTGATAATGGAAAACTTACTTGGGTGAATAAAAATACGGCATCCTGTTAATTTCTGAGAAAGTCTGCCAGTGTTAGGAAAAGCAGACCCAGTCTGTGTCCCACTGCCTGTTTGGCTCCAGCCTAACCTTATTTGTTTCTTTGGGTAGGAGACATTGACCCAATATATAAGATTAAAAGAAAAACTGAGAAATAAGTGAAATCAAAAGTTTTTCAAAAGTTGCGAATTGACCTGGGGTGGTGGTGGTCTAAAATCATATAGAAACCGCTGATCTGGCGTTTACCTGCAGTTGCTAAGGACATAAACATGCTCTCAACATCCAAGACGCTCTGGGGAGAGTGCAGGAGCCTTGCGCCAGGAGGTAAATTTTGATATTAAGGACATCTTGGAAAATTAAGTAAAATTGAAGGTCCGCTTAAATGTTATTCCTATTTCCGGACATTTATACCCCACTAGTAAATTTCTTCCTACCAGGTTGAGGTTAAAACGATGTCATTTACGGTGACCTGAAGTCCAGAAGCAATTCGGCCCTGGGAACTTTGGGATCCCTCCGCCAACGCTTGCACGTTGTCATAACTGAAACTTCAGGGGCCATGCATTGTCCATCTGAGTCACCGCAATTCACCAGTGTAATAGATGCAAGAGCGTGTAAGCATTTCGAACACGTGGACGGTATTTGAACCACAGTTGATAGCTCAAGAGATCTGGGCCGTTTCCTTTTTTCTTTTTAATGAGCAAGATGTTCTATAAACACCGCGGAGGGGCAGGGTTCTCGGTGACAGCGGCCGTTCGGAGCCTGCCCCCACCCACCCACCCACAGTCCCTCGATGTGGACAGTTCCTCCGTCTTTGGTAACGCGCTCTGCAAGCGAAGTCTCCTTCGCCCCGGATTCCCACTCCTACACGCCCCCCACTTCCCGCCCTAACCACGTCGCTGTCTTTAGCTGTTAGTAGTTGTCGACCGGCATCGCGCAGGTCCTGGCGCCGAGGCGAGGTCCCCATTTCGCGCCTTGTCCTTCACAGGAAACCGCCCAGAGTGAGGGTCCCCGAGGCCGCGCGTGCCCCACTCGAGGTGCACTCGCTCCGCGCGGCGCCACGCGGGTCGCCGACGGCGCCGAGGCCCCCAGCCCGCGGCGGCAAGCCCTGGGGACCCCGCTCCTCTGGGCCGGGCGCGGGGACTCGCCGGGCCCTCGCTCTCCTCTCGCGGCGCACCGCCCCCCAACCCCGCGGGCGAAGCCGGCCCCGCCCGCCCCAGGCTCCGCCCCCAGCGCGGCTTTTAAGCTCTATAAAGTTCCTCTTTCCCACCTCGGAGTCTTAGTTTCACCACTTCAACTTGGGACCCACCGCTGCCCTCAGCTCCGAGTCGGGGGCGAGGTAAGGCCTGGGGTCGGGTAGCAGCAGAGATAAGAGGCTGGCACAACAGAGAACCGGGCGCGCGAGACCAGAGGTGCCGAGGTCCATCTCCAGGGCAGCACAGCGGACCTCAGCTTCGGAGCCGGGAGGGAGCACGCCCCTTGAGGGAGCTCCGACTCCCCCGCTTCTGCTCTGGGTTCGGAGCCTTTGTGCGGGCTCGGTGGAGGGCCGCCCAGGTTGCTGCCCGAGCATCCCCGCTGGCTCTCCCCGCTCTCCGCGGCCCCACCACTCTGTAGTCGGCCCAGCCCGGGCCCGGGGAGGGCAACGCGCGGGATGGGGTAACGAGACTGTCGGAGCCCCAGGAATGACTGAGGCAGGGCCGTCTAAGGGACCCACACGGGGTGACAGGCTTTCCCTAGGGGGCAGCCCCTTACTCCCGAGGCTCCAATCCGAGACTCCTTCTCTTGCTGCTCATTCTTAAGGGGCCCAGACTCACCGCGGCCTCCGGGCGCGTTGCTCCCCGACTGGTGGTGGAGGAGGAGGAGCTCCAAATATGGGCCACTCGGGGCCCTGCGCTCTGCGATCTCTCGCTCTCCCCGGCACCCTCCCCGCCTCCGCTCTTGTTCGCGGGCCTCCAGGTTCCGGCTGACGCTCGGCGTCCGGGAATCTCCCGCTACTCGGCTGCGCTCTTCACCTAAGACCTGGTGTCTACCGCTTGTTGCTCCCAAGGCCCACTTAGTCCTTGCTCTCTGGCGAGGGCTCAGGGATATTCTTGGAACAGAGTGCGGGTGCGGGAGGTTCTAGAAGGCCAGGGGAGGAGTTGCTGAGGGCTGCACGCCTGGAACGCCCCGACCGCAGGCGAACCCGCGTGCGAGATGCTTGGCGCATGGAGGCCACCAAGGGAGTGTGAATTGGGGAGTGGGCTAGAGTGGAAACTGACAGTGACAGGGGAAAGGGACTGGCATCGGCTTGGGAATGGGCAAAGAGGAGCGGGAACTACGAGTGAGTATGCAAACGGAGTGCCAAGAGTGGTGGCGGCTGCATTTGGGAGCGTGCGTAAAGGCGAGAGTTGTGTGTCTGGACAGCCCTTGGGCTGCGGGGTGCGTAACAAGAATGGAGAGTCCTGAAGGTGGGGTAGAAGGATGGACTCCACCACGGGCGCGCTCGGGAGGTGGCAGGACTCTGCGAGCCAAGGGGACGAACCCGGGCCGGCTGAGCATGCTGTCTCTCAGGGGCCTGGGGCCACGCCGACTCTGTAGCGCGCCTCGCTGCCTCAGAAATCCGGGACCTCGTGGTCATTGCCAGAGGGTGTTGAGATGGGGCGCCCCAAGCGCTGTGCCGCGCAGGCTGAAAGGCGGCCCTCCCCTCCCTGCAGCTCAGAGAGGGTGCCAGAGGCGGATCCTGAGCGCGTGAGGGCGACGGTCGGCGCGCTGGGCATGAACCTGGAGGGCGGCGGCGGCCGAGGCGGAGAGTTCGGCATGAGCTCGGTGAGCTGCGGCAACGGGAAACTCCGCCAGTGGCTGATCGACCAGATCGACAGCGGCAAGTACCCAGGGCTGGTGTGGGAGAACGAGGAGAAGAGCATCTTCCGCATCCCCTGGAAGCACGCGGGCAAACAGGACTACAACCGCGAGGAGGACGCCGCCCTCTTCAAGGTTACAATCCCGCGGGCAGCCCACGGTCGGGATGGGGGAGGGCCCCGGAGAGCCCGGTCCGCGCCGGCGCGCCGGGCGGTTCTCAGGGGGAAGGGGCCCGACCGCACAGGGCGCAGGCGACCGGGTGCGCCCCGCAGGGCGGGCGGACCGGGAGCATCAGGTGGCGATCGGCCCAAGCCACGGGAGAAGGACCGAGGTTTCAACTTCTCTGGTGATTCCACAGACGGGGGGACCGGGTTCCAGTCCTGAGTGTGTGGCGTGAGCAGTACCCAGGGAGTCAGACGACTCCAGCGGCAGGGAAATGCCTGGGGGCTCGCTCGACCGAGAGCGGCGTCCAAGGACGCTGGCTTGAGGGTTGTGGTTGCATTTCTGTTCCCATCCGAACCTCTTTCTGTACCTGTGGGTCCCTCCTTGCCTCCTTTGATCAACGAATGTCTCTCTCTGAACAGCGGTGCTGTGCTCGAGTCTGTTTTTCTGTCTCTCTCACTCGTCTGTCTTTCTGTTTCCCCTCGGGTCTCTCTGCACGTTTTTCCTTTGGTTCAGTCTCTCTCTGGCGCGTGCTCTCTCTCGTTCTAGCTTAGTCCTTCCATCTGCTTCTCCTTCTCTCTCTGTCTGTCTGACTCCCTCTTTCCAAGTCTCTGTGGAAAATTTTCTCTCTCTCTCTTTCTGGACCTTCCCATCTTGCTGTGTTTCTGTGTCTCTCTCTCTCTTTTCCCCTCTCCCCTCCTTATCCCCTTTGGGTTTCTCTCCTCTTCTTCCACCTCTCTCTCCTACCCTCTGTGTGTGTGTGTCCTTCTCGTGATCGTTTTCCCCCAGAGCAGTGCACCCAGTGAACTGTATGTCAGGGCCCCACC
This sequence comes from Equus quagga, assembly GCF_021613505.1. Lineage (NCBI taxonomy): Eukaryota > Metazoa > Chordata > Mammalia > Perissodactyla > Equidae > Equus > Equus quagga. The sequence continues at coordinate 62,874,269 of NC_060281.1, read as the reverse complement.
CCACCACCTGCGGGCAGAGCAGTGCCGGGGACTTCCTCTGGGACTCTGCTCCCGGGAGGCCTTAGATCCTCTGACTGTCCACATGTGCTCGAGGGGTAGCAGCTCACCCACAGCTCTGTCCCCAGTTCCAGTGAAACTTGCTTCAGACGCTGGTTGGGGGGCCTTTCCAGGGCTCCTCCATATCCCACCTACCTTTTAGATATACCAAGAGAGTGTTCAAACCACTTACCTTCAAGTCAGCGATGAGAGAGTCCAAGGTGAAAACTATTTTCCCTAGAGGACCTGGTGTCTGTCTGTCCCACGTCTTGAGCAACAGTGTAAATGTGCAGCACCTAAGCACCGTTCTTTCCTTTAGAAATGCAGTTCCCAGATTCTTTTTTAAAAGGTCTGTATTTTAACTTTTTTCCTCTCTTTCCCCCCAGGCTTGGGCACTATTTAAAGGAAAGTTCCGAGAGGGCATCGATAAGCCAGACCCCCCTACCTGGAAGACACGTTTGCGATGCGCTTTGAACAAGAGCAATGACTTTGAGGAGCTGGTGGAGAGGAGCCAGCTGGACATCTCAGACCCCTACAAAGTATACAGGATTGTTCCCGAAGGAGCCAAAAAAGGTGGAACTTCTTGGATCTGGGTCACAGAATATAGGCAGCCTGATATTTGTAAGGCCTTCATTTCATTCTGAGGGTCACTTTTTCTATTTTTGGTTTTTTGTGGTCTGCCTGCTTTCTGCCTCAGGTCCAAGCTCAGCAGGCTCCTTGCCCAGGTTCACTGGGTCAGAAATTGAAGTTCTTGTGGTATTAGTGTAGGATAACTTCTCGGACTCCAAGTCTCTAACTGTGTGTGTGTGCACCTGTGTGTGTGTGCACATCTGTGTACTTTCCAGATAGTTCTATCAAGATATGGGCCAAATTTCTAAACAAAGAATGGAAAGCTTGTTTAAAGTTGTTCTTATCTCTCAGTCTTTCATGATTAACCATTTTGTAGAATGGAAACATAGATACATCCATATATTGTTACTATTTATAGTAATACATGTCAACTTTTAGAGTGTACTGTGGTCAGCTGGGGTGCTTATTAAAATTCAGATTCCCACTTTCCAAGATTCTGACCAGTGTGTCAGAGGGGAGCCCAGGAACCTACATTTTAAACAAACCATCCAGGTGACCTCACTTTGGGAACATCTTGCTGATGGGCGGCCCTTTATCTCATTGATTTCTCTACCTATCCTACATAAGTCGAACCTTGTAGCAATCAGTTTGGTGGCCTGAACAAATAATTGCCCAAGGGAATTGCTGAAAAATGCCTTATTTGTCAATGCTCTGTTATGCGTTCTGAGAATTAAACTCTCGGGTATTTTTCTAATATTTGACGTTTGACTCTGTCAGCTCCTTTTTTCACACTGTGCCGCTTCCCTTTCACCCAAATACACAGGAGCAAAGCAGCTGGCGCTGGAGGACCCACAGATGGCCATGAGCCACCCCTACAGCATGACAGCTCCTTACCCCTCACTCCCAGCTCAGGTACGGCAGAGGGCGCAGGGCTTTCCAAGGGGCAGGCGGGTCTGTGTGAGGCCGCTTGAGCCAGCTAGTTCCACATAGCAGGAAAACTGCACAAAGACAGCACATCTTTGTTTTTGCTATTAGTCCAACAACAAAACCAAAGTCCCAGTCATTGGATGGACATCGCACTTTTTACCTGGAGTTGCGATATCAGTGTTGGTTCTAAGCGGGGCGGAGGGGCGGGGGCATGCCTGTCAGTATCCATTTCTCCTGATTCTGAAATCTGCTGGGAAACAGACCTTTTGTGGGAGGTGAAGATCTTGGAAGTGGCGGTTTTATCATGTGAAACCACAGAGCAGCTGACCTGCTCAGACTTCCCCGAGGGGCATCGCTCTGTTGTGCTCACTTTGGTGGGTGGAGAAGGCCCAGTCTGACCCTGTGATCAGCTCCACCGTGACTCGGGGCCCTCCAACACTGCCTCCACTGTGCACTCGGACTCCTCGTGGCTCGGCTCCACCTAGTGTGATGAGGGATGCACTCCAAAGTCTTTCTGCATGATAAAATGATTTGGCTGCCAGCCAGAGGAGTTTGGGAGGATATAAAGACTCTGTCTCCCTTTCCAAAGCCACCCCCCCACCCCCGTTCCTGGCTGAGCTGGTTGCTCTGCATCTCAGCTCTTCCTCGCGTTACTTTAGCAGGTTCATAACTACATGATGACACCCCACGACCGAAGCTGGAGGGAGTACGTCCCTGATCAGCCACACCCGGAAATCTCGTATCAATGTCCTGTGCCGTTTGGACCCCGAAGCCACCACTGGCAAGGCCCGGCTTGTGAAAATGGTAAGGAGTGCCCTGGGGCTGGCTCCTGCAGCTGCCACCCACCCCGCAGAGCAAACCGAGGGGCCCCGGTCTCTCCTGGTCTGTCGTTCTGGGCAGTACACAGCTCTTTCTCCTCAGAACTGCGAGGAAAGAGCTCCCGTGCAGTGAGGGAGAGAGAGTTTTCCCCTCCTGAAGGATGGTAAGGTCCTCAGAGAAAGGAGGCCAAGGTCTACTGATGATGCCTGGCTTACTGTGTGCTGGGACCTGTGCTCAGAACTGCCTTACAAGGCATCTTATTCAAACACTGCAGAGATGACTCCAGGCAGCTACAAACTGCCCCCTATTTTATAGAGGAGAGCTCACAGAACGGAAGTAATGTGCCCAGACTTACCCAGTGAGAGTGAGGAGCTGGGGTTCAGTGTCAGACCGCCTGACCCCAAAGCCCAGCCTTCCGCTTAAGACAGAGGGTGTCAGATCTCAAACTGAATGGCTATGTTTTTTAAATTATCTGTTTAATACGTTAACGTTTTTCATCCTTCCTGAATAATCTTAAGCTTTATTTTTAGTCTTGAGTAAAAAGTAGCAAATTTTGGCAGTCTTCCCTCCTGGATGTCCCTTTGCTGTTGACTGAGGGCCGTGTAACCCCACTGGTCTGTTTCTGTGTGCTCCTCTGTAAAATGAGAATGCTCCAGCTGTGCCCAGGCTCTCCCTCTATAGGGACACCAGGAGGTTATTGAGCTGGCGTATTTCTCTTCAACAATGCTGTGCCCATGTAGTTGTTCCCAGGATTCAAGGTGATAGTAAGAAGAAAGTGAGTAAATACTATGAAAAGAAGGTAGAAAGTCTCTGCATGGTGCCTAGTGCTGATGATGGGTCCCAAAGAGCCGCTCTCTGGAGTGGATGTGGTCCCATGCCTGTGGGAGTTCCCCAGAGAGCAAGATGAGAGCTCCCAGCAGAACAACTACTTAGCTAAGTGCAGGAAAAATTTCACATGGTGTACGCAATACAGCAGAACAAGCTTTTAGGACTTTTCAGTTGGTTATTTAAGTAGAAATCTTGAGATGGGTCAAAGCACAGATCCTTTTGTATGTTCTAGGAATATTGGCTCCTTCACAATTTGGCCAGTTCCCTTTTTTCTGGTCATGGTCAGGCCACTCTTGGTTTATGGTATTGAAGAAGTATACCATTACTTAAGAATTGTATCACATGGCGTGTTTACGACAGAAGCTCAGAATTCAGTTTTATTAGCTTTCAAGAGTGATGCGCAACAAAATTTGGTTTTCTAAATCGTAGTGGAGGATTAGCGAACATTAAACTGAGTTCTGGCATCCAGACCTGTGTCCAGTGTGTCAGGCTCTATTGAACTAATAAGCTTAGTAAAGAGGCAGTGCCTAGAACTGTGCAAAAAGATGGAATAGGTAGACATATCTTGAGGCATAGGTGACGTTAAATGAAGTGCCAGCAAAATTAGGTTCTGTTATATATTCTTCCTTTGCTAATGTTTGGTGCGCCACACAGCCACTGTGCTGCCAGGAGGCGCGCGGTTCAGTTCTCTGCTGAGCCCAGAAGTAGCTGAATAAACGTGTATGAATAATTTGTAGGTTTTAATTAGGCTCTCTGGCACCAGAACTCACTTAGACTTGAACTCAGAGCTCTACTGCGCACTTGCTGTGTGAACAAGGGTAAATTCCTTCACCTCTCTGAGCCTCAGTCACCCTGTTTATCAGTTATGAAGGGATGTCGGTCGAAGGGTGCAAACTTCCACGTTAGCAGATGATAAGTTCCGGGGATTAACAATACTCCTCTGTCGTACCGAAAGTTGCTCACAGAGTAGATCTTAAATGTTCTCCCCCCACACATACACACACAACAGTAATTATGTGAGGTGATGGAGGTGTTAACTAACCGAAAAAAAAAATGAATGAATGAATGAATGAATGAAAGGAACTTACAGAGGGAGGATTCCAGAGTTTCCTTCCTTCCAAAGCCGTGCAAAGGCTCCTTGCTCCTTCCCCTTGGTGTCTCCCATTGGCCTTTAGCTGTCTTTGCCTCTTGGGAGCACCGGGGGGCAGCAGGCGGCGGGCAGCGGCCCTTCTGCCAGGGTTGGTGCATCCCGGGGGGCTGAGTGGCCACACCACAGAGAGGCAGCCTCCTTATGCGTCGGACTAAGTACTTAGACATCATCTGATTTTTATTTGCAAATACAGGTTGCCAGGTGACAGGAACCTTTTATGCTTGTGCCCCGCCTGAGTCCCAGGCCCCCGGAATCCCCATAGAGCCAAGCATAAGGTCTGGTGAAGCCTTGGCGCTCTCAGGTGAGTGCAGCGTTTGGTCTCGAGGCACCTACGCCCGGCATCTTCACTCTCACCTTTGGGTGGATCTGACGGGGCAGGAGGTGAGCACCACCTGTGGGCACTCACTTTTCTCCAGCAAGGGCCTGGAGTGGGTGTGGGCAAATCCAGCTCCCAACCTGTGTAAATGAGGAGCACGGCCAGAAGAGTGAGCGCTGAGAAACCAGCTTATGACGCTGATGCCGGTTCTAAACGCTGGTTTGCAGGGAGTCATTTTAATTCTCCAGTGGCATCTATCTGAATTTCCAAGAATATGCAAACACTCCAGTTCCATCTACCAAGGGCCCCTTTTCAGCCAGCATTCTCAAAGTGCAGTTTAATTTCTTAGAAAAAAAGCACAAGGCTTCTCATTTTGAAAAGCCAGTCATCCTTCCAGGTTTAGCCACAAATATGTCTTCCTCATCAGCTTCGTGGGGACCTTAGTTCTGACTCCTTTCCCTTCATAACATTGCTATGCCTAGAAGTAACAAGCATCGTGGTCTTCCTCTGAACTTTGATATGTCTTGCAAATGAGTATGGATGAGATCTGATTTTTAAAGTTCCATTTCTAAAAGGATCCCTGTACCCTCAGAGATCTCACTAGTTTTAAAGAAGGCACTTCAGGGTTTACTAAGCATATGTGGTGTGTGTGTGTATATTTATTTTTTTAGATGATGTTTTGGATTGTCTTGAAATGGGATTTGTATTTATATTAAACATGAGTAGCTTAAGCTTCAGAATGTTCATCTTGCCTCTTGGCCTCTTTAAAAGTCAGTGATAGAAAATATGAGCTGAGGTTTCCGGGAGACAAGGGTTGTGGGCAGCTGTCTTTCTCCCGGGGCAGCTGGAGTTTTCCCACTTAGTTGTTGTCGGTGTCTGAGTTCCAAGTGAGGCTCACTGTCTTTCTTCTTAGGTGCTCTCGCGTGATGGACGGGAGGAGAAGTTTCCGAGCAGAAAGGCTTGTGTTTGTTTTTAGAAACTTTCTAACCCTTTTCTTGAGCACCTCAGACTTGTGTGGGTGCCTGAAGAGTAGGAAATAAACAGCTATTTATATCACTGAGACCTCGTGCTTTCTGACGACATTAAATGAAATGAAACCTGCCCTGCAAGTCACCTCGAATGGCCAACACCCACTCTTGTCAGGGTGCTCCGTCTGAGCTCCTCTCAGCTAGTGTGTTCACAGCGGCAGAAATTGAAGTGGAGAATTGAGACGTGATGTGGGTTGTTTAAGTCTCAGAACCCGCCATTGAGGAATAAGAGGGTTTTGTGGGTTTCTTTTCTAGTATGCATAATGCAGATTACTTACCCACCGGGAGTGCGTTTATTAGAGACTTGCAGTTCCCATTCCTTTTTGAACACTGTGCAGGTACCAGTGGGCGCTCCTGCCTGTCTGTGAAACCATGTGGATTTCAGCTCAGGCAGCTTTGCAAATCCAGCTGGTCCATTCAGTCAAGAGTCATATTTTAAAGAGGGTTCTGAAATCGGCAAAATTTCATAAATGAATTGTCTTGTTTAATGCTTTAGAAAGCACAGTTTTAGAGTTATTTTCAAACAAACACACAGCCTAGTGAGATTTCTACAGAATTTACTCTCAGAACATTTTTCTCATTGATTCCTTTCTTTACACATTAATAAACTTTATTATACTGGTAGTACATATGCAGTGTAGAAAACTAATTTAAAAATCAGAGGAGCAGAAATGGAAAATAAAAACATCACATTCCCACCAACCAGAGATCACCACAGTTGAGGTCTTAGGGCCTAGCCTTCCTGAAACTTCAGTGTGCTCATGCATGTATAGAATTTTTTTTCTTTACCTAAATGACATCATATTGATATTTTAGGATAGGTTCAGATATGTGAACATATTTGCTTTTTTTCCGAAACAACATTATATGTTTTTTTGCTAGTAGAAATTAAACTTAGTGATTACTTTCTATAAAACGAAAACGGGTTGCCACGCTTAAAGATGAATTTTTGTTCAGTGGTCCATGACTTGTTATTTTAGACGTAAATGTTGTCATCACTACTATCATCATCACCAAAAACAAATGACATAGGAAGTTGTTAACAGTGTTCTCTAATACAAGTCAAACATATTTTGCAGAAAGATGCTCCCTCCCTAAAAAAAAATCCATGGTCACGTCAATTTGGAAAACGCTGAGGTAGAAAACATGAAGTTGGTTTCTTTTTTGCAGGACTTCTCCCATATCTCTCACTGTCTGTGAATTTCCAGGAGGGAGAGAAGGGCATGCAGGGTTTCCCAGACTTCCTTGACCCCGGAACTTGTTACTTCTTCTAGAGCATCTCAGGACACCAGTGTTCCACCAGATACACTTTGTTCTGTTCTGGTAGTTTGGCGTCCTGGTGGGTAGCCAATGCTCCTTCGTCCCTTAGTGCTAACCCTGAAAACTCTATGTTTGCAGACTGCCGGCTTCACATCTCCTTGTACTACCGGGAAATCCTGGTGAAAGAGCTGACCACGTCAAGCCCCGAAGGCTGTCGAATCTCCCATGGGCAAACCTATGACGCCAGTAACCTGGACCAGGTCCTCTTCCCCTATCCGGAGGACAACGGCCAGAGGAAAAACATCGAGAAACTGCTGAGCCACCTGGAAAGGGGCGTGGTCCTCTGGATGGCCCCTGATGGGCTTTATGCCAAAAGACTATGTCAGAGCAGGATCTACTGGGACGGGCCCCTGGCACTGTGCAGCGACCGGCCCAACAAACTGGAGAGAGACCAGACCTGCAAGCTCTTTGACACACCGCAGTTTTTATCAGGTAATGCACATAATTTTCTGCTAGAATGGAGTGCCCCACACCTGTGAGCCTTAGAGAGCGAATGGAGGTGGTGATGAAGTGCTGGCCACAGTGGTCAAAAACAGCAGGTCACCTCCACCCCGGGCAGAGGTCTTCCTTCTGTTTACTCCTGAGCCCACTGGGCACGATCCCAGAGTAGTTTCCCGTTTGGTTCACCACTCGCCTCTGCCTCTACCGCCTGGTCCTCTCCATTAGTGGAAGCGTGTGAAGAGGAGAGGTTGCTTAGGGGGACTGCGGTTCACGCTGATGTCTTGAAATTCTGGTATTTAACGAGTAGTCACCTACTAACAAGGCTTTATTTTATTGAAAGTATGATCTCAGCAAGTATATCTGCTGATGTTTCGGCTCTTTTAAGGTTCCTAAGAAAATTGTACAGGTTAGAAGTATGTTGTTAACGTTCTTGGTTATGAGATGTGTCATCCTTGTGCAGATGCCTGCAGCAGGTGGGACCAAGGATCGAGTGCATTGCACTGATTTTGCACAGGGGGTTATGAGAAGGCTTTGAGCTGTGGCCATGATAGGCATGTTTCTAATCATATTTTCCAGAACCAGTAAGTTTTGTCTTCCTGGTTTTGATTTCATGACAGTTAAATTAACCCTGGGCTGGCTTTGGTGCAACCACTGGCATGTTGTCATTGGAGCTTTGTCCAGCGTTCGTTTAGGTGTCTATGTTGAGGACGCCTCTTTTGAAGGGAGAAAGCTGTTTTACCTGCCAGCTAGCTGCTAATTCTCCCTCTCCTTTATCCGTAACCTATTGTTTTATAAGTGCCCCCTGCAGAAACACCTTATGTCTTTGGCTCTTCATGTGCGTCTCCTTTCCCTGAACATGCTTCTTGATTCAGTTCATTTAAAAACAAAACATGCAGCATCTGTGTGCTCTGCCCCGTTGACATTTGCTCTGCCTTGGGGTTTAAGTTGCCCAATTTGCTTCGGCTCATCCAGATTCTCTTTTGGTGCCCCAAAATAAATATGTCTGTAGATGACCAACCTTCTCACGAGGAGTGACAAGAAGAAGAGGGACAACTGAGTCTCTGGTTGCCCGAGGCAGCAGCACAGTGAGAAAGCCCCATGGGTCTGGACGCCCCACCCTCGCTCTGGCTGGGGAACTGCCTCAGCCTGCGCTGTGATGGTCTGTCCGTCCTGGGCTCCAGCGTGCTGAGCATGGTGCAGGCCCGGGGAAGGGCAAAGAGCCCCTGAAGGGCACCCCTGCCTGCACCTCCTGCAGTGGGGTCTGAAAGAGCCCACTGGGTTTGGCTCTTCTCAGCGGTGGTGGATCATGGTCTCTTTGGATTCAGAAGGTCCCACAGGGCTAGGGCTTTGATTGAGGCGCCCCAGGGAAATGGCACTTGCTGCTCTGGGTTTCTGTCGCCACGCATGTTTAGGAAGGTGGGATACTCCCGAGAACACTAGGCTGTAAGCTACACTTGGAGTCACAGTGCCCAAGAGGTGGGTACAAGCAAGAAGCAGGTGGGCGCGTTGCGCCCACTGTGAGCGTCCTTGGGCTGCAAATTTACCTGCCTAGAATTTAATATTTATCTGTGAGCAAGAGCTCTTTTGTTTTTTTTTTTCCTTCATCTGTAACTGAGGGCTGTGCTTTTCGCCCACTGCAACCTCTTATCTCGAGGTTCAGGGAGGAACCTGTGAACTTGAAACTGCAGCTATGGAGAAGAACTTCTGCCTCATGAAGGATTCCCACAGAGGTTCTCGTGGTCCCCAGCATCTGAGGCATAACTTCTTCAGAGAATTGTGCCAACTTGCCACTCTGATTCATGTGTAGGTGTAGCCTCAGACCTCAGCAGTGTGAACGCCTCTACACATTCTGACTAAGTCGGTTAGGTTTGATTTGAATTCTGGAAGAAAAAAATAGCAGGAAGTCAAATAGTCCAGGGGGTTAGCTAGAAACTTTTCTTCGGTTGAAGAGAACAGTGGAAATCTTTGCTATCTACCCATTCAGGATTTGCGCAGTCCTAGGGACAGCCCCCGAAGGCAGAGCCTGAGGGTGCATATCTGATAAAGAGGCCTCCGCATGCTGTTCTGCAGAAGTTGTGGCAGCGACTGTGTAAGCACATTTCTTTTGTGGACATGACATTTGACTTGAGTGGAAAGAATAGGAGCAGCTAGAGGCATGGGAGTCGTCTTGAATATGAGTGAGGGAACGTGGGTCAACGTCAGAGGCTGAAGAGGTATCTTTCCAACAGTGCTCCCGTCTTGTTTTTGCATCCTGGGGTGAGAGCGGTGCTTTCGGGATATACACATCCGCAAAAGTGGGGGCCCTAGGGCTTCATCTCCGCCCTCTCATCTCAAATCAGCATCTGTCCCAGGAGACGGAGGAGAAGTCAGCTCCAAGTTACACAGTTTGGGCCCAGTGCCAGTGGGACGCGGCTGCTCGGAACTGGCTCTCAGTCTCCAGGCCAATGTCAAGCATTTTCTGGGGTGCCTGAGCCACAGAGAGGTCCTAGGTGGCATGGACACTGGATGACGAGGGCTCAGCACTTTGGAGGTGGATGAAGTTTTTAAATAATCCCAGGACAAGGCAGAAAATTCTGATTTTTTTAAAATGGAAATTTCCCCTTGGTATAAGTTATTCTTTTGCCTCCACATGGGTACATGTCTTTTCCTTTTTCTCCTTCCTTTGCCCCTTTCTGCTACCCTTTGCATCTCATGGGTCCAATGCTACAAAACAAAGTTCTTAATCTCTAGGTCATATTCCCCTTAAAGAATCAGGTGAAATTGGAGCCCCCTTGGGAAAAGCACACGTATGAACACGTATGTGCCATTTGTGTCTGGGTCTGAGAGTTAACCGCACATCGGGACATCAGGAGCGCCCAGGCCTGGTGCAGCCGTCCTGCTGACAGGGAGCACTGGCCTCCTGCTTTCAGCCAGCGTGCTCCCTAAGGAGGGTTTCTGAGCAGGGTTTTTTCTTGTGGGATTTCTCCAGAGCTGCAAGCATTTGCTCACCATGGCCGTCCCCTGCCAAGGTTCCAAGTAACTCTGTGCTTCGGGGAAGAGTTCCCAGACCCTCAGAGGCAGCGGAAGCTCATCACTGCTCACGTGAGTACTCGTCCCGCTCGCTCCACGGAGCTGCCTGTCCTGCGTGCAGGGCGGGTCCCAGTGAGACAAATCTCAGACGGAAAGGAAATGTCACGTGACCCAGAAAAATAGGGAGGAAGCGGTTTGGGGAGCAGGGCAGGGGGTGCACTCAGAGGCCCACGTGATGTTCCCAGCCCTGGAGTTCCGCTGGTCACAAATGGGGAGGTGGCCCCCGCCACAGGCTCCATTTGTCCCACCTCTTTTTATTTTTCAAAGAAACTGTTATATTTCTCTTTTACAGGGATTTTAAAGGATTGATGCTAAAAGTCATCCTTTAAAATTCTCTACGTATAATATTGCTTTTAAAATGCTGTTTAGGGCCGGCCCGGTGGCGCAGTGGTTAAGTTCCCACGTTCCGCTTCTCCACGGCCCGGGGTTCCCTGGTTGGGATCCTGGGTGCGGACATGGCAATGCTTGGCAAAGCCATGCTGTGATAGGTGTCCCAGGTATAAAGTAGAGGAAGATGGGCACCGATGTTAGCTCAGGGCGGATCTTCCTCAAAAAAATAAATAAAAAATAAATAAAATGCTGTCTAGCTGATCTTCGCTGGATGGAGAAGCTTTTCCCAAATGAGAAGCTGTCCACGGACTTGTGTATTTTGTACACAAGTGTTTCCCAAACCCTCTTTTATTTCTGGGTTTTTAGACATTATTTACTTATTGGAAACAGAGGGCCATGCGTCACTGGAGGAGGCTGAATCTTTCAAGGAATTCTCTAGATCAGACGTGCGCCGTCCTCCAGCAGAGTTTAAGATAGCTTCAGCTGTGGCAAGTCAACGTCTTTTTCATAGGACAGGAAAGAAAAAAGACTTGTATACATAGCGTTTAGCGTTAATTTGCCACGGAAAACAGAGTCTTTGGATATGTAAGATTTTTTAATCGGAAAACTTTACATTGCTGTATAACTTCAAGAGTTATTAATGGGCCCAAATATTGAGCAGGTTAAAAAAGTCTATCCAATAATATCAAAATTCAGGTCATATTTTAGCTCTAATAATGTTTCTTATTGAAAACTGAAAGAAAACACTATCTAATCTTGAACACACAATCTCCCACTCTTGATTAAAATAAAAAACCCGTCAACTGACAAACAAAAACATAGTCCCAAAGACTTTAGAGTTTTCTCATGAACTCTCCCCAGTGGTTGATATAACTATTGATATAGTAATTGATGTCTTGTTAACAACTGGGATTGTTAAATGACTAAACTAGGTGTTGATAAACAGCTTTTAGGAAGTTGATGATAGACTCCTGCATCAGTCTGGCTTTACGGGGGTTTTTGGATGTGCTTGCTCTCCTCAAAGTCAGGCAAGGACGTGTGCCCCAGGCAAGGATCCCTGGCCTCGCGCTGGATGGTGCGGAAAAGGCAATGGACATATGTACACCCAGGAGTTCCTACTCCTCTTTATTCTGGATTTAATTTAGTTCAGGTACTTCACATGAGTTGAGCTTAAGTTGATATGTATCAGATAACATAAAGGCTTAATTTAATAACACGATTGACTGAGAGCATTCGGTTTTCTTAGATGCTGTAAATTCAGGCAAAGTTGTTTTTTTTGTGTGTGTGTGAGGAAGATTGGCCTTGAGTTAGCATCTGTTGCCAATCTTCCTCTTTTTGCTTGAGAAAGATTGTTGCTGAGCTAACATCTGTGCCAGTCTTCCTCTATTTTGTATGTGGGATGCCACCACAGCGTGGCTTGATGAGTAGTGTGTGCGCCCGTGCCCCAAACCTGCAAACCCTGGGCCACCAAAGCAGAGTGTGCGAACTCAACAACTATGCCACCGGGCCGGCCCTGAAAGTCGAATGTGTTTTTGGTTAATGTGATCCACACTAATAACCAAACTAGATAAATTTGGGGTCAATTAGCTTCTCTTCCCACAATAGCAGTTTTGTTGTTTAGTTTTGCTTGTTTCTTCTTCTTTTGTCTTGGGTTAGAAATACGCAAATTATCTAGGTCATCCAGGAATCGTACATCATTCAGGATGAGCCCCTCATCCCTGTCAAACTGCAGTTGTGGAGAAATAAATTCATTGGCCTAATATTACCTCAAATTTCCTTTTAATTTGGTCCTTTTACCTGATTTGCTTCAGTCTTAGTTCAATGCAAATTTCAAGGGGCAGTTTGAGTTAAAAGTATCATCTTTAACTTCAAGTGAAACCCAGACTTTAGTAGATTGTTCCTAGGGGGGGTATGTAGGGACTAACAAACAATTAGCTCTTCAGAAGGCTCCCAATAGGAGATGTTCTCATGTATCACGGCACCTAAGTTGGGACCGCCTTTTACTGTCCTTATAGATACTGAGAGGTACTTAATGAGGAGCCAGCTGCAGGATGTTCAAAAGAGTATCTCAGTAATGTCTTTTTTAAATCTCTTATTAAAGGTTGAACCTCTACTAGCCAGACAACTGTATTATTTTGCTCAACAAAACAGTGGCCATTTCCTAAGGGGCTACGATGTGCCTGAACACATCAGCAGTCCGGAGGACTATCACAGGTCGATCCGCCATTCTTCCATTCAAGAATGAAGAGCATCGAGACGAGTGGTTTCCTTTCCCCGCAAATATCTGAGCTTGACGAGGACAGCTGATTGAGCCCGCTCTTTTTGTTTTGAGAAACTTGGAAATTGGGGCTTCAGCTCAACAGAGGAGAATTTCAGCAAGAATATGCGTAGAACTTCAGCTCCATACAATTGACAGATGAGCTTACCCCTAAAGGAAGGGTGGTCTTCAGGGTTTTTCTTGTAGACTGCCCTCATTGATGATAACTGTGAAAATTTGCCAAAGGGTGTGTTTACATTTACTTAAAGGCTATGTTTCATTTGATATGGATTATTTCTTGCTTGAAGACTGAAAAAACTTGTGTTTCAGTATTGACCACTAACTAGAATAATGAAAGCACTTAAGTGTGCTATTTCTCAGGGAAGTAAAATCTAAATTTGGCATTACTTTGCCCACAAAAGAAACATATTCATACATGTAGGAGATGTTGCTCTTGTAGAAAATGCTTGCTGACAGAAGGAAACAGAACGTGTGACTGAAGTCAAGCCACAGTACCTCCCACTTGGGCGCGCTCATCTCCCAGCATGGTCTGGGTCTCCGCCCAGGGTGGGCCCCCCTGCCCTGCCTCCTGCTGCCTCCCGTTTACTCTCTCTTCTTGGGCGCCCCCGGAAGCCAGCTGTAGATTCCACTGCTATTTTCTTGAGCCAAAGAGCATTAGGGCTACCCTTGAGCGCTACATTTTTGTTGAACCTACAATCTAGTAATGACTGGTTAAGATATTTTCGTTTGTCTTTTTGTCTCTCATTCTATAGAAATTATTGCTAAAACTTTTTCTTAAAGAAGAAAAAAAAAGAAAAAAGGCAAATCGACAAACCCAGTACTAAAGATATATTTTTGAAACTCTGCGACATTTCCCTCTCATCCTGTTTGTTTTGTTGGCTATCGGTTAGTTATCCATGACAACACTAAAGAGGAGGGGCCAGTGCTTTCCAAATTGGTGAACTCTGCTAGGAAAGATGAGGACAGGATTTCACAGATTGCATAACTGCACACTCACTGGGCTGTTTTTGCTTATTTTGTATATTATATGCTTCCTCATGCCAATAATGGTTTGATGTGGCCTTAAGGTTACTGGGCTTTTTCCAAATACTTCTTTTTGTAGACCCACTAAGATCCACACTTGCTTAAGTAAGCCCGGTCACTTACCTGTTGCTTGTTTGCAAAAGTGCAGATGTTTAGACTGTAATGACGGCGTCCAATGTTTTTGTCATATGACAAAATAACTGTTATTACTTTCAGGCTCAGCAAAAGACTTGATAGTTCTCAAATATATGCCACTCTTATTCTAACCTATATTTTTTAATCCACTCAAAAAATCATATCCATTATATGCATTAGACAGATCACAGCTCTTACCCCGCTAGGAAAGCAATGAAGCACTGGAATGTCATTTTTTTTTTTTATTTCTGAAAGGAGTGTTAATGATAAAATAATACATATTAACTACAGAAGATGTAAACAGTAGAGAAGGGCAAAAAATAAAGCACATTCTCCTTTTTCCAGCCCCAATCCGTCTCCCCAGAGGTATCCACAAGGACCTTGACTCATTCTCCCAACACAGTTCACTTTTCTATGAATATACAACAACTTAAAAGAAACTCGTGGGACCGTCCTGCACACTTTTATGCAGCGCTCTTTTAACCTGACGATACCGGTTTACCTCATTCTTTTTACGGGCGTGTTGTTGAATCCACTGTGATGGAGTCGGGGATTCCATTAGCTACTCAGAATGAAGACGTTTGGACAGCAGAGTGCGTTTCGTGAACGGCAGTAACTTATACATCTTATAGATGCAAAGTGTTTTGGGGTATATTATCCTAAGTGGCGAATGAATATAGTACCAGAAGCCTCTGTGGCACGGCCTCAAGCGTGGCCTCTCCACTGAAGTCTCTCCCCACAGGCAGCACTGCAGAGAGGCTCCCTGGGGTCTGTCCAGGCTGTTGTATCCGCCTAATTCTCCCAGTAGACACTTGATTTCAATTGCTGTTGTGAATTCTTTTCTTTCTTTCTTTCTTTTTTTTTCTTAACATGAAGCTGCTCTAACACTGGAGTCACATTTTCTAGAAAATCCTATTGGCTTGGGCCACTTCCCCCTTCCTCCTCTTTACGCTTACCTACATTGACTTTGTTAAATTTTGAGGGATTCAAGGTGTGCACTAGTGATTCATGGTCAGGGTGAAGAATCCTGACAGCTGTTTCAGGACTGTGAGAAGGAACAGCTGCCTCATTTCTTGACTTGATAACGTGGGATTCGAGGACTAGAATTTGTTTCTTCTCCGTGGCACTTGTTCTCATCGCACTTGTTCTGCTAAAGAGCTGTGGGCTGCAGGAGAAAGGACGTGTGTCTCACAGCTGTGTGTTTCTGGCTTATTTCTTGTTCTTGGGATTTAGTGGAACCATGAGCAGTAATCAGTGTCTTCTGGAACACTCTAGAGAACTCATTTAAAACCCAAATCTTGGAACCTCCTCAGTCCCCGGCAAAATGGGACATAGAGAACCCAGTAAGACTATTGTGTTTGAGCTAGAAAGAGGCTGCTCCATTGGGAGAGAAAATGTAAATCCCTGGAGAATGAGCAGCTCGGCAGTGTGGCTGTCCCCCAAGCACAGGTAGACCCAGGTCTGTGTGTAGGGAAAGGCATACACTGGGCTAAGGCATGAACAAGGCTTGCTTTCTGTCTCTGCGTGTAAACCCCAGACTTGGAACAGCTCTGGGAGTCTTGATGCGGGTCTGACATGGTTTCTGTCTTAGAGGCTGAGAAATGGATGGGCACGCCTCCCACATGGCACATGCCCAGAGAAGGCTTGCTCCTGCGTTGGCTGCACCAGCGAAGGACACATGCTTTTTTTTGCATCAGTTATTTTTTTGGTAAAAATCCAGGCACAGTTCAAACCCCCTTTCATTCCTCTTTGATCACGTTTCTCCCATTTCTCCACAGGCGAGCATTTTTCTGAACGTGGTGAGCTTCCTTGAGGTCTATATTTTCATTACGTAGCTCCCTAAATGGTTTGTAGCCGAGTTGCATCTATTTAAATGTTGCGTCAGGGCTGTCTTGCCACACATATCGTTCTGCGGCTTGCTTTTCCACAACCCCGTCTTTGAGACTGATGCATGTCGATGTAGGTGGATCTCATCCATCCCTGCCGACTGGTGTTGAATAGCTTGTCACATGAATGCAGTGAGGGCAACTTCCCTAGTATTTATTTTCACTGCTTTTGGGAGAGCATGTATATGAGGTGTAGCTGAAGTGGAGGAGAAGAGAGAGGAGATATGGAAGAGAAAAGGAAAGCCAACAGCCAGTCTTCCTTCAATGTAAACACACTTTCCTTTAGACTCTTGAGACGGCAGGAGTCTTCTAGGTAGTGGGTTCACTCCCTTGCACCCCCGTTGTGTAGACATGTAGATGCTAGGACCAGGCCACTCCCTTGACTTCAGTCCAGTGCTGTGCTGTGCTGGTTCCATCCTGCTGCCCAGCCTCCCAGGCAACAGTGTCTGGAGAACGAGGTTGAACATTCCACGGACAATGGTTGTACATAACTGTGTCATGAATTTTGGTGTAAATAGCTTTTCAAAGAAGATTGGTATTTGTGATAATCTGATGTTCTAGGTAGTTGATAAATAAAGACTTTTTAAAAAGTATTGGACTGAGTGTGTTCTTAAACACTCATCTTGGTAGCTTTTGAATACTTCCTCCTTCGCTGCACTCTTTCAGCAAGGCTGCTTTGGCAGCCAGCTTCCTTCCTGGTTGTCGAGTGCCTCCCTAAAATCAGATCTCAAAGAGTTCAGCTTGTTTAAAAAAAAACAACTGCAGATTGTCCCAGTGTCAGGTAGTGCCCCCCACCCCGCCCCCCGCGTGGTTTAGAAGGTCTGGCAGACCCGGGAAACTGTCACGATGTTTCCTTTCAATTCACCGCTCCTTTGATTTTGTCGTTGTTGTTGAAGGGGAGAGGATGTAGGTTAACCAGCATCCTGAAAGGGAAGCACAGCACAAAACTGCGCGTGGAGAAAGAGCACAGGGCGTGATGGGGTCCCCTCTGTCTGCTGTGGACTCGTCTCTACAGCCAGACAAAGGGCCTCCTTACTCAGCCTTTGTGTGACTCTGTTTCTTATGTGACCGGGCTCCTCCACCCCACCAGCTGTCCTTCGGTACTAGTCTAGCGGGAACATAGGCAGCTGCAGCTTGTGGTATTAAAATCCTTGCCACCGAAGATTGCATGGAGCTGTCAGTAGTATTTGTCATTTGCATCTAGGAGCCCCAGAAAATTAGATTAGAATGATTCTGAAGTTGCTAAATGGTAACCAGAGAGAAATAATGGAAAATAAATGATCATCCTGTTTGGGGGCCTGCATCTGCTCAGCAAGTGTGAATGGACTTGAGTCAGTGTACATAAGCAAGCTTTTTTCATGTAACATATCAACTCCTTATATCTAAAAGAGTTTCAGAGGGATTTTGACCTCTTGAACTTGCTCTTAAGTAATTCTACACCTCCTTCAGGTACCAGTGTTTATAATCTTTCTTTATACACAGTGCAAGTTTGACTGTGTTGGATTCAGTTTCCTTAAGGCAAGTATTCCCTTGACAAATAAATGCTTTCATAGAAAGTACACTGGCAATGCTTATCTGTCCCAGAAGAACGTCACCTGCTTCCACATCGTCTCTCTGGAGAGAAACTCCAGGGCTCACAATATCTCTTTTTTTCCAGGACAGGCTGTACTTAAATTAACCCCAGCAGGTAGATAGACACCTTCCAAAGCAGTAGAGGGTCATGAATTATAGGGTCACAGGTCCCAGAAAACCGGGCGCTCCTTCCCGTGGCACCTGCTGCTGTCGTCAGCAGAGCGGCCTCCGCCGTCCTTGTTTAGACCATCTGTCTGGCACAATCTGTTGTAAAGTTCATTTTAGCCCAGTCATTGAGTGAATGGTCAAAAGTTAGGAATCTGTGGAGTTCAAATTATGGGCATTTTGTTATCTTGACAATATTATTTTTTATCAAGCTATTGGTTCTCTTCTTTTGGTAAATTACAATTCTCAGCTTTTTCTCCTTTTCCCATAAGCTTGGGCATAATGGCAGCTTTAAAGAGAATCATTCCAGCAGACATAACATCCTTTGCCTCTTCCTTCCTCTCCTTCTGGGTCAGGTTTCCACAGCAAACTTTATCTGGAGGAAGATCAGAAAATCTGTCTGAAACCTCTACCTTTCTTCCTTGCCACTCCTCTCTGATTTCACACTCCAGTCCTGCCGAGCGATGACATGCCCACAGGCACCTCTTTTCACACCTGAAGACTTCTGTTGCTGCCCTCTGGTACCTGGCTAACCCCTTTTCTCTCCAGTCTTAGCTATGACAACTTTTCTTTCTGGAAGCATTTCTTCACCCCCCGTGATTGGTCAGGAGGCGCTCTTATTTGTACCTGCAATTTGGATCTCTTAAGGATAATGTTGGGGAAGTACAGGAAAGACTGTCCCCTCCAGGTATGCTCCCCCATGCTTACTCCTGGGTGGCTGGGCATTGGTGCTCGTTGCTACAGGGCAGAAAGAAAGTAACCTGGCTGGCCATCTGCTCCTGGCCCTTGTCTTCTGAAGACACTGGTTCTTGGGGAAAAAATAGAGGACTCAAGGAAGCTGGGAAGTTCAGAAAGACAACCCTTTCACCCCTTCTGGCCTCCCATCCCAGACTAGGAAAGACCCTCAGAGCTGAGGAGAGAAGAGCTGAGGAGAGAAGAGAGAACACAGAGGACATGACTGGTAGACTTCAGCGGCTCCCTGATCAGGAAGCACTGCCGGCTGCTTCCGAGAGAGCCCTGCCGGGATGGGAAAGCTGCAGGCAGCGAGTTGGAAGGAACAGCGAGGGGACACAGTGTGGGGAGGGGCGGGGGCAGTACTGAGGACAGCTCCGTGCTCACTGTGTGGGCCTATCGGACAGAGCGGGGGACCCTGGGATGTGTCTGAGAGGAGACCACACTGAGGACCAGACCCCTCCACACATGCCCGGGCACTACAGAAGCCGTGCCAAATTTAATGCCAACTCAAGGGAAGGGGGAGATCCAAGGTGAACTGAGACTGAGTTTCATCACCCTCGTGGAACAAGAGCTCGCATGACAGTCACATTATTAAAGAAAATATGAATTTCCTGACAACTTTAGCCGTGGACTTAGACTCGTACCTGCTGTGTCTGTAGCACACACTGGCCATTCTTTATTGTAATTACCTGTTTTTAAACTTTTCTTCCCCAATATAAACTCTTTCAAGGCAGGAGCTGGGTTTGCTGTTGTGTACCCAGCGCCTGGTCCTTGCTGGCACCAAGCGCCTGGACCCGGGTCTGGCAAGCCCCGCGGCGCCCACAGGGGCTAGCTCGATGCTGGGCGGCCCATGGGGAAAGACGCTACGTAGCTGTTTAGAAATTGGTATGGTATTTAAGCATTTTATGGCATGGAGAAGTGTTTGTTACTTTAAGTGAAAATAAAGTAGGTTTCAAAACATTGTAATAAATTTTTAAAAATTTTATGGAATTCATGCATAAAATTTTTTAAAAAGTAGTCAGAAGTATAAATTGTATCTCTGAATGGTATAATGATGGGGATTTTTAATTTTCTTGTGTGCTTTTTGTATTTTCCAAAATTTCTCCAATAACCACATATTTTGTTATCAGAAGGGGAAAAAAAAGCGCAAAATGTAATCCTTCTAAGTTGGTATGGCTTTAAATGTGCGTGTGTGCGCTGGTCATTCTCAGGCTGCGGTGTGCAGTCCCCAGTGGACCCCAGAGCCTGTCGCCTTCCAGGGGCACAGCGCTGGGAGGCGGTCTGCCCAGCAGAGCGGGGCGCCCGCCTGGGCCACGGGGAGCTCACTCTCACCCAGCCCCTCTTGAGTTGGTTCTTTTTCCTGCTGTTTCCCTTGGACCCCATTCCCCTCTGACTCACCTTTTCTCCAAAAAGCATGCCCTGTCCTTCGAGTTATGATGCTGCAGATGAGCTCTCTCTGGCCTCCGGGCTGCGTCGCGGCCCTCGCCGGCTTCCTCCCGGGCAGAGGTGGGACCTCCGTCCCTCACCCTGACTCCCCCTGGGGGACCTCCATCCGTCAACCCCAGTGTTCTTTATTTCTCCAGACTCACTCTTTGCCCCTGGCCCCACGTTTACCCTCATGTGAATGGCAACACTTGGATTTGCTTGAAAACAGGAAGGAAAAGAACTTTGATATACATTTTTGACTGTGGTAAAATAAACACAAAGTAAAATGTACCATTTTTAAGTGCACAGTTCTGTGGCATTAAGCACATTCACATTGCTGTGCAACCATCCCCACCATCCATCTCCGGAACTTCTTTCATCTTCAAAACTGAAGCTCTGTCCCCATTGAACCCTAACTCCCCATCCGCCTCCCCAGCCCCTAGTAACCCCCATTCTGCTTTCTGTCTCCAGGAACCTGACTCCTCTAGGGACCTCCTATAAGTGGAATCATGCAGTATTTGTCCCTTTGTGACTGGCTTATTTCACCGAGCATAGTGTCCTCAAGGTTCATCCATGTTGTAGCATGTGACAGAATTTCCTTCCTTTTTAAGGCTGAATGCTATTCCATTGTATGAATAGACCACATTTTGCTTATCCATTCATCCTTCTATGGATGGACATTTGGGTTGCTTCCACCTTTTCGCTAATGTGAATAATGCTACTATGAACATAGGGGTACAAATATCTGTTCGAGATCTTGCTTTCAATTCTTTGGGGTATATGTGGAATTGCTAGATTATATGGTAATTCTATGTTTAGTTTTTTGAGGACCCTGCATACTGTTTTCCATTGTGTCTGCACCATTTTACATTCCCACCAACGGTGCACAAGGGTTCCAATTTCTCCACATCCTCGCCAATACTTGTTATTTTCTGAAGAACATTTTTTTTTTAACAGTGTTCATTCAACAAACATCTCCTGAAGATCTGCCATGTTCCTGGCCTTCTGCCGGTTTCCAGGGGTTCACAGCTTCAACAGGACAATGTCCTGGCCTTGAGGGGACCATGGGCTAGTGTAGGAGGTGGCAGATACTGAGTAGGTGCTGTGGGCAGGGCATCTCCACCAGCTGGGATGGAGGGTCAGTGATGGCCTCCAAGAAGGAGGAGTTTTCATCTCCCATTGTTAAGGTGAAGAAACTGAGGCTCAGAAACCTAAAGCTACTAGCCTAATGTTGAATGACAGCTAATAGGCGAAGCCAGGATTCTAATCCAGATCTTTCTGATTTCAAAGCCTTACCTCTCAATTCTGATGCCATGCTGTAGTTTAGGAACTGAAGTCAGAGAGTTGACACAGTGTGCCCAGTCCACACGGCTGGCGAGCTGCCTACCAGCATCAAACTCAGACTTTCTAAGATGTTTGGCCTTTTTTCACCGAAAGAAGCCCCACAGATGGGAGCCTATCCCTTTAGAAGGGAAAAGAGACTAGAAGCACAGAGCACAGCAAGAGTTCCAGAACAAGAGAAGAGCCAAGAATTTGGGATTATGAATTAAGGTCTGGCTCCCCCCACTCAGACTCTCTTAAATGATCCTTTATTGGGTGCTAGGTGCTCTAGCATGTGTCAGCTCCTGGGATCCTTGAAGCAATCCCAGGACAGGCGCTGCGCTCCTCCCCTACAGATGGGGCCACGGAGGGGAGAGCCTTGTTCCGGCTGCACCACCAGCAAGTGTCGGGGAAGTGACCGAACCCCAGCTCCTCCTACGCTGGGGCTCCTTCCTCCTGCTATAAAATTCTTTTTTAGTTTCTTCTGTAAAATGAGGCACTTGCTTCATCAGGCTGTTGTCAGGATTAGTGAGTACAGCGCCGAGGATGGTGTCTGGGGCATGCTTAGTGCTTCGGAGATATTGGCTATTATTGTGATAAGTTTGGTATTTCTTAGAAGTTCCTTTGAGGGTAGGGAAGGTATCTTATTTCAGTGTTTCCTAAAATTTAAATCACACCTATACTGCCTTCAAAATTTTGTTTATGATTATTTAAATATTATATAATTAAAATTTATGATGACAAATATTTATTCAATATGCCATTATCTATTTAAAATGTGACTTCTCAAAATACACTTAAAGTATTGCTATTTTCTTAGAATCTTTAGGTGGACTCACTTTTCAAATTTAAATGACTACTTTGCATCATTGCAAGCAAAAACAATTTGTAAAACAAGACGCAAAGTTGATATTTTCCAACATCCATTTGAAATAAATAATAACGATTGAAACAAAAACGTCCATTGCTGTACCACCTGGAGCAGTCCTCGCCCAGCTCCGGGCACCACTCGTCAGGGAGGCCTAGATTCCTCGCCGTCTCCATTTGCCACACCGTGTTCGTCAAAACGAACGGAATGGAAAATTTAATTAAGAAGAATGAGTTTCTTGATTGATTACTGACTTCATGGCAGGTACTTCCCATATTCTACCCTATATTGTTAATGATGTCTTATATTAATGAAAATGGTGTAATACAGTTAAGAAGGTTTTTTCTTAAAGAACTTTCAAGGGTTAAATTTGCAGAAATGGAACATGGCAGGTCCTAAAGAAAATCCCCTCCCTCCCCCAGGTGACTGAGCACCCTCTGTCCGCTGGAACCTAGAGTGACTGCCATCCCCCCAACTTCCCACTGTCTGGAGGCCTCTAAGTGGTCAGAATATAGAGACTGGAAGGGGGCATCTGCTCTTTAGAAAATGTTTTCTCTGATCAACCACAAATCTCAAGCAAATAAGCAAATCCCTCTTTGAAACCTGGCAACTGGACCCCTCTCTGCAACCCCACAGTCTAGCTGAGAAGAGAGCAGACGTGGTCTGGCCCGGGGCGTCCCTGGTGCTCCCCTCCTCCCAGATAAGGGAGGTGAAGTGAAGCCCTTGGCCAGTCTCATGGACTAACTTAGGTTTTGTCATGTTGCAAAAACATTACTTTTCTCTGTAAAGGATTACATGTTAGAGCTTTTGGCAAAGGCTTGGCAAAAAGACCAAGAAACGCAAACACTAAAGCTGAGACGTTAAATTAAGAGGCACGCCAACGTTTCGGTCACTCCTGTTGCTGTGTTACCTGGCCAGTGCCCCCACTGGCCCACCGCTGTGTACTTCTGTTACCGCCCACTCCTGCCCCAGCTTTCCCGATTCCTGTAAGGTGGCTAAGGGGCTGTTTTCCTCACCTTAGTAAGTAACAGCAAGGCAAAACTCAAACTTTTCTGACCCCAGTCATCATATACAACATTAAACCTTAAAAGGGGGGCCAGCCCGGTGGCATGGTGGTTGGGTTTGCACGCTCAGCTTCGGAGGCCGGGGTTTGCTAGTTCAGATCCCAGGCATGGACATACACACCACTCATCAAGCCATGCTGTGGCGGTGTCGCACATACAAAATAGAGGCAGATTGGCACAGATGTTAGCTCAGTGACAATCTTCCTCACTAAAAAAAAAAAAAAAAACCCTTAAAAAAATGTTTAGGTTGGGCTGGCCCCGTGGCCGAGTGGTTAAGTTCGCGCGCTCCGCTGCAGGCGGCCCAGTGTTTCGTTAGTTCGAATCCTGGGCGCGGACATGGCACTGCTCGTCAGACCACGCTGAGGCAGCGTCCACATGCTACAACTAGAAGGATCCACAACGAAGAATATACAACTATGTACTGGGGGGCTTTGTGGAGAAAAAGGAAAAAAATAAAATCTTAAAAAAAAAAAAAACTTAAAAAAAAAAATGTTTAGGTTTAGATAAAAGTACATTTGTATTTTCTACTTTTGTAGAAAGGGTGGGGGAGGAAGCAGAACGAGAGACGTCACCCATCTGCGTGAACTGGGTCGGCACTGTGGCGGTTCTGGACTGGTGGGCCTTTCTAGTCCTCCATCGAGTCCTCGGCCTCCTCTGTGGCAGACCAGCTGCCCTGAGGGTCTCTGGGCCTCCTTCCAGCTTAGAACATGGCTCTAGTTCACAGCTTCCATCAGCACAACGGGTTAAGGGGGAGAAGATTTCTTGGGCCAGCTCTTTCCCCCGGGAAGGCCTTGAGGAGCACAGGACAAGGACCGCGCAGCGGGAGGGGTGTTGGCGGCCGGCCTGAGCGAGCCCTCTGCTGCCCGCTGCTCTCCTCATGCTTTGGGGCCCCCTCCCTCCTCCCTGATCCCTGATTCTTCCTTCAGCCCCAAGAGACTTGGGCAGCTCAGGTTGCCACCTACTCTATAGGGCGAAGTTGGAGAACCCTCGAAAAGTCCCTTTGGAAATGCAGGAGAAAAATCCAGCTGTTTAGCACAGCTATTTAGAAAATGGAAGAGATTTGTGGGACCAGAAAACTTGAAGGAGAGTTGGGTGGATCCCGAGCATTGCAGACAGAAGTTTCTGTTGGGGAGACATTGGGAGAATATCAGCCAAAGGGGAACGGAGGGCAGAGCGTGGCACTGAGGGCCTTGAGGGCGAGGGTGGGGGGAGCAGGCCTTCCCACAAGTTTGCACAGTGAGTTCTGAGGGATGTGGGCATTTTCCATTGGCGGAGGGTGGAGAGATCTGACAACTGCCAGGTGATAGCTGAGACCCTCACAGGCTGGCTGGGCTCCTCACCAGCCCAGCCTCACGCTTCAGCCCCACTGAGTGCGGCCAAGGGTGAGGGCCAGGAGGAGTCAGAGAGCGTTTACTCCTGTTTGTAAAGCGCATTGCACACAATGGGTCTGAAGTTATACACAACCTGCTTTGCTGTCTTGGGCACAGAACAAGGAAGGCTGTCTTGCTGCGGCCGGGCGAGTGCACTACCCGCCACCAGCCTGTTCCTGGTAAGCCCAGCAAAAGTCCCCACCAGTCCAGGATGATGAATAACAGCTTTGCCATTAGAATGCAGCCCCGGCAACAAAGCGCGACCTCTGCATGGGGAAAGCAGACCTTTACTCATCTGACCACCGAGCTCTCGGGGCTCTCCTGGTGCCAGCAGTGTGGCTCCCACGGGCTGCAGCCCTGGGGCCGCGGCCTCTCGGGCTGCAGGAGGCCTTATGGCAAGGCCCGATGAGCCCTGGGGCAGCAGCCAGCCTGCCAGGCCGGCTGACTAGCCCGGCCCCTTCAGGGGGCTCTTGGTTTCTCCTCCACGCCCGCCTGCCACTCTGGGCCCGTGTCGGGCGCCCTCCCCCAGAGGCAGGGCGGGTGCAGCAGCCTTTCTCAGGCTGTGGGGCTCCTGCGGTGGAAGCTCTGGTGCCCACTCGCTAGACAGGAGCCCCTCAGGCTGAAAAGCTGGGAGCGTCTGTGGGGCAGCAGGGGAGAGGGAGCTGCAGCTACCTGGGGTGGCCCTGAGGGGACAGCTATGGGGCCTTAGAGAGACAAGAGGCAGCTAAGAAGAAGGATGGGAGCCTGAGACAGGACCAAAGGGAGGAGCCCAGATCGGAGAGGCAGGAGTGTTGGGCAGCCGGGAGGGCTGTCCTAGGGTTACTGGGCAGAAGCCCTGGGCAGAGCTGGACATTTGCAGCCAAGGCCCGAGGAAGCCTGGTCTGGAAGCCAACATGTGGCAGCTCTGGCAACATGTCAGGCTGAATGGGAACCAGAAAACTCCCGGATCTGCTTCCTCAGGTCACCTTTGCACGTCTCCCAGTGTCTCGACTGCCTCCCTGCAGAGAGGAGAGAGACGAGCCTGCACAGTGGGGCTGCCTGTGGGTCAGAAGCCTTGCATTCCCTCTGCCCTGAGAAATGGCCCTGGGCTCTGCCCTTCGTGTGTGGGTGTGAGGGGCGCAGGAGGAGGAAGGGGGCCAAGTGGAATGCCCCCGTTGACATGCTGGGTGTCATCGACACACCTTCTGCCTCCTTCCCTGCCTGGGGGCCGGGGCTACGGTGTGCTGGAGCTGGCTCAGCTGGGTTTTGATGGTCCAGTGTCCACTTTTCAGTGGTCATTAAACAAAATCATTATTAAAAATTAAATTATATAAATGTATAATAAGTTATATTAAAAACAAAGACTACAAATCCTCAAAATAGTCATTACTTCCAAATTATTTTGACTATATTACCATTATCTCTGCTTTGGGGATTATTTGCATGTATTATATCTGCATGGTGGAAATCGTACATGACTGTGTGCCACTGCACATACTTTCCCAACTCTGCGTTCAGGGGCATCGTGTCCGTTGCTTGAAACCGACCATGGAGGGAGTGTTCACACCACGGGAAAGGGAGACACTGCAGGCCAAGCTCCCCTCTCCCGCCTCCCCCAGCCCTTTGCCAACATTCTCAGCACACCGCTGGGTGGATCTGGTTCGCCCTTGCACTCCCTGTTCCTCCCGCTTCTGGGCTAGCTGCTCTTGGAGGTGCTAGGGGCAGAGGGAAGCTGGCAGAGATGGAAGGAACCAGAGTCTCTTGCTTCTCCAGCATAGCCCTCTCTTGGGGAACTCTGGCCGGTGGGGGCGTCCATAGCTGGCTCTCCTGAGTGAGCCTTAGCTGAGGGGAAGCAGAGTCACCGAGGACCTTGGTCTATAGGGACGAGAGAGCTCTTGGAGCTCCCAGACCTGCAGGCCTGGTTCCTGGCTTTTGTCCTGGGCTGGCCCCCCCCAACCAAGTTTGCCTCATTCTGTTGTGTCTGCTCTTGCCACACTGAACAGTGGCTGCTCACCCCTGTCTGTGTCTTGCTGGCCCCCTCTCCCATCCTCTTTCCCCACTTCCCTGTGGCCAAGATAATGAGGCCAGCATCTTGCTCTCGTGCAGCATCTTCAGTCCCTGCGTGTGTTTCCTGGAGCACCCCTCATTTGGCTGTGGCAAAGGAGGTGCAGCCCACCCCCACGTTGCTGGGAGGGGGTAAACCCACAGTGCTCTCCCCGAGGTCCACGGGCCACTCCTTGCTGTGAGGGTCTCCAGGCCCTCCCCTCTCAGCCATCTGGTGGCAGGGGCGAA
This sequence comes from Equus quagga, assembly GCF_021613505.1. Classification (NCBI taxonomy): domain Eukaryota; kingdom Metazoa; phylum Chordata; class Mammalia; order Perissodactyla; family Equidae; genus Equus; species Equus quagga. Next base: position 62,847,323 of record NC_060281.1, on the reverse strand, counting down.
GGTGCAGACGCTGGGGCAGAAGAGCCAGCGGGCTGAGGAGGGCTATGACCCCAGATCATTTTCAGATTTCTTTCCAGTGTGCTTGCCTCTTTGTCACCAGCTGGGTCGTGACAGAGCAGCAGCCAGAGTGTGCTTCACCATCCCGGCACCCCACAAACAAGAAGCAAGCTCAGGAGAGAAAGAATATGATGGAGCGGGCCTCCGTGGGGGCTGCTGTGACCGGCCTGCCCTCACAGGGCAGCCAAGAGGAGCACTAGCCTCCCCGGGTTTCTCAGCGAGCTCCCTGAGGGAGGCACTGGGACAGCACTTCCTCTCCGCGGAGTGGGCGCCACCGAAAGTACCGGTGGCCCAGGCGTGCTCTAGGTTTAGCCGGGAGGACACACAGGAAGCCCTTCACACTCTGCCCGGCTCACAGTAAATGCTCAATAAACCACAGCCCTGTTACCTCTAGAAAAGGGGCATCTAAGGGCAGGGGCATGGCCATGTTTGTGCAGCGCCCCTCAGGGAGGACACAGCCTCAGCAGGCCCACGTGGATGTTTCTGTCCCTGCCAAGCAGCCAGGACAGCTGCCGCCCACTTCGTGTCCCCCAGGAGCACCCCTGCCACCCGGGGAGCCAGAGGCGCGCTGCCAGGTCCTCCCTTCGACCAGGCCTCTGTGGCAGGAAGGGTCACTGGGATGAGTCTGCGGGACGTGGGGCCCCTGGGCCCTCGCTCTGAGAGGAGGGCCCACAGGACACAGGCTGCTCCTCCTCACACCCTCCTTGGGGCTGTGGGGCTGCGACCAGAGGGCACAGGCCACGCCCTGAGAGGGGGTGATCTAAGCTGCCCTCTGCCTGTGGAGTATCTCCGCTGGGCCCAGGGCCCCAGGCGAGGTCACCAGCAGGGGAGACTGGCCACAATGACCTGGACTCAAGTGCTCCGCGTGCCGAGAGAGCCGCACACCTGGTTACAGGGGGGGTCCATCCGGCTCAACAGGGCAGGGCAGACCCCCTCTTTTCACGACAACCTTCAAATACTTGGCCCCCCTGCTCCTCTCCCCTGAGGCTGCTCTTCTCCAAACCTAATATTTTAACCTCATTAGGAGGGGAACAGAGGGAATAAATTTAAAAAATTCAAGGGAAAGGTGGCCCTCATGGTATGCTCCTTCCCCGCCCGCCGCCTGTCGCCATTTTCCCGTGGTTTCCCTGAGCCCTTTCCATCTGCTAAGGGAGTCTTCTCTTGACTCTCTCTCAGGTGTGTCACCCAGGCTTGAGAGAAATCTCCTTAATACCACAGAAGGCACATGGCATGACATGCCCAGCTGAGTGGCAAGACTTTCTGGGGTAAGGAAGTTCTCAGACCCCAGTCCTTGACCCCAAGAGAAGGATCCTCACCTTCGAGTGGGTTGTGTATCCTCTCTCCCATGTCCTGTTCCTGAAAAACCAAATGTCAAACATGGTCCTCTAGGTATTAACTGAGCCCCACAGAACAGCAGTTTGCTGTTTCTAGACACCATGATTCTACCAACATAGTTAAAATAAGGTGCAAAGTACTGTGTAAACGGAGGGAGCCTATTTCAGAAGGCATGCATGTAGAATTGGATGGAAAGTGTTGCAATGGGTACAATTTGTTTTTCTACATCATTCCAATGATGTTATTCTCTTAATTTAGACAGCTTAAATTCAACTGCACCTCTGTTATGTCATTATTAGCAATGCCAATTTCTTGTTTAATTTCCAGGCAAGATAGGACTTGCCTGTGAAATGCATTGACAGAGGCAGTATTCTATATTTAGTGAAAGAGATGTTATCTATAAATTACAGGGAAATGATTACATCAAGGTCCTCTGTTGATGAAATAAACCACAAGAAAGAAATAAAGTGTATGAGAGAAACAACATCCTAAAAGTCACTGAGAACCAGAGCTGGTTGACTTTCTTGCGTCTGAAGATTCCTTTGCCCGCAAGTATCCTCCGAGTGAACAAGCAGGATGGCCTTCGTGCCTTTCAGGGGGTTACAGGAACAGCAATAGCGTTACGACAATTTCCTTCACATCCTGAGAAAATCACCCTCTCTGTTGGATGGTTGTACATCTAAACCACAAAACCACCAGGGTAACTGGGTATGTTTTTAGGAAGGACGAGAAGCATGCCACAAATGTCCCCTAGGCTTGCATAAGACTTGGAGTTGGGAGAGAACCTATTGCCCCCCATCCTGGTCAGTCCTTTCACTTTTCTAAATAAGGAAACTGAGACACAGAGAGGGCAGGGGGCCTGCCCAGGGCTGGATGGCTGCCGGGCTGGGAGCACACCAAGACTTCCGCCTCCCTGTCCTCTTCTTCCCGTCAAGTACAGTGAACTCTCTCGGCCTCTGCTACAATCAAAACTGTCCAAGAGAAGAATCACTCATGTAATTCTAAATCTCCTAGTATCCTCATTAAAAAAGAATAAAAAGAAACAGGTGGAAGTAGTTTTGATACTATCTTCTATATGAAACGAACATATCCAACATTATCCTTTCCACATGTACTCAATATGAAATAATAATTAGGGAGAAATTTTATACCTCTTTTTGTGCTAATTCGGGTGTGTAAGTTACACTTTCTGCACCACTCAGTGCGGACCAGCCAGGTTTCCAGGGCTCCGCAGTCCCCGGACTAGACTGCAGACATGCAGGCAGGGCCTCGGATCAGGGCTCCCAGTCGGGTGCTGCCACTTCTCACGGCGTGACTTCAGACAATCCCCTGGAGCTCAGATTTCTGCAAGCGTGAGCGAGGACGTATGTGCCTCTTGTCCTGGCTTGTGAGGACTCCACGATCCCACCAAGTCCAAGATGCCCGGGAAGCATCCGTCTCGGCGCTCGGTGCCCGGGAGCGTCCTGCTTCTCCACCTGCCACTCAGGCCGGTGTTCTCCTTAGCGAAGGTCCTCCCAGGTACGCTGGGCGACAGGGCCACTCCTCAGCATGTCATTCAGGTGACTCAGGACCACACGCGGGGAGAGAGCACCAGGGGTGAGTAACTCGATTCAATTTTTTTAAAAAACAAGTATTGAAAATCTCCTATTTCCAAACACTGGGCTTGGATATGGGAGTTTGATGTTTAAAAAGACACAGTTCCTATGTGGGGGACAGGGTGGGAGTGAGGGGGCAGCATTTGGGAACTCTCTGGACACTCTGTGTAACTTTTCTGTAAAGCTAAAACTGCTCTAAAAATATATGTATATTAAAAAGAAGACAGGGTCTTTGCTATATCCAGTTGATTATAGTCAGTTCCACCGTCAGCCTGGCTGGGCTGCGTGCAAATTCGAGGCTGGTGGAGCTGGGCGGCTCTGCCTCAGCACCAGTCCACTGGGGCACGCGAACGTGCAGATCAGCTATAGACTGAAAGGCAAAATGAAGCAAGTCCAATAACAGGAGGAAAAGAAAATCACAGGAAAGCAGAGGATAAAGAAGGAACTAAGCCTGGGAAGACAAACAAATGGAAGAGGTAAGGAAAGAAATGAAGGAGCCAGGTGAACGCACTGAAGGGCAGCACCCATGTTAGATACCTGCTCCATCCTGCCGGGCCCCCAAGACCCCATGATTCTGTTATCACTGCTTCGTGCCAATTGAGCGTCTATTGATGGGCTCTTGGGCCCATCTCTAAAGCCTGAGGATGCCCCACTCGTACCACAGGCCATGAGAACATGAGACACTGAGTCAAGCCTCATAACTCTCCTGGGGCAACACCTGGACCAGTAAATGATTCTCTCCACTCTAGGCATGACCGCCACCTTGGCAGCCTTGAAACGCGCTCTGCTCCCATGGGCCCTGGAGCCTTGGCTCACCAGCACCCAGGCCCACCCAGCGTTGTCCTCCCAGTGGGGGTCCTTGGGGCCCCTTCACCCACACCTTCTTGCCCAGTTGCCCATGGAAACAGATTTTGGCGATGGCTGACTCCTGGTTTGTACCCACTGGTTTCCCAGTCATGGCGTTAGCCTTCTTACCCTTGTTCACTAGAAAAATAAGCTAAACTAGCCTCAGCTCCATGGAGAGCTGCCACCACAGTCCGTTTCCATCTGATGCTTTCCTAATGAGATACAAAAACTCCTGCCTGAGGCTCGGGACTCATGCCCCCACAGAAGTGAAAGTGTCGGTGTGGAGCCCTGGCATTTGCATCCTGCGGCAGGCAGTCGGGGAGGGCGCTCCGGAGACTTGCTCTGCCTCAAGTGTTCACGTGGTCAGGTCAAATCCAGTCGCCACCTCAAACCACACTCTTGCAGGAACAGTCCCGGCCCTGTAAAGAGCTGAGGACAGTTCGGTGTGACCACATCCACCAGAGGTTACCCTCACATGCTAGCCGCCCTGCAGATAGAGAGACTACAGGAGAAGGTCAGGGCTGCCAAAACAGCCATACGCAGCTTGGCCAAGCTGATGGAGGGTGTCAGAAGACACAGACTTGAAGAGGTCGATCTTTAAAACTGGTGGCAACCTCCATTTCCCTTGTATTTTTCCAGAAATATTCCATTTCAGCCAAACCATTTGTGGATATCTACATAAGTGGGAGAGGAACAGAGACATTCATCAGGATCATACACCCCGACTTCAGGATAGTGCCTACACCTTGCAGACATTAGTGACAGGCAGAGAGATGACCATCTGTCACATTAGTTTCTGTATGTTTGAAATATTTCATTAACCAATAAACCCCCACCACAAAAGCTATGTGGATGGCAAATCAGCACACGAGTAGATGTTCCTTATCGTTAGTCATTAGGAAAATCCAAATTCAAACTACAACAATTCTACACGTTTACTAGAAGGGCTAAAATAAGAAACAAAAAACCTGCTAATAACAAGTGTTGACAAGGATGAAGAGCAACCAAACTCTCACATGTTGTTGGTGAGAAGGCAAGACGCCACAACCAGTTTGGAAAAGAGCTGGGTGGTTTCTTTTAAGTTAAACGTACGCTTACCATAGGATCAAAGTGTTCCACTATGAAGTATTTAACCAAGATCAATGAAAACTTAACCTCACATAAACATGAATTCATCTTAATTAATCTTTTTTTTTTTCATTTTAAAGATTGGCACCTGAGCTAACATCTGTTGACAATCTTCTTTTTTTTTTCCTTCTTCTTCTCCCCCAAACCCCCCAGTACATAGTTGTATATTTTTAGTTGTGGGTCCTTCTAGTTGTGCCATGTGGGACACCACCTCAGTGTGGCCTGATGAGTGGTACCATGTCTGTGCCCAGGATCCAAACCAGTGAAACCCTGGGCTACCGATGTGGAGTGTGCAAACTTAACCACTCGGCCACAGGGATGGCCCCTAATCTTAATTAATCTTAAATGCATTTTTTTTTAAGTGAAAGAAGCCTGACTCAAAAGCTAGCTACTGTATGATTCCACTTACATGACACTCTAGAAAAGGCAGAAAACTACCAGGACAGAGGGCAGACCAGTGGGTGCTGGGCCTGAGGGTGGGGGTGTGGGGACGCATGGGACTTTTTAGAGTCCCGACTGTGCTGGTGGCTATCCAACTTCATGCACTTGTCAAAATTTGTAGAACTGTACCCAAAAAAGAGTAAGTTTTACTGCATATAAATTTTTTATTAATTTATGTCAAAAGTAGGTATTTCTGGTGGCTTCAGATCTCAGAAAAATCATTTTCCCTTCTGAAGAATGTCATAAAATTCTACTTTTCTAATAGATAAGATCCCTAAATTTTAAAAAAGGAAAAGAAAGAAGCTGACATCATTGAGAACTGTTACAGAGTCCCAACATTTCAGGGTCAAGAAACGACCGGGAAAGAGAAGCCAGCTTCCACACAGCTACGGCGGAGCGCCGCGAAAGCACGGGAAGCTGAGCTGGAAGGCACCTCTGAGGTCAAACAGTAGTTGGTCTGTTTCTTTGCAGATGTGGAAGCTGGGGCACATGTGACAAGCACAGAGTTGGGCCAACGATCAGCCCTCTGGGGCCATGAGGTGCCAGGCTATGGGTGGCCTAGGACAGAGGAAGGAGGGTGAGAGTGGGTGGTAGGGGCAGGGACCCTGAGGTGTGCACCTAGTGCTGTTTCTGCATCAGTCACGGACACTTGTGGCCCTTTCTCCTCCCCTGGCCTTTCTCTCAAAATGCCAGGACCCAGGAAATCTTCCACAGCCCCAGCCAGGTATCCTCGGCACCAAAGAGTCAAAGTCCCATAGTCACCCCTTCCTTGGCCTGCCCCCTACTCGCTGGATCCCCACAAGGCTGTGGGGACACAGAGCCCTTGGTCTGAAGCTGCAGTAGGTCCCTGGGCGTTTGGCATCTCCCGTCCACTCTCGTCCTTGGAGCTGCTGGTGGCACAGGCCCTGTCTTACTTGCTCTGTGTCCCAGAGGCCGGCAAACAGCTTGGGATAGCAGTGACGACTCACAAAGACGAGCTTGAGAGAAAACCGAGCGGCCTCCTGGGCTGGGGCTGCCGGCCCTGGCTCTGCCTCTCAGAGGAAGCAGGGAGGGCTCCAGAGACGTAAAAGAAGACATCTTTTGGGGGAGAAGTAACTAAGCTTAGATGGATTGTTCGCACAGTACCTCAGACCACACACGCTCAGAATAAATACTTCATAATTGAAATGAGAATTACCTTAATTGCAGAACCAGTCAAGAAATTTTTTACATTTTTTTTTTGATTGGCACCTGCACTAACATCTGTGGCCAATCTTCTTCTTTTTTTTTTTCCCTTCTCCCCAAAGTCCCCCAGTACATAGTTGTGTATTCTAGTTGTAGGTCCCTCTGGTTGTGGCATGTTGGATGCCGCCTCAGCATGGCCTGATGAGCGGGGCCATGTCTGCGCCCAGGATCCGAACCAGCGAAGCCCCAGGCCGCCGAAGTGGAGTGCACGAACTCAAACACTCGGCCATGCGGCGGCCCCCCAGCAAAGTAATTTTTAAAGGGAGTCAGTTCAATTCACTTTGGCCCTGCAAGAATGCACAGGGACCCTTTGTGTGTTGTGTTCCATCTGCTCTTCATGCTTGTGGGGCTGCCCGTGGGGCCCCCCTGGTTGTGCAGGGCAGTGAAGACAGACCCTGACGAGGCAGCTGCCACGCAGCCAAGATGAGTGGTCAGAGCACAGTGACTCATTTCTCCACTGATGTTCACTTTTCATTCTCTGCAGGCTTGATCAACTGTCAGCTTTCAGGGGGAAAACGCCCAGGTCAAACACAGTTCTTCGGTTATTAGAAACGCTGTGTGGTTTCCCCCAAGTCCTTGGCCCTAGTCACTGGCATAAGCTGAGATAGAAGAGGCGATGGGCCTGCATGTGGGCCTCATTTGTTTTCGATTAAGACGAGCTCTGGGTTAGAAAGGGAAAGAAAGCAGTCTGCATCAATACGACGTATTAGGGCCCAATGCCGAGGTCTGCAAAGTTGCAAAGGCAAGGCTTCTGGCCCCGGAGGCTCAGATGGAGGAAGGCCAGCAGGCGACAGAGGCTGCCACCGCCACACGTTTGTGGGGAGAGAGTTTCCAGTCCACCTGTGTCGTCTCTCAGAGCAGTCGCCTTGAGAGACAGGCACCTAAGCTTCCTGCTGGGACTGGGGAGCCCTCAGGGGAGAGCCATGCCCTTTGACTTCTGGCACCAAGGCCTGTCCTGGGCTCCTGAAGGATACTGCAAACATGTTTTGGTGGTCGCATAAGTGAGTGGCAGCCCAGGCCCCACGGTCTCATTGCACGCATGACTTCTGGTAACTGGAGCCTGAGTAATATCTGGTTGTTTCCCCAAATCAATTTCATTGGCAACTATTGTGAATATTCAAAAGAATGAGTTATGCTCTGCTCTGGAAAGAGTTCCAAAAGAGGATACTAGGCTCTGAAAGAGGGGCAGGGAATAGAAACATGAAGGAAACTCGCACTTGCATCTTTTTTTCAAACACAGTGTAAAATTCACCACCACAACCATCTTTCAGTGTCCCGTTCAGTGGCATTATGTACATTCACACTGCTGTGCAACCATCACCGAGAACTCTTCTCATCTTGCAAAGCTGAAACTCTGTCCCCATTAAACAGCAACTCCCCCCCCATTCTTCCCGCCCCCAGCCCCTGGTGACCATCATTCTACTTTCTGTCTGTATGAATTTGACTCCTCTCGGGACCTCTGATAACTGTACTCATACAGTATTTGTCCTTTCCTGACTGGCTTACTTCACTGAACATAATATCCTCAGGGTTCACCTATGTTGTAGCAGGTGTCAGAATTCCCTTCCTTTTTCAGGCTGAACACTATTCCATTGTGCATAGAGACCACATTGTGTTTATCCATTCATCCATCTATAGACAGACATTTGGGTCGCGTCTACCTTTTGGCTATTGCGAATAATGCTGCTGTGAATACGGGGTACAAATATCTCTTTGAGACCCTTCTCTTGTGTCTTTTAGGTGCACACCCAGAAGCGGGATCGCTGGATCATATGGTAATTGCATGTTTAACTCTTCGAGGGGCTGCTACACTGTTTTGCACAGCAGCTGCCCCATTTTACATGCCCACCTGTCTGAGCTCCGCTGCTGTGACAAGAACCGCAGGCTCATAAACAACAAACATTCATTTCTCACAGTTCCGGAGGCTGGAGTCTGAGATCCTGACGCTGGCAGATTCTGTGCCTAGCGAGGGCTTTGTGTTTCTAGACAGTCATCTTCTGGCTGTGACCTCACATGGTGGAAGGGGCAAGAGAACTCTCTGGGGTCTCTTTTATAAGGTCACTAATCCCATGAGGATGGTGCCCTCATGACCTAAGCACCCCCAAAGGCCCACCTCCTCGCACAAACACTTGGGGGTTGATTTCAGCATATGAATTTTCAGGGGCCACAGAAATCCAGTCTATCGCACACCAGGACTTTATTTTCTTTATGTCAGAGACAGATGGGCGTAGAGATGTGATTTTGCCGGAATAGAGCTGGTGGCCAGTAGAGGTGTGCGAAGGCGGCTGGGCCCAGAACCAGCGCCTGGACTCGGGCATTTTCAGGTCAGGTTTCCTCAAGGGAATGAGTCCTCAGTCACATTCTGAAGGAGGCACTTTGGCGGGAGGCAGTGAGAGCAAGCCTCAGCCTGGGCGGAGCCCCCGCGGTGTGCACATGCCCTGCCCTTGTGCCCTGGAGCCCCTGGGGTGTGCACAGGCTCGTGCCTGCGTCCCGGAGCCCCTCTCGGTGTGCATGGGGTCTGCCCTTGTGTCCTGGACCCAAGCAGCCTGCGGCTGCAAATCTGGCCACTGACAGCAGGAAAAACCGGTATAGGAAAGCGCAGCCGTGTAGACCTGGCAAGAGTTTGACAAATTCCTTTAGGACAAATTGGATTTTTTTTTTTTGGTGGGGGAAGGAGAGTGGATCTAGGGAAATCAGCTAAAGGGGCATTGAGTTACACAGATATAAAACAAAGGCAGTTTGCTGACATGAATTCTGTCTGCTTAGAGGATAATAATCATAGTCACATACAAACAGCTATTATTTATAGGTATTAACTTATTCATTAAAACAACTCCATGAGGGAGGTACTAGAATCATTCCATTTTACAGATGTGGCACAGAGAGGTCAAACAAATTACCCGAGGTCACACAGCTTAGAAGGAGGAACTCCCATTCAGCTCCAGGCAGTCCGGCTCCAAGTGCATAGCCTGCAGCGGGAAGAGTGTGGAACAACCAGACACCTGGTCTCAAGGTGCTGCAATGCAGCTGAGGCCACAGGTAATGAAGACACAGCCGACCAGCCACATCAATGTGGTGTGTGTCATAATATGCATATGATGTATATAAGCACAGGGGCAGCAGGCTTTTTCTGTAAAGGTCCAGATGGCAAATATTTAAGGCTTTGCAGGCCAGGAGGAGAAACTGGAAGACACGACGTAGGTCTCTGCTGCAACAACTCAGCTGCACCACTGGAGTGTGGGAGCAGCCCCAGCCGCACGCCATCGAGCGGGTATGCTTCCAACTAAACGGAATCTAGCAACGCTGCTCATGGCGTGCATGTTTGCTGAGCCTGGACCGCCAGCATGGGGCTGCAGTGCTGACGAGGGCTGGCCCAGGCCTTCATCTTTGTCTCAGACTCATCCTACCTGATATTATATCAGGGGTGGGCAAACTATAGGTCAAATTTAGCTCCTAGATTTTGGGTTTTTTCAACTATTAAGAAAATGTGAAAACTCTTCTCAGCTCCCTGGTCTTTGATCTCAGTCAACATTTTCATTACCAACAGTAGCACCAGGAATTGCTCTGATGCTTGAAATGACCCTGTCTGCTCAATGTGTAAATACAGTGACTTTTAAACTATTTATTACATTTGAAGCATATACTAATGTGGAAAGGATGGCATGGTGACCCACGCACTCACTGCCAGCTCCACTAATTCTCACCTGTGGCCAGTCTGGTTTCATCTGTGCCCTCCCACTACCCACAATCCCCAGGATTATTTTGAAATAAATCCCAGGCATTATGCCAAGAAATAAACTAATTTTAAAAGCACATATGCCTCAGAAGACTTTTTATTTAACAAAAATATATCATGCAAATCAATTAAAGATTGCATTAAATATCCATCAATTTGCACTGATTAAATTCATCCAGGTTTACCAGAAGAAAACCCTCAATATTTCATGATATAAATGCCCCAAATACAGTTCACTGATCTAGTTGCATTGAAAATCAGCTTCCAGTGCATATTCATTTTCCCAAAAAATGGCCCAAAGGAGCATCACGCAATATTTGAGAACATAGGAAATTTTAATTTCCCAGGAGAACTCTATTGATCTGCTGATAGGCGTGTAACAGAACCACTCCCTGCCAACGCCGGTCACGGAAACTGAAGGAAACCCAAGGAATGGTGTTCGCGGCCGCTCTTCTGAAAAGACAGCTCCCACAAGATGGACAAATAGAGCAACGTAACTGCATTAAAACCTTCTGTACTGACTAGCATGTTGCAACCTGTAACCTGTGATGTGGGTAATAATGAAATACCTAACATTCGTCCAGCACTTCTCAGCCAGTAAAACACTTTCTCTGACGTCGTCTCCCTTCATGCCTCTATTTCTAGCCTGCGGTTCACAAGAGGAATCGTGTCCCAGAACACAGGTGCAGCTCGGGCCACACCAAGTTCTCTGAAACATCCCCATCTGGGTACATCCTGTTCCCTCTACTGACAGTGTCTTTCCTTATCATATCTTCCTGGGGAACTACGTTTCTCCTAAACGCCCTGGGCAGCCAGAGAGAGGCCCTTGTCCTCCCAGGCATGAGGCTGGGCAGGACAGTCACAGGGTCTTGGAGAGGAACAGACAGGCCCAGTGGTGTCACCCCTGGGCTGGGAGCCGGTGGGCTGACCCCAGCTGCGAGGAGCAGGCTTCCACTCCACCTGCCTCAAGAAGCCCGGTTGCCAGTCAGGGCTATGCATGCTCTATCACTGCTGGTTCAGAGGCCTTGTTTTTGCTCTTTGACAAGCCCTTCCCATTGCTGAAGACAAAATCCATCTCCCTTTATGGACTCACTCAGGCTGTTCATAAACACCTGGCTCTTGCCTTGCAGGCTGGGGTAGAACTCTGTTCCCTTGCTTCTCTGCAGGTAAGCACAACCATGGGACTTACTTTGACAGGTAAAATGCGACAGGAAGTGACACATGTCCCCGCCAGGTGGACATTTTTTGAGCTGGTATGCACTTTGCCGCATTCTCTTTTCCCTAGCCCAGGGGATCCTGGAAGCTGGTGTGTGGACAGAGCTTCCTCCGCCCGGGGTGCCAGGGGTCACAAAAGCGAGCTCGCTGCCATGGCCTGGGGACTGCTGCCTCTCCCTGCCACCGCCTGCAGCCAGCTGCCTCAGCCCTGCTCCCGTCCTCCCGCTCTGCAGAGCCCCCTGCCTTAGCGCCACGCGCTGGTCTCCCTGACACCCGCTGAGGGCAGAGAGCTCAGAGCGCGCAGCAGGGGCGTTTTCTAAACCAGGAAGACAGGGCGGGACAGGAGCCAGAGCAGAGGGGCTCTGGTGGCCCCCTGTGTGCTCCCAGCTAGGGACCCTGTGGCCCTTGCCTGAAGTAGTCACCGCGAGTCCGCGGGTTTGGTTTGCACTACTCTGCTGGCGCTTTTTCCACACCAGGACACACCATCACTAGATCTTGTAGATGGAGGGAGACCAACTGTCCTGGCTTGCTCGGAACGGACTGAGGGCATTCCTGGAACTCAGGAATTTCTGTTTTAAAAATGTCCCAGGCCAATTGGGACAAGTTGGTCACCTTCATCAAGTGTCCTTGGTCCCATCACTGTGCTTCTCATAGACATAGTTAACTGTTTCAAAGAAGAGGGGTAACATTTCTCAACTCACATATATTCTTTCTCTTCCCCCAACAATATGTCATTTCCTTTGCTGTTTTCCTCAGAATAAAAAGCAACATACATGGTGGGGAGCACCGCCCCTTGGCTTTAGAAGAGTCTGGGGCACACTGACCACATGGGCCATGAAGCACCAGCCTCCCACACTCTGCCTGCTGGAGCCGTAGACGCTCACAGCACTGTGTGGACCAAGCACCCTCCCCTGCCCCAAGCAGAGATGGCCAGCATCCCTTGTCCCTGGGTTTCACCAGGCCACAAAGGCAGTGAAGATAAGCAAATCAAGCAAAGCAGGTTAAAGATCTCCCTCCCACTGCCCACCTGCTCCCAGGCTGAGTGTGGTCATGTAGTCGGAGAAATGAAAGAGGACCAATGAGTGCCCTCCCCAGTAGCTTATATTCAAGTAATCGGCGAACTTTTGGGCAAGCCATGTTCTAGAACTTTCCAGTAGGTGAAAGGTTGGTAGGAACACTACTTTGGGGAGGGAAGATTTCTCAAAGCCCCCAAGTTAAGCCTGAGTGCCCTGGGCAGGCTTTCATTCTCTGTCAGCTCTACATCCACACCAGGACATGCCACCACTAGGATTTCTCAAATGTGCAGGGTGGCCAGCTGTCCTGACTTGCCCAAGACCACGGGGGTTCCTGGGACTTACAATGACCCCACCACAAATCCTTTCTGCGCCTCCAATCTCAAGGAAAGAGCCCTCTTCATTGCCCAGCATCTGGTGTTCTGGTGGCAGGACCGGCCTCTCCAAATAGGCTGGCCCACTAGTCACATCCCGTTTGTGGATGTTGGGGTGCAGGTGAGATACAAGTTCCGAAAAGCCTAAAACAGCGCAGGCAGTGTGTGCTGAGGCAGGGCTGCCCTTCCGGGAGAGGCCCAGGCCCAGGGACCAGCAGTGTGTTTAGCTGGCAGGAGCAGGTGTTCTTGATTTTCCCCTAGTGACTCGCTTGGGGCAGGTTATTACAGTTCTTTCCAGATGTGCCTGTCTCCAAAGGGGCGACACGACCAGGTCAATGCATAGAAGGGGATGGAAATTACTTCAGGGAAGCTCTATCCCGTACTCTCACCACCAGCTGGAACACGCCAGTGAGCAGCGGTCTTGCCTGTGGACCCAGGAGCATTTGCCCCAGCCAGGTGCCTCCTCGGCTCAGGACTCCCATGGGGAATGTATGGGGCAGTTCCCAAAGATGCAGGACCGCCTCTGTGCTGTCGCCATCCAAGCTCAGAGACACAGTCACGTGTGCCAACTCTTGTTTCAGCGATGCTGCGGGATCCCCCCAGTGCTCCCTACGGGCTTCCACCCCAGGTCCACCCGCGTGCAGCCGGCAGAGAGGAAACCCCGCAGCATCCTCAGGCGTAGCGCGGCAGTGGAGGCCAAATGGCCCAGCCTCCTGCCTTCAGTGCTGGGGGATTCTGAGACCACCAGCTCTCTCCAGGGGCCCAGCTCCCCCACACTCACCTGCCCCTCCTCTGCCTCGCTTTCCACTCCCCATGCTGTGTCACCTCCGAGACACTTACTCGTGATTCTTGTCTCAGAGTTGGTGTCCGGGGACAACCACAGACTCTCCCTCAGTCATCACTGATGAATCTATTATTGGTCAATGCATTTAAAGCTTTGAGGACCTATCTGTATATGCATATTTTAGAACTCTTTGGGTAAATAAGGTTCACAGCTTCACTGCATAGTTTGTGAAATACTCCTTCCTAAATTCGTCTCTTCCAGCCTTCATCTCCACGGCCACCTCCGTGGCTTCCGTTCTCAGTCATCAAGTTTCCTGATCAGAGACTGTCTGAGTCCATTCGGGCTGCCAGAACAAATTACTGGGGACTGGTTGATTTAAACAACAAACATTTTTTTTCTCACAGTTCTGAAGGCTGGAGGTCCAAGATCAAGGTGCCCACAGATCTAGTGTCTGGTCCCCCTTCCTGGTTTGTAGACAGCTACCTTTTCACTCTGTCCTCACATGTATCCTGGTAACGGCTTCCAATAAGGGCACTAACCCCATTCGTGAGGGCTCCACCCTCATGACCTTCTCCCTCCCAAAGGCCCCAGTGCTAACGACATCACACGGAGGCAGCGAGGATTCAACATATGGATGGAGGAGGACACGCTCACTCCACAGCAGAGACGAGTCCTCCTTCAAAGAGTTGTGAAGAAAACACCGTGGCATCCTACCCTTTCCTGGCAGTTCCCAGCACCGTGGCAACTGCACGGTAACTGTGCCAGCAAACCCTAAGCCTCAGGAGGGCCGGGCCGTCTGTCCGCTCAGCATAGTCCTGGGGCATCATGGGCTCAGGTGGTGGTTGAATGGAGAAACGAGTGAAAATCCAGAACACTTCCTAAGACAACAAGCATTTTCACTTTTCTTTATTCCTCTCCAACTCTTACCCACATTCGTGTCTTTCTGCATGTCTATAATTGCAGTATAAATCGTAAGTGCAGTTTATTGTCTACTTGACGGCAATAATGTTCTCTCTGTTGCTGCAGTGTTCACAGGTCTAGAGTCAGCGCCACACTCCGCTGGTCAGTTCTCTGCCGTCAACACTTAGATCGGCTCCATTAGATATATTTCTGTACACCAATAATCACTTCCAGAAGAATCCACATCCACAAGCGGAGCGCGAGCTGGAAGGCGCGCCCTGGGAAGGCCGCGCGCGCGTCGTGGGGGCGCGAGCCGGCCTCACGCCACCGGCGCCTTGTCTTTGGGTCTCGGACTTTCCCTTACAAACCTTCTCTCTCCGTTTAAATGGTGTTGTATTGCTCTTATTAGTGTTTTAGCTTTCTTTAATTTTCGGACTGTTTTTCACGTTTGTCCTCCTTTTTCTAGTAATGCAATAATTGCTACCATTGATGATAAAATACGAAAAGCCCATTATCGTCTTTGACCCTCCAGCGACTCTGAGAGGGCGAGCGAGGCCGGTGTTGTTATCCACGGGGCAGCGGCCGTCGCAGACATAAGAACCGATGGCCAGTTAAACCAGACCAAGAATCCAGGGCCTCTGACCCTTAGTTCATTCGTCTCAAAAAAATTTATCCTGGCAATATATACATGCAGTAACACCTCCAAGAATATAGCAAGGCGTCCAACGGAAGCAGGTGCTCCGCGGGAGCCGCCCTCAGCATCCTGCCGCCGGCCCGCAGACCCCGTGCCGCGCCGCGCCGCGCCCTCCCCGCCCCCCGCGCCGAGGTGCCCACGGCCAGCCCCTCCCAGCGCCGGCAGCGGCGAGCCTGGGGGCTGCTGTCCCGCGCCGGCCCGTCTCCTGCCGGCTTTCTCCGTCAGAGGACTCACACCACGCGCCCCTCTCCGGGCGCAGCAAGGCGGCCTTCCCTCCCCTCCACGGGCCTCCCGCTCCTCTGTCAGGTGCTTGGCGGTTTGCACGTGGTCGAATGGACCACTCTCCAGTCCCTTTGTGCCCAAATGACAGCTGGTGACGCTGACTTTCTGTCTTCCACGCCTGGTCCCTGGGTCGGTCTGGAAGCAGGAGCGGCGGAGAGCTCGCACACCAGGACGGCCGCGGGGGTTCTTGTCCGCTGCTGCTGCTCGCCCAGCGTGGGTGTGACTGAAGCCAAGCGGGGAGAGGAACGACGGGAAGGGAACAGACTTGGAAGATGCCGGTCTCGCGCCCCATCTCCCGCAGGGTCCCTGGAGATGAGCGGTGACCTGCCACCACAGAGCACGGGCCGCTGGCGGTGGGCGTGAGAGGGCCCTGCCGGCGCCCGCTGGGGTCTCCCGGCAGGCGGAGGGCGCCGGGACCCACGCCGCGGGGTTGCAGCCTTCCGCCAGTGCAGAGGAGGCCCAGAAAAGGACTGCGCCGAGAGAAACACTTGCATGTGAAATGACATGGTTTCTTGGATCCCCAGCTAGTAATATTAATAAGAAGTAATAATGGAGGGAACAGAAACATTTAGAGGGCAGAGTGTGGAGCTGTTCCAGTTTAGAGGAGACTGAAGAGACGTGACAACTAGATGCCTAGCGAGATCCTCCACGGCACCGTGGACCACGATCTCCATCTTTCGTATAGAGAACATTAGTGAGATAACTGGTGAAATTGGAAGATTGTCTGGGGATTAGATTATAGGACCATATCAGTGTTAATTCTTGATGTGGACAATTATGCTGCGGTTGTGTAGAGAATGCCTGTGTCTTTAATTTTAGGAAACACACTGAAAGATTTAGTGATGAAGGGGTTCCATGTATGCAGCGCACTCTCAAAGTGTTGAGGAAAAAATTGTAAAGATAGAGATAATGCTAAAGCCGTGGTCAAGTGTTACCTTTTGGGAAAGTGGGCGAGGGTAGACAGGAATTCTTTATCTACTGTACTAACTTTTTTGCAAGTCTAGATTATTTCGGTATAAAATGTTAAAGAACAACAGTACAAAAAGAATTGGACTCGTGGCTACATGGCTATTACAAGAGGTCTCTGAATCTATGTGAGCATCAAGCACACAGCAGTTAAATGAATAGTATCCCATACACAAACAGGATGCTGTTATTTTTCAAATATATTTGATTCTGTTCTGATAAAGCAAATGTGAATTTGTTTATAAATGCTATTGAATTCACTTTTAGCTCCTTATCTTGTATTTTATAAATCAATGCATAGTAAAAATACGTTTAAAAAGTGGGAGAGTGGCAATACTTGGATTATTATTAACGCTGGGCGATGGGTACGTTGAGGTTCATTGTACTATTTCTAGCTACTTTCAAGTATGTTTGAAATTTTTTCATAATGAAAAAAGTAAAAAATTTTAAGATTTGGGTGTGTTTGAATTTGTCCAGAGAAAAAGTATGCGCTGTGAAGAGGAAAGAGGAGAAATGCATTTCCAGGGCCTCTTTCGGGAAGAGCATTTGGCTCCGCGTAAGGCCGAGGTCACCGGTCCGCTCTGTCCCAGTGCCCGTCTGTGGAGTGGGCATGTCCCCAGCCGCCCTGGCCGCAGGTCGGTGAGCAGCAGGGCTGTGGCTGCCCGCAAAGGGCTCTCAGGTTCGGGTGCAGTGGGCGGCTGACAAACGGCCGGCGCGGAACCAGCCTTCCCTCGCTTCTGGAGACCATGAGGGAGGCACCAAGCCACCCAAAGGAGAAGCCAGGACGAGAAATGGGTCTCTGGGGAAATGTTCTGGCCGGAATTATGGAAAGTGGAAACTAATGACAAGTGCAGACGTATAAAACGCAGTGGCTGGGAGAACAGGGAGGGAGGCGGAAGGTCTAAGCAGGGAAACAAATTGTACTTGGTGTTTTAAATGAGCAACTTGAAGAGGAATGCAGTGGAGGAAAACAAAAGAGCAGAAGATCGAGGGTGAGAGTGAGCCACAGGGAGGAGCCGGCTCAGCACTGCCCAGGCCCCTCGAACACAGGCCCAGGGCCCACCTGGAGGACCGGCCCTCATCAGGAGGGCCAGGCCAGGCTGGGCCTGGAGACAAGGGGAGAAACTCAGCCACGAGAGCAGGAACTGGCGCTCACAGGGCCATCGTTCATCCAGAAGCAGAAGCATGTGTGCTTGTGGGAGCCAGGTGGTGCCCTGCACTGTCCAGGCCTTGTTCAGCAGCAGTGCTGGTCCCGAGCTGGGGGACATGGCCTCAGGGGGACCGTCATGGGTGCAGTAATGGTGGTGGGGCTGAGGGGGTGGGGAAGAGGGTGGGAGCTGTGAGGTCAGGTGACCCTTAAAATATTAGTGATAGAGGGCAGGGGATGGGCACGTGGCTGGCAGGTAGGCAGCAGCTCAGCTCTGGGACCTGGCTCCCGGACACTCCATCCTCAGTCCCGCCCTCTCCAGGAACAGAGGACATAGTCTAGCAGGGACAACCCTGCTTTCACTCAGGGATTCTGACTGTCAGAGCTTCCTTTTCTTGAACTGAAACCGTCTTTTTCCTACACCTCCAATCTGTTGGACTAGAGTTATTTCTTCCCCCTGCATGCAATGCTCCCTGATTACTGCCCATAATATATCTTAGAAACCCAAACCAAATGTTCCTCTCGGCACTTGGAACTCCCACCAGGCCAGAGAGCTTCTATCTTGCCTTGGCATTATCTGTCTTCCTTGGATGGCCCTGGTCTCCCTCACTTCGTGGTAGGGTCTGCACAGCTTTGTGTCATCCCAGTCCTGCCCCTGACCAGCTGAGGGCTTGGGTGGGCAGGTCATCTTGTCGTGTCCGGTTTTCATCATCTGTTAACTGGGGGCGGCAGGAGGGCCGCTGCCCAGCCCCAACCGTACTTACGAAGGGTGGGCCCATGAGCGGCAGCAGCTTTATTGGTGGGGCCTTTCCTGCTGTCATCCACTGGGGACTGAGATGTGGCCACGGTCAGCTCCCGCCCCTGGGGCCCAGCCTGGGTGCTCAGGCGCAGGGCCGCAGGGCCCTGGACGGACAGGCACAGCGCGCCCTCAGTAGCTACTTGTTGAACTGAGTTGATAACGTGCTCATCAAAACTGCGCTGGATGAATGTTGAATGAATTTGAAAGCACAGGCCAAACCAGACCCCGCGAAGAGGAAAGGAGAGGACAGTTCTAGAGAGAGTGAGAGCACCGGTGAGAGGAACGGTGGGAAAGCGGCGGGCGGGCAGGGAGCCCAGGCCCTGTGCAGCGGGCTTGCGCTGGCGCTGGCATCTCCTCTCCAGGGGACGGCGGGGATTCTTGTTTTTCTTTCTCTAATTTTTCAGAGTTGGAAGCCATAAGTTAGGGGATTTGTAAGAATCACTGTAAATAAACAAAATGGAGTGCGTGTGCACGACCAGCTGGCTGGTGACTCTGGTCTCCGCGGGTGTACTGTTGGTATGAAGTGGAGTCTTTGGGACAACAGGTATGAGAATTAAAGAGCTCACTCAGAAGCCCAGGTCTGGGAACTGTTCCAAGAAGTCATTTAAAGGAAAATGGCAAAAAATGGATTGACAATGACAAACAAATTTTACATTAGCACTGTGTTAAAATTGGAGATTCAGGTGGAAAACCTGGGGGCACTTGGTCCCGCAAGGAGCACAGAACCGGGGCCCAGGGAGATGCCTGCCGGATGCTGCTCCAGCCCTGCAGTCAGGAGACATGGCTCTTCTAGCTTCGAGGCCCCGACTTGGGGTCCCCAAGTGCCCCCCGAAGCCTGCTGCAGTTGGAGGTTTGGGGCTCAGAGCAACAGCTGGATAGGGTTTTTAGCACGTCTACACCTTCAGGAGGGGACACAGGATTTCCAAACGGAACAGTGAGAGCAAAGGGCTGTGGGGGCCACGCTCACTTATGTGCCGGTGGCATGAACATCCTGGGGTCACCGTGGGCCATCAGGAAGGACTGAGGTTGCAGCTGAAAGAAGAGCAGGGGCAGCCCGAGTGGGAGGACTGGGAGGCTGCACAGCTGGGAGAGGGAGCGAGGGCGCTGGCCCGGGAGGGGCTGCTCTGAGAGGTTGCCCCTGGCAGGGGTCCTCCTGCCCAGCCCGGCAGGGCCGTGGCGTCTGCCCGTGGGCCCAGCTGGCTCTGTGCGGGAAGCCCACGGTGTCCTCATCTGCCAGGGCACCTGGTTCAGTGCCAAGTCACATTTTTAATGGAAATATTTGGAACCTGTCCCTTAGACTTCTACTCCAGATTCCAATTCTTGCTCTCCTAGACTCCTGAGCCTGCCTCTTCAGGCTCTGGGCCCGGGCTTCTGAAACTTTCCCTATCTGATGTCTAGGACCTGGCTGCCTGCCTGCCTAGCCAGTGCTGTCGCCTTCTAGGGGGGACCTCTGCCCATCTGGACAAGCTCCTGGTCCTTCCCCCACAGCCTGTCCTGGCTCACTGCCACCCAAGCCTCTGCAGGCAGATGCCGTCCGGAAGGATGGAGAGTGCACATACCTTCTGCTGGAGATGGGAGAGAGGACACCAGGGGGCAGGGGGCTCTTGGCAGATGCCATCTATGCACAGGCAATGGGAGGGTTCCGCAGGACTCTGAGTGGGGGCCAACAGGGGAGAAATTATTCTAGCTGCAGAACCTAGAAAGTTCTAGAACAGATAAAATTTAGCAATAAAGAGTACATGCAGATTGGAGTGACAATGGCAAGAAGGCTTAACCTAGCCATCACTCCACTTCTGTCCTCCCCTCAGGGCAGCTTATCCTGCTCCCCGGCTCTGACTGTTCCCTTCTTCTGTGTCCCTGGCCATCCGTGGCTTGGCTGAAGTTCCTAACGTGGACTGAGACGTCCACACTCAGGTGTCTCCTGAGCCGTGGGTACTGGTGGGGGAGGCTTTACTGTGTCAGGAATGTGGACAGTGGGTGAGCATACCAATCTCACCTCTTGTAACCTATTCAGTGACTTACGCAATCTTTAAAAACACACACACACAACCCACAGCCTTTTAGGTGGTTGAGTTCCACCAGGAGAGTAAAAATTCTTAGTGGAAATAATGATATAGCGCTTGTGTTTAGCTGGCATTAAGCAGCTGCTGCAAGCCGGGCGCCCAGAGAGAGGGAGGCCGCGGCCCGGCCTGACTCAGTGGAAGGAAGTGGTGTGTTTCCATTGCAGAGCTCAAAAACAAGGTGGTTTGAGGAACGGCTGTGTGTCACTGGCATTTCCCTGTTGTGTTTATGAAATAAGGTGGGAATGAAGCTTCAGGGTTACTCTAATCTCGTCTTTTACAAGAAACCAAGAAGCCCCCAGTGGAACACTGGCAGGGGGCTGTGGCAGCCCCAGGAGGTGCTGGGGAAACCCGAGCACGCCCGGCTAGGGAGGGAGGGGGCGCACACTGCCAAGCTCTCTGACACCCCATTTTAGGGATGGAAATCAGGGGACTGTCCTTGCCTGTCCAGCAGCTTCCTTCTGTAGATGGGCAGTGTGGGTGTACACAGCAGGTGCTCTGTGGACGGCACAGAGTGTCCAGGCCAGGAAGAGGTAGTGGGGTCCAGGGAGGTGTCTTACGAGGTGGACATGCATACAGCAAATGTGCGAGATGTCAGTGTTCCTTGAAACAAACGTACTGGCCACCAGAGCACATGGCCCCTCACCCTGGTGTCATGGAGGGCCCTCCTGGAAGTCAGCAGTTTCTCTGGAAACCAGGTCTATATTCCAGAGGTCAGTTCACCACTTCCACCCCGGGCAGAGGGCTGTAGTGGTGAGTCTCAGGTGTGCGGCGAGGAGAGCGGCTGTCCCAGTGACGGGCGGGATGGTTTCTGCACCAGCAGGAAAGTAGGGCAGTATTCCCAAAAGGAAGGGCCAATAAAGGGACCAGACGCCAGGAGCCGAGGCCCCGGGGCTGTGGGCAGTCCTTCCCTCTCCGGATGGCAACCTTCCCCCAAGTCTCTTAGTCCAAGCAGCCTCAAAGAGCCACTGCCTTTGCAGTAACATATCAGGGGTTCATTTCTATATTTAAACTGGAGCGAAAGACAGCGAGCCAGATGAAAGAGCACACCGAGAACAACAACCCAGAGGAAGCGGCGATGCCCGCCAGCCACGCGTCTGCGGCCCAGCCCGATGTTCCACTCACCTGTTTGGGTTGTGATCAGGCAGCAAAACAATGGGAGAAAAAATCCCCACATTTTCACCAGGAGGTTTACTGGAAAATCTTCGAATAAACAGCGTCGGAAGTATAAGTGCAGCAATCTTGAAACTAACTTTTCAGCGTTCACATGCTGTTTTCAAGATCAGCTCCCTTGCCTTGACCACCGCTGTGCAGGCCGTGCCCTCAGGGCCTGGGCATCACGTTGTCCCCAGAGGTCACACAGCTCCACCTCAGGCTGTGACATTATCGTCTGTCAGGGGCTGAACTGTGCCCCTCTCTCCATCCGTGTGTTGACGTCCTAACCCCCAGTGCCTCAAAAATGTGACTGTAATGTGGAGACGGGGCCGTGAAAGAGGTGATTAGGTCAAAATGAGGTCATTGGGGTGGGCTCTAACCCAGTATGACTGGTGTCCTTATAAGAAGAGGAGATCAGGACACAGACACTCAGAGGGACAACCATGTGAGGACACAGGGAGAAGACGGCGTCTACAGGCCAAGGAGAGAGGCTTCAGGAGGAACCAGCCCTGCCGACACTCTGATCTTGGGCTTCCAGCCTCCAGAACTGTGAGGAAGTGGACTTGCCTGGTTTGAGCCACTGGGCTGTGGTGCTTTGTTATGGCAGCCCGAGCAGACTGTGACATCCTCTTTCTAGAGACTTCTTTTTTTTTTAAGAAACTTGGAAGTCAGTGAACCCTCTCACTTTATAGATGAAGAAACTGAGACCCCCAAATCTGCAGCGGGTCATGTGAGGTCCCACAGTTCAACAGCAGACATCAGTCTTTGCTGAGTGCCAAGCGAGCTGGCAGGGCCCAGCCTCCATGGCTGACCCTCTGCGGCAGGGCCCGGCCTCCGTGGCTGACCCTCTGTGGCAGGCCCCAGCCTCCGTGGCTGACCCTCTGCAGCAGGGCCAGACAAGGAGCAGACGCAGGAGCACGTGGTGTCAGGCAACGACAGGTGCTGTGGGGGACAAATCCAGCAGGTAGGTGAGGCGGTGCTTGGTGAGTCTAGAAGAGCAGGGAGGAGGGTGTGGCTGGGCTGGAAAGTGAGGGGAGAACATTAGGAGGTGAAGGTGGAGCCAGAGGAGGCGCTCCGGGAGCACATGGTAAGGCTAGGACGAGGAGGGGGTTTTGCTGTCGGGGAACGAGGAGCCTGGTAGGCTTTGAGGGAGGCCTGAAGGTCCCATCTCCCTGCCAAGGGATCAGCTGGGCGCATGTGGGGGCCGGGCGCATCCATGGGGGGAGCGGGGGAGAGCAGACCCCTGCAGAGTCCAGGTGAGCACTGCGGTGCTGGCAGTGGGCAACTTCTGAATGTGTGTTTAAGGTAGTGAATGATATTCACTAATAGATTAGATGTGGGGTGCAAGAGAGAAAGAGCAGAGTCAGGATGAGTCCAGGAGCTTGAGCTGAGCACTTGACAGACGCAGGTATGTGAATAGTCAGGATTCATTTTGGGCACATGAAGCTGGCAGCGCTGGTCAGACCCTCAACTAGACGTGGCATGTGAGCTGCCGGCCTCAGCAGCCTGGAGCGGAGAGAAGTGGAGCCAAGAGGTGTGAAAACTCTGGAGACAGGAGCATAGAGAGCGTACTTAAAGGCCTCAGCTTGGACAAGGTAACTGAGAAACTGGATTGGGCCCTGGGGCACTCCAGGGAGAGGGTGAGGGGATGATGAAAGGCCACACAGAGGCCGAGAGGGAGCCTCAAGGCTGGGAAGAGGAGAGCCAGAACCAGGCGGCCAGGAGCCTGGCAGTGGCAGTATCTCAAGGAGTGAGTGCTGACTATGTATTTGCTGCTGAGACATTGGCACTGGGCTGAGAAGTGGCCATTGGCTTTGGCAAATGGAGGCTTTGGCGGCCTCGACAGCTGTTCCGGTGGAGAGCAAGAGATGGAAGTCTGAGTTAAACAGAGTATGAGTAGAAAGGATGGTGAGCATCAGCCATTCAAGGACTTTGGCTATCAAGGCCACAAAGAAATGGGGCAGTAGCTGGAGGCACACGTGGACAGGGAGGCTGCTTTAAGACAGGAGCTAGTGCAGCCCACTTGCACACTGATGAGAATGATGCAGTCTGGTCACGCACGTGGACAGAAGACAGAGGGCACAGATGCTGCACTGATGTCCTTGAGGAGACAGAGGGGATGGGAACCATGCACGCCCACAGGGCTGCTGATAGGGGCCACTCATCCACAGCAATGGAGGAGACTTGGACTTGGCTGTCTCCCAAGCCACCCCCCACTTCTTCATTGCTCTGGAACCCAGATTGCGTTCACCGCCTCTGGGAGGCATGTCACCCATGGGTGGTTGAGCCCCCCAGGCCCAGGAGGGAATGCTGTCTGGTCAAAGCCAGTTGTAGAGACCTCAGTTCTCTTGCCGAGACGTGGCCTTGACTAGGCAAGTGCAGTGCGATCTGGGAAGGACTTCCTGTCTTGCATAAAGGCACGAATGTTCCCTTCTTTTTCCTGCCCCTGAATTTTCCCTCTGCTTATAGCAGGTGTTTTGGAACCTTGAAGGACCATTTGAAGAGGTAAAACTGTACGTTGAGAATGGCAGTAGCCTGGTTCCTTGATAGCGCCACTGGGTCATTCACAGTCAACTCCAGAGCTGCCACCGCCAGGCTTCTCATTAAATGAAATGATAAATGCCATTGCTCTTTCCAATACATTGCACAGCGCCTGGGTTTTTGATTTGCTTCTGGCAAGCAGGCATAGAAGTCTTAAGCTCAGCCAAGAAAAATTAGTGCTGGGTCATCTGTTATTGATGGTTCTCGAGTAATCAACCCAGAGGAGCATGAATGAGACCAAGAACTTGCACATGCACTCAAGTGACATGAGCCACAGGCATGAGGTGGCCCTGACCCACAGAACCACAGTGTGTCCCTGGTGCAGAGGTTTGTACCACATCTTCCAGGTCCTTTCAGTAGGACTTTGGGAAAGTCACTTAAATTATCTGTGCCTCAGTTTCCTCAAATGAAAAATGAAGGTCCTAGTAGTACTTGTCTTACAGCATTCCTGTGACGGTAAATGAGCTCACATGTAAGGCAGTTCGAGCAGCGTCTGGTCTCAGGGCCATACAGTGAGCTGTTATTATAATCGGCTCTTTGCCTGTGGCCATTTTTTCTAACGCAAGAAATAATTAAAGATAAAAATAGCTACAATTTATTGAGCACTTATTCTGTGCTGATCATCCCACAACGTGCTCTATAAATGCTGTCCCATTAACTCAATCTGGCCATGCTTCTCTGAGGCCTGCCATTGACCTTGAACTACCAGGGAGTCTGTCTTTGGGTCAGTTTCCCGAGAGACTCCTAGCGCATTTGAGAGAGAAAAAACATCAGTGTCACCTGGCTTAGCTTTGACAAATGTGCAAATGCTGCAGGCAACGTCCCAGAGAACCCTGCACCAGGCCACTGTTAAGCACCTAGCGGGGGTGACCACAGCCATCCCCCTGCCCTCCATCTCACTCTGAAGAGGAGAGGCTGGGACAAAAGACTGAGGGCAAAAATGGGCCAGGAGGGGCGGCAATACCATCCATCAGATTGGGCGGGTGGGTGGCCCCATCCCTGTGGGGCACCCTTCGCATGCACCACTCTGCCTCCTCATCCCTCCACGTCACCAGCCCAGAGAGAAGGATCCAGAGATGCTTTCCCCTGCGTGGCTAACATGGAGCCCCTTCCCTTGGACTGTCAAACAAGCCATGCAAGGAGATAGCAGGGTGTCTTAGTTGGTTGGGGTCAAAGGCTATGCCTGGTCCTGGCCAGACGAACGGGGGTCTGGGAATGTTCCTGATGCCAGGGTGCATGTTCCCGAGCAGCATTTCCTGGTGAATTCCAGGGCTTCACACCCCAGTCTCTCCTCAGAGTCACAACTGACATATGTACAATTTAGATTTCCAGTAACTACTCCAAACTCTCCTGTGGTCCTGTCACTGCTCTGCTCAGAAACCTCCAAGGGCTCCCCGTGGCTCGCTGAGTCAGAGCCAACCTCTCACAGGGCTTTGAAATGGCTGAGGCAGCGCCTCTGGCCAGGGTGCAGATGCACCGTGAGCTGCCCCATGCCCAGACCCCATGCCTGCTCTGTACCCCCGGAACAAGGCAGCTCCCCTCAGGGCCAGCTGAGAATGTTGTCGCTGCTTCCCTCAGGAGCTCAGTCCCACTGGTCGGGTGGGAGCACTCAGAGGAGCGCCTACCCTTCTTGCTTCTTAGCCCCCATGTAATAATCCACCAATCCTCAAACCAGGACCATTTAGGAAGAAGGCACTGTGGGCTGAGTGTGACTGAACACTTCATAGACGCCACTCCAACAGCATGAGGATGGAATTAGAGTCTACAGACAAAGACGGGGCTACTCAAAGATGGCAGTCATTTGGCAAAGGCCACACAACTAGTGAGTAGCAGAGATGGAATTTGAACTGAGGTTTGACTCCAACCCAGTGTACTTTTTCTGCATCTATTGAAATGATCATACGGTTTTTCCTTTTTTTGTCTTTTGATAAGATGAATGGCATTGATTACTTTTCAAATGTTGACCCAACCTTTCATTTCCAGTTATAAACCCCACTTGGTCATGATATATTATCCTTTTTATATATTGCTGAATTTGGTTTGCCAATATTGTGTTAAGGATTTTTGTTCATGAAGGATATTGGCCAGCAGTTTTCTTTCTTTTTAATGTCTTTGTCTGGTTTTGGTATAAGGGTAATGCAGGAATTATGAAATGAACTGGGAAGTGTTCTCTTCTATATTCTGCAAGAGTTCAACATTCTAAAAGAAGTTAATTACGTATTCTTTAAAAGTTTAGTAGAATTCAACAGTGAAGACACCTAGGCCTGGAGCTTTCTTTATGTGGGAGGATTTTAAACTGTGAACTCAACTTCTTTAAAAGATGCAGAACAATTTAGGTTATCTAATTCTCCTTGAATGAGTTTTGGCCGTTTCTCTTCGAAGGAATTTGTCCATTTCCCATCTGTAGTGTCAGGAGTGATGTCCCCTCTTTCATCTCTGACATTGGTAATTTGTGTCTTCTCTCTTTTTTCTATATTACTCTGGCTGGAGATGTAGCAATCATTGATTTTTCCAAAGAACTAGGTTTTTGTTTTATTGATTTTTTCCTACTGCTTTTCTTGTTTTCAATTTCATTCATTTCTGCTCTCATTCTGCTGTTCACTCTGGAGTTAATTTGCTCTTCTTTTCCTATTTTCCTAGGTGGAAGCTTAGAGCACTGATTTATATAAGTACTTTCCTATTTCCTCGTATAAGCATTTAATGCAATTTATTTCCTTTTAAGGACTGCTTTCAATGTGCCCCACAAATTTTGATATATTATATTTTCATTCACTTCAAAATATTTTCTAAGTTACCTTATGCTTTCTTCTTGACCCATGGGATATTTAGAAGTGTGTTGTTGAATTTTCAAATATTTTGGGATTTTCCAGATATACTTCCATTTGTGATTTCTTGTTTAGTTCCACTGTGACCAGAGAACATATTTTTTATGAGGCCAATTCTTTTAAATTTGGTTTGTTTAATGGAACAGCAAATATTTTATAGTCTATCTTGGTAAATGTTCCATGTGCACTTGAAAATAATGTGTGTTATGCAGTTGTTTGGTGAAGTCTCCTAAAAATGTCAACTCTGTGATGTTGGTTGATAGTACTGTTCAGGTCTTCCATATTTTTATTGATTTTCTGTCTCTGCTATAACTTATTGAGAGAAATGTTAGTGCATGCAAATATAATTGTGCATTTGTTTATTTCTCCTCTCAGTTTGATCACTTTTGTTTTATGTAATTTGAAGCTTTTTGTTGGATGTGTGCACATCCAAGATGACTACGTCTTCTTGATGAATTGATCCCCTAGTCATTAAATAATGCTCCTTTTTATCGTTGGTAATAGTCCCTGTTCTGAAGTTTCTCTGATGTTAATGTAGCCACTCTAGCTATCTTTTGATTAGTATTTGTAGGTGCATCTTTTCCCTCCTTTTACTTTTAACCAATCAATGTTTTTATATTTTAAAGTGAGTTTCTTATACACAGGATATGGTTGGGTCTTCCCTTCCTTCCTCTTTCTTCTTTCTCTCTTTCTTTCTTTCCTCTTTCTTTCTTTCTGCCAATCTATTTTTTTAATTGGGGCTTTTTTACATTTATTGTAATTATTCATGTGGTTGGATTTAAGTCTGTCATCTTGCCAATTGTTATCTATTTGTCCCATTTGTTCTCTGTTCATTTTTTCCTCTTTCCCTTGCCTTCTTTTAGATTGAGTATTTATTACGATTCTACTAAAATAATCTCTATTGGTGGCTTATTAGTTATATATCAAAAAAGTTATTTCATGTTGGGTACTCTAGGGTTTACAATACACATATTCAACTTACTACAGTCTATCTTCAAATAATATGCCACTTCTGTGCAGTGTAAGGATGCACATTATGGTTTCCTCCTTTCTATCCTTTGTGCTATTGTCATAAATTTTACTTCTACATGTTATAAACCTCATAATACATTGTTCCTATTTTTGGTTTAGACAGTCTTTCAAAGCATTTAACAGTGAGAAAAACGTCTTTGATATATATTTTAATTTTTACAATTTTCAGTATTCTTCAGCATGTGTGTATGTGTGCAGATACTAATTTCCACCTAGTATCATATTCCATTTGATTGAAAAACTTTCTTTAACAATTCTTGTAGTGTAGGTCTGCTGTAAATGAATTCTCTCAGCTTGTTTGCTAGGAATGAATTGCCTCAACTTCAATTTATCTGACAGAAATCTATATTTTACCCTCATTTTTGAGAGATACTTTCATTTGGTATAGAATTCTGGATGGGCAATTTTTTCTTTCAGCACCAAAGATGTTCAACCATTGTCTTGGGCAGGCATGGTTTTGGATAAGATGTCTCCTGTACTTCTATACACTATTTCTTCTTCTCTGGCTGCCTTGAAGATTTTCTCTACACCCTTGGAATATAGTAGTTTGTGTATCTAGGCATGTGTAGGTGTGTTTATGGTTGTGCTTAACCTGCTTGAGGTTCTCAGAGCTTATTGGATCTGTGGTTTATTGTTCTCTTTAATTTTGGAAGATTCTCAGCTATCATCTCTTCCAGTATTTCTCCCCTCTTCTATCTCTTCTTCTAGAGGTCCAGAGAAGGACATGTTAGAACATTTGATGCCACCCCACATCTTTTGGATGCTCTGTTCAGTTTTCTCCCCCAAATCTTTTATTTCCTTTTGGATAGTTTCTAGTGACTTCTTTCCTCAGTTATACCCATTCTGCAAAAAGCCCATTGAAGGAATTCATCATCTCTGATACTGTGCTTTTATTGTGAACATTTCCACTTGACTCTTTTTGATCGTTTCCATCTCCCTGCTGAAATTTCCCATCTGTTCTTGCGTCTTGTCCTTCCTTCCCACTGGCTGCTTCTGTGGATTAATCGTAGTTACCATAAACTCCTGTATAATACTGTCAACACCGGGTCATCTCTGTGTGTGGTCTGTTGATTGCTTGATTTCTTGATGATAGTTTTTTCTTAAGTATTTTGTGTGTTATACTCTTTGATTGGATGGCAAATGTCCTGTGTAGAACAGGAGGGGCCGAGGTAGGTGGCATACACACTTGGAACTATGTCGGCCCTTCCTGAGTCACACCATTAATGTGGAGGGTGGAGCCAGCTAGTCATTAGTTGAGCTGGATTTTATTTTTGTTTCTGCTTTCCTTATCTTTAGTGTCTGTAAGCTTCAAAAGCCTCCAGTAGTGGGCTTCTGTCACTTTGTGCTTAGCTGGAGCCCAGGTGCAGAGAGCTCCACCTTGTTTGCAGTAGCCCCTGAGCACCTGTGCCCTGCAGAGGTCTATCTTCATGCTCGTGTTCCTCCCCCAGCGGCAGACTGATGTGACTTGATGTTAGGGGGATGCTCAGTTCTCCAGGTCCAGCCTGGGTCTCTGGCAGGACTTTGACACCTGGGCCTTGAGAGTTGGGCCTTCCCGTGTACTTTTCTCTCTTACTACTCTGTCTCTAACATTTCAGGACACATCTTTATTAAAGCCTTAGTTAATCCTTAAAGCTACAGGCTTGAAGAGCTGAAGGGGACCTTTAGGCCATCTGTTCCAGTCAGTCATCCAAACGCTCTAGCCAGCTGATTGTCCAGCTTCCATGTTCATATAACCCAGAGGTAACAGGACTCTCACATTCAGGGAAGCCTGTTCCATCTCTGGACAGCTCTGATTGTTAGAAGATCTCATATTGAGTTCTGATTGGTCTTTCTATAATTTCTATCCATTGAACCTACCCATTTAGGCTAAATATAAGTTCAATACATCTTCTATATAATAGCTCTTCAAATATTTGAAAACAAGTATTATTCATCCATATATTAACTCAAAAAACTATTGTTAGTCAATGTGACAGATACCATAATAGAAACTAAGGAGTGAGAGATGAAAAAGGTATAATTCTTGCTTTCCAGGATCTCCAAGTCTAGCGGGAAAGATGGATGCAATGTGGTAAGAACAATGCCACAAATCTGCACAGGACATTTTGCGAACACAGAGAAAGGATAGCTAGTTGGGGGGACAAAAAGTGTTAGGAATGACTGCCCAGAAGAGCTGAGACTTATGGGGAAGTTGAAACTGGTCAGGTATACAGAGGCAGGAAGGACATTCCAGGCAGTAAATGCTGTGAGCAAAGCCTTGGAGGTATGCATCCTGGGAATAATAAGACATTTAGATGTAGATTGTGAGGTGTAAGGAAAGGAGTGAGAGTTAAAACAGGCTGGGACCCACCACAGAGGGCACGATATGTTTTATTGGGTATGCAGTGAGAGCCACTTAAAAGTCTTTGTACAAGAGTAGCATAGGGTATCCTATGGTATAAACAGACAAGTATAAAAGATGTTTCTAGGAGTTCTTCTTGTGCATGAAGTGGAGACCAGCATTATTTCAGGGAATGTGCTCACCGCTCTATTGTGCATGTAAGTAAGCACTCTTAGAAACATATTTTACGTGTGTGTGTCTAAACAGAGCTTTACATGCAGAACAGTGTGGTGACGCATTCACTCATGGGACATTTGGAAATGTGCCAGTGCATTCTGGTTGTCACAGTGACTGGAGGTTCTTGCTGGCATTTAGTGGGATGGGGCTGGGAATGCTAAACTTCCTGTAGTATCCTGTAACGCACAGGATGATGCTATGTGACAAGGGACTGTCAAGCCTAAAAGGATGATCAGCACGTCTTTAGGAAGCCCCCAGAGCAAGGTCTGGGAGGTGCCAAGAGAGGCTGGAATCAAAGGCATAGGTGCAAGGGTAGGTCTAAGACAGGAAGGGAGAGAATACATTTTCAGAGGCCAGTAAACAGGCGGTAAGGAAGCGGGGAAGGCCATTTTTAGGTAAAGGTTGGAGGTTGTGTGGGAATCATGCTTGAGAACCAATAAAGAGAAGACAAGGCTGTCTGAAAATAAAGAAGATGAAGATTGAGAATGTGGCCCGAAGACAGAGGTGAAGGACGACGTGGTCACCACGGATGTGGAACAGGAAGTAGGCAGGAAAGAACTTGTGGTATTCCTGAGCACACAGCTGGGTATTGACAAGATCCAGGGAGTATCAGACAGCATCCCACCAGGAATCAGACGGTGCTTAGAAACTAGGATAATTTCAGTGATGGTTTAATAAAGGGACTATTTACAGAGTTGTGAGAAGGTTGTGCGGAAATAGAGGATATGCAGCATCCTGGAGGTGGTGACAGCAGAACCCCTATCACCTGTAAGCCTGAAAGGAGAAGGAACCGGAGTAGACTCATGTAGGGAGGGCTACTGTGAGAGGAGGAGTGGCTTTGGGTCAAGAGCATGGTCAGTGTCACCACATTCTCCTGTCCTTCTCTTATCTCCTGCCAGGGCTTCCCATTGTTCCTACTCAACCAGAAGCCAGAGGGCATGGTAGCCTGTTCATATAGCCCATTATCCAAGGCAGAGGGCAGGGTATGGAAGGATGGACATCTACAGGGACAAATGGAAAATGTCCAGCTTTCAGAGAATGGTTTAGGATTGGGTGACTGAAAAAGAGGGTAGATGATTCGGTGTTGATGAGATCCAGGAATTTAGAGATTACGTTATTTGGTAGGTCTTCAAGGATATTCAAATGGCAGGAATTGGGGGAGAAAAGGTGACAGTAATCCATGGAAATCTACCTGAGAGAACAGTTTGTTTGTACTTACAAACTACATGAGTTAGTTGGTTGGGTTCATAAGCGTATCAAGTGTGTGGTAGACATGAATACGTGTTCACCAAACCTGCTTTCTTTTCTCTCCGGGCACATGGCCCAACTCCATCCTTTGGTGCAGTTAGGAGGAGCAGTAGGCTGAGTCTTGGCCAGTGGGATGTGGGCAGCAGTGATGCGCACGGTTGCTGGCCTGGCCCATAGAGCCCTCCCGTGTGAGGCTCCACGTGTCCCGTTTCCTCTGACGCCTGCACAGGAGGCACTCCAAAGAGCAAGGCGACGGCAAAGCCACAGGATGGAAGCTGTCCTCACTTGGGGGAGCGCCTCCCAAAGGGGTCACCTGCCCAGGAAGATCACAAGGGACTTTTACGTGAACACAAAATAAACTTTTATTATGTCAAGTCACCAAAATTTTCCTGTTGCTAGAGTAGTCAGACTTTCCTTTAGAATGTCATGCCTCCTGGGTTAGGCTAAGGAGATGGTGATGAGTGGCTAGAATCCAAGAAACCCCGTGTAAGAAAGATGGGAAGACAAGTGACTGACCAGAGGAGGAGGAGAATGCAGGTGATAGGCAAATTAAAGAACATTTCATGATAAGACTGAAGCATCTTTGGAGGATGGTGACAGTGACAGCAAAAGGAAAACGAAGAGGAGAGGAAAGAACAGGTCTGCGGTTGAAGAGCTCAGATTCACCTTTTATTTCTGACTAGCATGACACTTCACTTATGGTAGGTACTGAAAATAGTTGTTGAAAAAAATGAATGAAAGAAGGAATAAAAATGAATCTTCTAAAAGTTTTGGACGTATTCCATCCGGTAAACTCCTGACTCGGGTGCAATGTGTGTAAGTGGGCAGAGCAGGTAGCTGCCCTGGAGTCTGGGGAATGTGTCCTGACCCCGGTCCCATTTGGAGACCATCACACAGTGGCCACAAAGGAGAGCGGGGCTGCAGGGCGGGTTCAGTCGGAGTTGACAGCGGTGCACCAGTGCAGGGCGTACGCTCTGCAGCCAAGTTCCCCAAGCCAAGTGGAGTGGAAGCAGGATGAGCACAGGTTCAGTTCCGGCTGCCTCTTCAGCCACTTCCCACGCACTGACGGTCTGTTTCAGACAACAGACCCACTCCTTCTGAAGCTCCTCAGGTGGCAAGGGGAAGAGATACCTGGCCATTATTCACTCCAACTTCCAGCAGATTTAGAAAGTGGTCTTCAACTTTTTCCCAACTATTTATTTGGAAATAATTTTAGATTTATGGAAAGTTGCAAAGGTAGTCCAGAGTGTTCACATATCCTTCACCCAGCTTCCCCTAACATTAATATTTTGCACAAACGGTACAATTCTGAGAACTAAGACTTTATTGCTGAAAAATACAGATTTTTGTTCAGATCTAATTTGTTTCATTGAAAGCAATAATTGGGCCATTTGCAGAGAGCCAGCTGCTATCACAGCCGGCAGCAGAGCTCATCTGCCTGACTAAGCCTCCCGAGCGACAGTGCAGTTTTCAGTTCCTGAAGTCCTGGTTGCAGCCAAGTGCCGTGGAGACAGGAGATGGGGGGCCTGGTGTTGAGCGTGGGGAGTGAAGCTTCGACTCGGTCTGAGGAAGGGCACAGCTGGTTGAGAGGCAGATGGAAAGGGGCAGAGCTGGGACTGTGAGGTGCAGGCAGAGGGAGTGCTGATGGAGACATCTTCTACCCCTAGACGTCTCAGCTGCCTGGCCGAGCCTGCCTCCCCAGCTGAAAGGGTCAAAGTACCAGCTGACCAATTCTGTGGCGAGTTATTATGGGAAGACACTAGCTACCTGATAGATAATGTTTGTGGAGCACTTTACACTTTACAAACTTTTTTCACAAAATGACTAAAGGTTGTCCAGAATCCAAGCGTGCCTAACCACAAGTTAGTCTTAGGGCCGTGAGGAGACGTGGAGAGAATCGAGCTCCACTCTAGCAGCCAGGGGGAAGGAACTCAGGCCCAGAGACGTTACGAGCTGCTTCTGCTGGGCCAGAGCTGAGGGGGCAGCCTGACTTCTGATTTCCCATCCTATTTTTCTTCTACTCCATATTTTCATTCAAATCTCCAGAATACCCAACTCAGGTGGTAACACTCACATCTAAGAAAACAGAAGTGCCACGATGGTGTCTTCTCAATGAAGACAGAAGGGTTGTGCAGAGAATCAGACGTCATGTGGCGGTCACCAAAGCAGAGCAGGCCAGAGAGGAGGAAATTCTCTTTGAGCAAAGAAGAGTTAGGAAGTCCCTGGTTGTAGAATGTGGCATGTCAACTCTGTGGCGTCGTTCTGAGGCCGCCTGCTCGAAGATGCCAACTTGGAGAGACTGCTAGAGCCTGAACTTCCACAGGGAGTTTTCATGCCTGACGACTTCCAGGTTGCTCACTGTTTTTTCGTGTTCTTTAAATGAGTATCTTTGTGTTTTCAAAATATCTCAAAGTACTTGAGTTTCACTTGTGAGGTGAATTATCAAATGTATTGTCTATTTTTATAAAGAAACACTTTTTTTTCCCCTGAAAGTATTTATGGGATTTTCTTACAGATGAAGCAACACTGAGGTTCCCTGAAGTGAGGTGAAACAAGGCCTGGCTCCGGGCTGGCCTGGACAGAGCTGCACAGGAGCCTCCTTCCCTCTCTCAAAGGTCACGCCGTGCCTTTGTAGAGAATTCTCTCTCTCACAGGATCCGCCAGTGATACAGGGAGAAGGCTGGGCCCGGGGGAGAATTTTAGACTAGTGTCACACATCTCTCGGCTCTCTCTGACCCCATCAGGGACACAGACTGGGCAGAAGAATGGAGTTGGGGATGTGCCCGGAGAGAAAAGAAAGCAGGTTTGGTGAACACGTATTCATGTCTACCACACACTTGATACGCTTATGAACCCAACCAACTAACTCATGTAGTTTGTAAGTACAAACAAACTGTTCTCTCAGGTAGATTTCCATGGATTACTGTCACCTTTTCTCCCCCAATTCCTGCCATTTGAATATCCTTGAAGACCTACCAAATAACGTAATCTCTAAATTCCTGGATCTCATCAACACCGAATCATCTACCCTCTTTTTCAGTCACCCAATCCTAAACCATTCTCTGAAAGCTGGACATTTTCCATTTGTCCCTGTAGATGTCCATCCTTCCATACCCTGCCCTCTGCCTTGGATAATGGGCTATATGAACAGGCTACCATGCCCTCTGGCTTCTGGGCAGAAGACACCTGTGCCCTGGAGGGAAGAAGGGCAGCGGGCAAGCTGGCCCTTCATGCTTGTTGCCACTCAGGCGATTAGGTGACAACAAGCTCAGCGGCTGACGTGCTGTGAAGATGACCTTCTACTCCAGAGCGTTCAGTTAGAGAGAGTACCGCGCATAAAGGCAGCACAGATGGTTTTTATTGGACATAATCTTTTACACAGACACTTCACACAAATAGGAGAGAGTCCATCCAGAGCGGCTCTAGGCTCCCAGTCTGGGATCTCACACTTGCCAGAAGCTGCTTCCTTCCACAAGCAGATGCTGTTTACAAAACGGAAACTTTTTAGTATACATATCTCCTTGAAAGGTGAGAAAAGGAAAACCAGTATCTTATATTAGCAAATTCCCTCCTCCTCTTTTAAAAAAACCACTGGGCATGAGGTGCAGAGCCAGAGAAGGGCAACTGTTCTCATTCCTGCTTCTCGGCGGCATGGCTGATAAGACTCTTTAGTCAAGGAGTTTGAGAAGTGTTAGGCGCTCTGGTGCTGATCTTCAGGATATCTCATTTTCCTGTCTCTTTCCAGGCACCCTCTTGTAGCATCTTGCCCACTGCCACATGTGTTAATAAGACTTTGTCTGAGATGCAAGGCCTGACTCCCTACCTGTGGTTGACTTCCTCTTCCACGAGACGTTCTGCTTTTCTCGCCCCACCCAGGGATGTCTCACTCAGTTCCCAGGGCCACCATGCTCGGTCCCAACACAGCAAGCTCTAGGCAGTGTGATGACTGGAGGAGAGGTTTAGAATCACCCAGCTCTCCATACAATTGACAGCGAAAGCCTGGTTGGAGTCATTCGGTTTCATCAATGTCTGAGCTTAAGGCTTGGCCATGGACTTTAATAGAACAGTGTAAAATCCTTGCACAGAGATTCGAAGTAGAAGGAAGCTCTTTTAAGGTGATAAATATGTGAAAATACTATAGTTGCTCAGAGGCAACAGTGGGGACTGGGGTCAGTGACCCAGACAGGTTATATTGTTTTGGATCCAAATGAAGTGAAACTCAAAAGTGGTGTGACTCAGTGTCTCTGTGGTTCATAAGCTGGTTCTCAGCGCATTTCCAAAAACTAAAAAACAAAAAGCAAAACACAATGCTCTGATGTCCAGGCAGCAGAAGTGTCATCCACACAGGCTGTGTAATTTATCCACACAAACTTAAGGCCGCCATATTGTTGTCGAAGCAGCGTGAAACACCACGCCATTTCCTGCCTGTGCATATCAGCACGAGGCTCAGCACAACACCGTTTGCTCTCTCACATGGCACAGCCCATCATCACACTCCCAAAGCTCACGTCTAAGCATCATCCAACACAGACCACATACAAGCTTCCTCTGATTAGCCCCTAATGTCTTTGCACAATTGGTTTACCAACTTTATACTGACATAATATAAATTACAGAGAAGGCAGAGGTCATTTGGATGTATAAGTTCTGGTGTGGGTTTCCCTCTAAATACCAGTCTCTCTGAAAACCAGTCGCTCTCTTTAGGGAGGGGCTTCAGATTTCCAGGGCATTCACTTAGCGCTCTGGAGCAAGAAGCTGATCAGAAGGAGGTGTTTCCAGAGAAGGGAAGAAGAGCTCTCCTTCACTTGCTGAGGTTACCTGCCGCAGTCGAAAGGGAAGGGTTTGTTCCGAGGGAGGCTCAGTGGGGTTCAGCTTTCTCTCAGCCCTCTCACAAGCCAGTTTTGTGATCCTAGGAAAGCACTAATTTCTCTTAGCCTCAGATTTCTCCTTATAGAGTCAAGATGTAAAAATACTGATTCCGCTCACTTCACAGGGAGTAAAAGCTCTTGAACATGAAGGCTCCTGGAAAGGCACAGTGTGAACAGAAACGAAGGTTAAACACAGGTACGCCTGCGCACACACATGGCTCAGGCGCCAGCCTCTTACAAGACGATGTGCATGATGCATCTATGCTTTGTTGTTGGTGCTGATGAATAATTAGCTGTTACACACCAGCAGACAGACCTCACATCACTGACGTCCCATCAGATGCAACAGTGTTTCTCCCATAAACACCAGGAGATATATCAGTGAACAATAAAGTGCACCAGGTGATGATACTGGCTTGTGACTTTTCCTCTTAAAAATTCTAGGACACTCATCAGTTAAATAACTAATTTGAACTCATATTCTAAAAGTAAACTTGCATGTAATCCTCTTCTTTTGCATTTGCCCCCAAGCCTCTGTGCATTTCTAGCTCCCTCTCTCCTCAAAGCAGCTCTGAGCCTCTTCTGCAGACGTGTCTTCTGCCATCTGCCTGTCAGACCTGGAGTGCCTCGGAGTTCTGTCCTGGACCCGTCTATCTTCTTATTCGACACGATCTCATTCACTCCATGGCTTCACTTAGCATCTATAAACCGACTAGGATTCCTTCTGCGCTCACAGCCTGGGCGTCTCAAGTGATACAGCCAATTTCTTCAAACCCAAACAGAAATATCAGGGAGTTGGGGAAAATAAACTCACTCAGGATTTCTGTCAGCCTAATTTTCTTGGGTTAAATTGCTTCCCTCCTTTTCTGCAATCACAGATTTGCCAAAGGCAAGCAAACAGAAGGCCAAGAACAGAGGTTTTGGTTGCTTGGAGCTGGGATAAGCCACGTGTCTTCGTCTCTGGCTCGCCGAGCACTCCGTGAGAGCAGAGCTGGAGGGGACCCGCCTCCGCCACCTCATGGGGCCCAAGCATCGCCCCCTGCCTAGAGTCGCCATTCGACGACTCCGAAGTCTGACAGATGAGTTTACGTTTTTGCTCTGGGACTTTGTTATTTTAAGGCGACCCTCATTAAGCAATATTTGCTGTCACATGACCAGTGTTACATCAAGCAGTACAGAAAGTGGTTAATGCACAAGCTCTGGGGCCAGCCTCTTTGGGTTCCAATCCTAGCTGTTCCGTATCTCAGCGTCTTTGTGCACAAAATAGGGACAAGAGTATAGATCTGAAAAGGCTGTTGTGAGAATACATACTAATGCCTGTAAACCTGGAACAGTCTGACAACAGAAAGTGCTCAATGTTACCAAGGTGCCGAGGGACACGAGGGGCCCTAGAAGACCTGTCTCAGGACCGGGAACGTGCACATGCTGCAGCCCTACCTTGGGATGCACAAATCTTGCTGTGTCTGAGAGTCACCAGGGAGTTAGATGAAAACACAGATGCCTGGGACCCCCTCAGCCCCCTGGGCGATTCCAACACACATGAAAGTTGAGAACTGCTTCCGCAGACAAAGCTGGATTATTCCCCTTCACAAAAGAAAACCTTTGAAAAGCAAAGTGAAGCAAGTAACCAAGGCACTTCTTTCCCCCGAATCCTTTTAATTGGCGTGAGTCAGTGGAAGAGTATTAAGTGAAGAGGGCTGACTCTCCAAGGGGCAGCGAGGGAAGTCATCGCAGGCCCCGCAGGGCAGCTGTTAGCATCGCCGTCTGTGCGTCGCTGGCCAAGGGCAAAGCATATTTCTATGCTTAAACACAGTGGCATTGTTCAAAGGTTCTGATTAGGAAGCTGCATTTTCAAAACCTATTTGTCATTCAAAACGTCACTTCGGATAACTTATCACCCATCATCTTATACATAATGGGATTTCATGTTGTGACTTGGTACTGATAAACACAGGACAATGAACTTTAACCAAATCCTATATGTTAGTTTTCTCCTTCGCAAAAGAATCTTTCTTTTTATGTGGACATGTTTTCAGTTCTGTATGAAGTGACTGAGAGAACTGAAATGAGGTGGGGGGTGCACTCAGCACTGAGGAGCTGTGTCTTGCTTGGCGAGGGTCAGGAGAGCTCCTGTGAGGAGGTGAACACTGGATGCACGCTCCTGATCATCGAACTGCGGTCCAGGCCGTCAGCGTGCTGTGTTCAGGAACTCAAGTTTACGCAAAGAACCAGCTCTGATCTTGTGGATGTGTCATCTCTACCTATCTTTGTTTTTCACTTCTTTCATTCCTGTTTTTTATTATTTCCTTCCTTCTACGTTCTCTGGGCTCGTTTTTTTAACTTTTGAGTTTGATGCTTAGCTCATGTTCCATCTCTCTTCCTATTGACATATGTCTTCAGCTGCATTTCACATTTTGATGTGAAAATCTTCATTATTGTTCAGCTCTCAATTTTTTTTCTAATTTTTGTGATAGCTTCTTTTTTGAGTGATGTGTTCTTCAGAAATTTGTTCTAAAAGTTCCAAACATATATGGGGCTTTAAAAGTTATCTTTTTGTTACTCATTTCTAATAAAAGTTTATTGTGGTCAGAGAACTTGATATTGATTCTTTGGTAGATCTTGAGAGTTGCTTTGTGGCTAGCATGTGGTCAATGCTAATTAATGATTGTAGGTAAATTTCTGCCAGATTAAGT
This sequence comes from Equus quagga, assembly GCF_021613505.1. NCBI lineage: Eukaryota > Metazoa > Chordata > Mammalia > Perissodactyla > Equidae > Equus > Equus quagga. Next base: position 62,807,808 of record NC_060281.1, on the reverse strand, counting down.
TTTCTAATTGTGCTTTTCAAATTTTCTTTAGATTTTACAATTATTTTGCCTGTTTAATCCATTAATCCTAAGGAAAAATGTGTTAAAAATCTATGATTGTGGATTGTGAATTCCAGCAATTTAAAAATTGTATATCCTGGGGATATATTATTAAGTGTTCCTAAGTTTACAATCATTTTTTCTTCCTGGAAAATTATTACTTTTGTCATTAGGAAGTAGCCATTTTTATCCATAAGTACATTTTGCCTTAAAGTCTCTTCTATTTAATATCAAATTAGCACTACTAGCTTTCTTTTCAGCAACATTTTCCTGGCATACTTTTTTTGGCCTGACATTATTTTACTTTCAATCTTTATGAGTCTTTATATTTTAGGACCCCAAAATAATGTACGTTTAAAACCACCACATAGATGGGGTTTTTTTTCCTAAGCTGAGGATATATTTTATCTGAAAATATTAATTCTTGACATTTTCATTCATATAAACTGTTTTGACCTTCCTAGTCTGCATTTCCATTTACTCCTTTCTGTGCTTCAGCACCCATCCCATATTAGTTACTTCCATTGGTTTATTTTTTTTAATTCCTCACCAGCATACACTGATTTGAAAGTTTTCTATTCTATATCCTTTCTTTTAAAAAATTAAAACATAAATTATTTTAAAATAATTTAAGAGTTACAAAAATGTTTCAAAAATAGTATAAAGAATTCCCATATTTCTTCTTTTCACGTAGCTTCTCCAAATATTACTATCTCGCACAGCCACAGCACAATGATCAAAACTAGGAAAGTAACATTGATACAATTTATTATTAACTAATCTACAGATCTTGTTCAAACTTCACCAATTCTCTCCCTGATGTCCTTTTTCTGGCACAGGATCCAATCGAGGCTCACACATTGCATTTAATCCTCATGTCTCCAATCTGGGACAGTGCTTCCATCTTCTTGTTTTCCATGGCTTGACACTTCTGAAGAGTATCCGTAGAATGTCCCTTGTTTGCTTGTTTAATGTTTGCTTGTGATTAAATTCAAGTTGTGGGCATCGCTTCTCTGGTATTTTTGCCAAAAATATGTTAACACTGCCCGCTGGTAAATTGGACATGTTCCCGTTCCAATGTGCATTTTCCCCAGATGCTGTGCTCACCACATCCTGTTCTTCTGTCCACATCTCCTAATTCACGTGCTTCTTTTTAGCACTGAATAATATTCCACAATATGGATTTATCAGAGTGCATTTATCCATATTCACCTATTGAAGGACATCTTGGTTGCTTCCAAGTTTTGGCAATTACAGATAATTCTTACATCTAAAAAGTCATTGCCAAACCCAAGGTCATGTACATTTTCTCTGTTTACTAGGAATTTCATAGTTTTGTCTTTTATATTTAGGTATGTGATCCATTTTGAGTTAATTTCTGTGAAGGGTGTAAATTCTGTGTCTAGATTCACTTTTTTGCATTGGATGTCCAGTTGTTCCAGCACCAGGTGTTGAAAAGACTATCTTCTCTCCATTGTATTACACTTGCTTCTCTGTCAAAGATCAGTGGACGATATTTGTAAGGTCTATTTCCAGGCTAGCTATTCTGTTTATGGATCTATTTGTCTATTCTTTTGGCAACACCACCCTGTCTTGGTTACTGTAGCTTCATAGTGACATCTTCTATGACACATTATCATGTCATTTATAAAGACTTAAAAGATAATGACTTTAAAAATCATGACTACTTATCATTACAGCACCTAGAATAGTAACAATAACTCCTTAATATCATCAATGTTCTTTAAATATTGTTAGGACAATAGTGTTTAAATTTTTCCAGTTGTTTAATTTTTACAAAGCAATTTGTTGGTCAATTCAGGATCTAAATAACATCTGTACAATGCAATCAGTTGATACATCTCTGAAGTATCTTTTATTATATAGGATACCTTCTGGCCTCTCCCTCTTTCTCTCTTTAATATTCTCTGAAATTTCTTTGTTGAAGAAATGGGTTGTTTGCTTCAGTGTTTCCTGCAATATTGATTCTGCTGACTGTCCACTGATATGTTCTTTGATCCTCTGTGCTTTCTATAAATTTAGTAGATCCAGATGATCAAGTTTGACTTTTTGGCACGAATACGCCATTGGCGTATTGTAAGACTTGTTTCTAAGTGTGTATTAAAAGATATTTCTACCTGATTTGGTACCTTTAGCACCCAGGGATTGGGGGGTCGGTCATCAGAATAGAAGGTCCATAGCTTTCCTCCACTAATGCTCCATTCAACTTTTAAAAGTTGCAGTAAATGATCATATCTCATGAGTGACAAATCTGCAGGCTATGCAAATGTCAACAGTTTGGTGTTATCATCAAATAAAGCAACAAACAGTTCTCTGAACTTTCAGTTATAGATGGCAGATTGAAACCACACATTAATCTTAGCTCTAACCAAAACTCTACAAAAATGACAGTACAGTTTTATATATTTGTGTATGTGCATGTGTGTATATATATATACAGCATATATATACTGTATATATGTATATACACATAGTACATATACTGCATATAACAGTTTATATAGAATATATATAGTTAATAATAGTCAAATATATATAAAATGTATAAATCTACAAAGAAAGAGAGAATAGAAGAGGAAATAATAACTAGAAGGATTTGAAAGCTGCCAAGTTATGAGTGAGTTGGAAACCGATTTGCAGATCTAAGAAAGTCAGATCCTAAGTTGGCAGTATGAAAAACAAAGATGCAATCTTGTTTACACTGCAAAAACCCCCAAATGGCTCAAGAATTTGTGGTATGGGAACTTGTGGAAGTGGGGACAAAGTTGGGGTTAAAACCAAATGATCCATTTAAAGGCTGTGTAAGAAACAGCCAGATGCTCCCAAGCCTCCTGTTCCTCCCCACACAGCTGGGCACACACCCTCTCCCCTCCCCCCTCAAGCAAAAGGCTAGAGCGGTCTTCTCTGCAGAGGGTCAATGCAGAGGGTGTGTGACCCACATCCAGTTGAGAGCAGAGGTACTGACCAACAAAAACGACCTCCACCCCTTCCTCCTCCTCTGGCCTTCCAGAATGCTGACAGCAGCTCACACCTTATTGGCGCGAGATTGGAAGAAGTTCTCTGCGAAATCTGACCAGCCCCGCAAAAGGACCTAAATATAATAATGTTAGGGGTTCCCCAGTGAAAAGGCCCATCCATACTACCCTAATTGAAGCTCACAGTTGAGCCCCATCCCCTGCATGGTGTTTACAATCCTATTCGGCATTTTAATGCCCTACTGCTAAATATGAGGGGAGATCTAAAGCTTATGACATTTATTCTAATATGGAAGACAGAAGAATAAAGCAAATTGGAGACATGCAAAAAGAAAAAAAACTTCTAACAGAGAATTATTCCCAGAGAAATAAGAAATAAACAGGGCTCTATAAAAAAGAACACGCAGAGAACAAAAATCTTCTTATAAATTAAAACCAACACAGCAGAAATGAAAAACCCAATAGAGGTTAAATGATAAATGTGAGGAAATTTCTCAGAAAGGAGAATAAAGACAAAGAGAGAAAGCAAGCGGAAAAAGATCTCAAAATTTTTAGAAGGCTCAGGATATGGGATTCAAATACTAAAGCAAAGGAAAAAAAATGGGCAGGGGGAATTCAAAGAAATAATTCAAGAAAAGTTCCCAGAATCTAAAGACATAAGACCCACCAACAGGAGTAAAAAGGTATCACACCTAAGACCACACTATGAACTTTCAGAAATCCGGGAAAAGAAGATTCTACAATGAGAGACAGAGACAGACAGGCACTGGAGGACAACAGTGCAGAGGCCTGAGAATTCTGAGGAAAATCTCTTCCAACCTGGAGTTCTAGATGAGGCCAAGTTAGGAAGATTTTCATCATGTATTCAAGGTCTCAAAAAATCTACCTCCCACACACTCTTTTCTCAGGAAGTTACCAGAGGTTGAGTTCTATCAAATGAGGGCGCAAACCAAGAAAGAGGACGACGTGGGGTACAGAAGCTGCTGATCCCACCAGTAGACGCAGAGGAAAATTCTAGGATGAGGATGATGACAGGAGATCCCAAGATGACAGGTATAAGCTGGAAAGCACCCAGTCCAGACTACAGGAGGCTGTGGGTGACGCTGTTAGATAAACTTGATGAAATATCTATGTGTCTGAATACAGTGTAAAGATATTTGTACAACTTGGGTGGAGAATGTTTTGGGACGAGTGAAAACTACATAGAATACAGAGAAAATACATGTATAATAGAAAAGGATCTTACTGTATTACGGCTTAGCGCTGAATGGCATTTACATAGGCATAACAACTCGAACACTGAACAATGGTCTAACCAAAATGAACATACTGGGAGGGAAGGTTAAGGGAAGTGTGCGTACATGGTGGAGGCCATAAAAGAGAGCTAAGTTCTCATCTTCTGCTGTAGGAAGACCATAGTGACTAAAGCTGTAGAATTAAAAGTAACAATATAAACCTGTCAAGATAGAGACATCGAGGTAAACACCACAAGAATCAGATCAGCTAAAAGAGTTGAAAGTGGAGGGTTTTGGGGAGCAGGCAAAGGGGGAGGGAGGTGCACAGGGGCTGCTCATTTTCACAACCAGCTCTGTGGAACCACTTGACTTTTTAAACTACGTATTTAAGAATATAAAAAGGTAATCTGTCACATTTGCTACTCTAACTTCACCAACAACATTCAACAAATACCTCCCGAGGGCTTGCTCAGTACCAGCTGCGGGGCTAGAACCTGCAGTCCCCAGAGGCAGCCTAGTGGCTACTGGCTGCAGCACACGGGCCTCCTCTATGCAGTTCACGGAAGGGCTTCTGGGGTCAGCTGAGAGCAGGGCACAGGAAACATGGCGCCAACAGAAAATGACTCCATGGCCACCTGACGTTGGCTCCACACCCAGGTGAGGCCTGGTTCCAGGAGTCTCTATCATTTAGCTAGAGAAATTTAATAGGCATTTGGAAAGGAAGGACTTTGGAGAAAACAAAGGGATGGGTATAAATATCTGTAAGTCATTCCAATAGACAAAGAAGTGAGGCAGCAGAAATTGATCACACACTCAGGAAAAAAGAAAACGCAGGTGAGCAAAGAGCCTGAAAGACTGACCCTCAAGAGCTTCACTTTTGTGGGGAGGCAGGATACTTTCTGATCCTTACAGAAGAGGCAGCTCTCTTGACCGCCTCTGCAATGAATTAAGAGAATCAGTCCAAAGTGTTAAGTTTCTCTGATTCCTTCCTTACCAGTGTCTGGTCATTTCTGATTTTCTGAATGCCAAGTCTAGCAACCGTTTCTTAGTACTCACCTTTTGGATTTATCCACAACATCTCATCTTGCCAACAATCTCTTCATTCCAACTGTGATTCGCCTTCTTCCCTTGATTTCTGTAACCCCACGACCCCACTATTCCCCGGTTTTCCTCCTCCCTCTGTGATGAGTGCTTCTGTGGGCCTTCTTTGGCAATCAGAGTTCAGGCAGTGGTCTTGGTTCTCAGGGATTTGTGCCTAAAGGGTTTGTAGGCAGGTGGGACAGAATATTCAAGAAAAATGTGATAGAAATCAACAATAATAACCATAATAGTATCAACAATGACCACAGCAACACAACCAGGAGGGTACCAGTCATGGTTACAAGCCTGATGAAGACAGCATGACCAGCTCCAGTGCTAAGACTTTATGGGTCTAGACAGAAGAAAGGTTATTTTGACATTTGGCTTTCATTAGCCAACTTACAAACAGGTAACCCAAAGACCTGGCGGCTCCTGTCATAAAGTGTTTGTCACGTATCTACAACCTGCCCAGGTACGAAAGGGCTTTCTAGTGATATGCACGATAATGAATGAAACGTAGGTGAATAGAAGGTGAGATGACATCAGTACACAGAGAGCATGATGACTCTAATATATAAAGATATGCAAAGCTAAGATCACTAAAGCTGTTGTCTGAGGTATATATCAAATACGCAACCTATCTTTTAGATTTTCAGAGCAGTTTAGAAATCCATATGAAAACCTTTACGATAGTACTGCTGGATAAAATGTTTAATGACAAAACACACGCAAGTTTCAGTCTATCATTAAGCATAATTATTTTAAGCGTATATGAAATAAAATATAGTTAACTTTATTTTAGAAACCTAGTCTTGATTTAAAATCTGGTTGAACCTTATGATAACTTTACACAAAACACATTATAATACTCTTACACAACTAATAGGAGAATATCCCACAGCACACAATCAAAACTGAAACACATCGCCAACCTGTACCAAATCCAGAATTAACATGTAATCTTTTCCACTCATCTCTTTCAAGAAAACTGCATGCAAGGTGACGAGACGCAGGAGCGGCCCTGGGAGCTGTGCCCACAGCAGTGGTGCTTGTTTTACAATGCCAGAATCATTTCTAGAACATGCCACTTTCATGGCACACTGATATAGAAAGTCTTAGTAAAACCAAATTATTTCTAACACTCTTTTAGCATTGAAGGTGAGGTCAACTTTGCTAACTGACACACAGCCAGAGTGACCACATGGACGTGGATGTGCTAAATCCAAATGCGACCTGGTGTGAAAGCTCACCTTTGAGCACCTGCATGCTTTTTCTCAGCTCCCTCTTTGTAAATTTGCTCCAAGTCCTGGTTTATCTCTCAGCTTTCTTCTATCTTACATTATATTCAGCCATCTTCTTTTAACCACTAAGGTTTTCTTCTGTAACTCAAGCAGCTCGCGAAATCCCCTTCCTTCCAAGAAGTGCCCCTTGACTTGTTAGAATAGTCGTCCTTGAACCACCTCATTTGAGTATGGGGTTTTTATGTGCCTACCCTCCCTTCTGCGAGCCATCGAGCACTCAGCTGTCCCTATATTGCTTCAGTTTGAGTATCCTCTGGTGCTTGCGTGCTCCCTGAGCCATGTCACTGGGGCAGGGGAAGCAGAAGGCATGTTTGGCTGGAAGGAAGAATGGGCAGTGTTGAAGTTATGGAGTGAGGAAGCCAGACAACTTTGAGTGTGACACACACCCCTCCCGACCAGCCTCATAGTCCTCAAGAAACCAGTAACCTCTCTCTGAGCCCTGACTTCCTCATCTGCAGAATGGACATAATACCACCATCAGGTGGTCATAAGGCTGTTGGGAGGGCTGAACAACATGACTTAGTGCAATGCTTAGCATATGGAAAGCCCCCAGCAAGCAGAGAATTAGCAGGACACCTGAGGAACACCTTCTGACAACGATAAAACAAATAAAAAGTAAACCAGAATTTAAGTATTTATTTTGAGTGTTAAAACTAGACATATAAAAAGACATATACAGCTAATAAAAATGTTGAAATAAAGATGGCTTAGGGAAAAAATGTCAACTAAATTACATCTGGTGTTGAAGATACATTTTTTAATGGCTGAATGCTCTGAACTAGCTTTTTAAAATACACAAACATTCAGAATTGCAGTTTGCAATTTAGTTTATAGTCAAGTTAGATACAACAGTGAAATGGCTTAGGAGAGACAATATCCCATATATTTCTTAATAAGCTTTACCAAGCATATTTGTAAAAGATTAAACTTTTACTTCTAGTTACTGTGATTTCCCCCCATACACCAAATGAACAAACAAAACAACACTGACTTATTTTTATTTGAAATGGGTACTGTGTATCCTGTACTCTAAAATTACTTTTATTAATAAAGATATTAATTTCAGCATTAAAAAAAGAGGATTCTGTGATACCCAAAGAAAAATGTGAAAATCCTGACAAGTAGACTACAAATAGAGAATTACTCAGTTTTCTGAAGCAAATGGCATGATGAAGTCAGTCAGCTAGGGAAACTGACTCTGAAAGAGGTCACAGTGCCCTGCAACTATTCCGGTAAAGGAAGTGAGCAGCCGATGCAGGACAGACAGCTCACGGTTCACCAGCAGCTCCTACAGCCTGGTGACTGAGGAGCGTCTTCAAAGCCTCAGAAAACACAGACTGTGCCAGGGCAGTGTTCTTTTAGCTACTGAGCAAGATACTTGAAAGGGTAAGAAGTGGTGGAGAGAAAAGAAACCGGCAGAGGGGAAGGAGCAGACAGTGATGCGCCACCACAGGGCCTGCTGTTCTTGAGGAGATGGGAGGCCTGCAGCTGTTCCGGACAGCACCTACTGGTCCCCAAGCCCGTCACATGCAACAATGGGCCCCTCAGGGACAGGACACATCGACGTCGGGTGACACAGCAAACTAACAGTGAGTGAGATAAAAAAAAAAACTACATGCAAAGGTGCTTAATGTTTCAGCACTTTGAAAAATAAAAATTAGGCAGCAAAACGCAAAATTAATTCATGGACATCTGGACCACAAATAACCTACCCCAGATATTATGTTTTCATGCAGACCACAAGTTTTTCTAAAAGCCCACTTGAATTAGGTGATTAGAGCTATTTGAATGAAATAAAGTTTTGAAGAACAGCTGTACAGTTTAGGACAGTTAAAGCTCCAAAGATGTCTATACAGAACTTCCCAAATCTCTTCTCGTCAATCTCTCTGTGTGCCTTGGAAGCTGCTGATCCTCAAAGTCGAGTGCACGTGACACCGAGGATGCCCCTGTGAACATTGCAGCCACGCTCCCGCAGCACTCACCAGGAGACACTTGGTAACAAGCCACCAGAGTCATCCAGGACCTAATGCAGTAAGAGTGGCAAAACAAATACTGCTCTGGCACTTCAAATAAGGTCACTCTGGTTGAAATAAAACATATACCAACATCTTTCTAAGCTACGAATTTGGGGTAAAAAAAAAAAGAGAGAGAGAGAGAGAGAAATTGCAAATCTAATGCTTTATACACCAAATACCTTTAGGGCACTTAAGAAAGTGAATGGTTTTATTACATGTTATCTTTGGATTGCCCTTATTTTGGAAGCGTTATGTTTTCATCATGGGTGGAGCAGCAGCTTGGAAACAGGTAAGCTGCAAGTGCATGCTGCTCTTGAACTTGTTCAGCAGCTCTTCCAATAACCTGCAGGGAGAAACACCACGTTACAGTCTGGCAGAAGGAAGGCTGCCTACAGCAACATGAACACACGCAGGCTTGCCGACTGCCCAGCTTTGGCTTCTGCTTGCTGAAAAAGTTATTTATCCATGGTTTCTTAACTCAATAACAGAAACAAGTCGATCAAAGAAGGTAGTTAATAGGAATAGACATCTATGTACATATTTATGTTTATATATAAAAATCTCCCTCCTGTCCACTTCCCCTAGATTAATTAGATTCCTCCCTAAAAAGGTTAATGTTTGGACCTGTACTTTAATTCACCTTTCAAAAATTCATGCCCACTCTGATGCACTTTGGCTGGTGCACAGTTCAATGAATGTTGATCAACACATCTTAGCAGTCCAGCGACCCCCACAGTGAGGATACGGAAGAGTTCTGTCAGGCTCCAAATTCTCTGATGCTGCCCCTTTAGTCACCTTTCTCTTTATCCCCACCCCTCAGGAACTCTAGGTCTATTTTCTGTTCCTCTTATTTTGCATTTTTGTCTGTAACAAATATTGGAGAGTGGTGAACTAAAGTGGTGAATTAAACACCAGAAAAATCTGAGTTAGTTCTAACTCCACTGGCAAATCATTCTACTACTTGATAACTCAATTTTTCCCTTAACTTGTCCGATTATGCATAGAATTTTAGCACCAGAAGGGATCTTAAGTTCACCTGGTTCAGATGAAGCAACCAAGAAATGGGCTTACTGGTACTGGGGTCAAGAGATGATTTCATGGTTTCACAGTGTTTGGCATTAGAAGACTGTCCCAACCATAGCCTAAAATACAGCCCGATCCAGGACCCTATCAGGGGGTCTGCTGTTCCTGGCTCTCAAGCACTAGCCTTTTGAGACATGCTCCACATGTTAAGATAATAGTGACTGTTTTAATCTTTTATCATATTTATTTTAAAGAAATGAACAGGGCTGGGAACCAATTCAGATAGAGGCTGAAAGTCAGCAAGAGAAGAAGGGATTAGGAAATGGGAAGACAGGGTTCAGGGAGGGCACTGTTACACAGCCATCCACTCGCCCATTTAGGAACACACACAAGGAACATATAGGCCAAAGAACTCATCTGCTGCTCATTCTTCCAAGCTCAGGCCAAGTGTCCAGGCGACACTCTCCTCCACTGGCCCAGGCCCCACCTGTTCTCTCTGCCTTCCCTCTCCACAACATTCACTTGTGCCAGATCACAGAGCCCACACCCAGTTTTTCATGCAGGAAAAACACCATCAATATCTGCCTGGGGACTGGTGAGCCAAATGCAAAGGCAGGTGAACTTCAGTTGCGGTTGGTGAAGGAGCACGGAGCAACAATGTCTGCGCTCCCTCAGCGGAGGGTAGGCTGGGCATTTACGAAATCTGCCCGGCCTAGATTTTGTCTCAGGCCAGAATCCCCTGTTATGTGAGTAACAAAGTTTAAACTCAGGCTGAGATCATTAGTACAGCATTAATGAAACATATACAACTTCATTATGTCATATATACAAATCTACTCTTTCTTAATACTTCATATTATATGGAGCACAAAATGTACACTGCCGAGGAGAAAAATCACTGAGGCCTGCCCTTTACTGGGCTGTCCTCTCTTTTAAATTTCTCTAAGTATTACCTTCTTGAGAATTTAAGACAATAACATAGTTTACTGAGTGAGTCAAAATAAACTTTCTTATGAGTTTTCAGCCCTAGTCACCTAAAACAAGAGAACCACTTTCTAAATGGTCATAAACCCAGAAGGTTGTACCTTACCCTGTCACTTCTGAGACGGGCAGGTACAGCTAACGCAATGCACGCTGCCAAGGACTATTAAGGCTTGCTCTTCCTTAAACCAAAACCTTGTTCAGCACGTCTGTCTAGCCCCTGAGAATGGCATACCGAACTTACTTTTTATCTGCTCCACTTGAGAGCTGAGGTAGGGCTTCCAAAGCCTGTTTGAAACTAGACCTGGAACAGAAATGGCACATTTAAGTTGAAATTTCTTTCATACTCCCAAGGGGAATTAAGAGCCCATTAAAAATTCTCAAGAATGTCTTAAACATAAAAAAATCAATATAAGCCAGTGAAGCATGTACAAATAGGAGAAAAAGTAAAAGTGAAAAACAATAGAAAAAGTAAAAGTAAAAGTGAGGGTAGAGTTAGCTACCAGAGAGAGGCCTTGTAGGAGCAGGTCAGATAAATTTGACTAGGAAACAAAACAACGTGAAAGGCTAAAGGAGAAACTGATTTTTTACAAAAGGATGTTACTCATGGTAGATGAGAGTTTAATGTGGATACGTTTAATTAAAAAAAGTCTTTATTTTCAAAACAAAACAACTACAGATAAAGCAACTGGTAAGAAAGAAAAGAAACTAAGTAGAAATAGGGATGATCTTGTGAAAGATTATGCATATGGGGACATTTACAGTATTGACATGTACAAGGCCTGATTTACAGCCAATATCTTTTAATAACTGAACACCATCTTTATAGCATTTAGTTTTTATTATATTTAAAATCTGTAGGATAACGGAGAGATGTATATGTATATTTTAAAAATTCAACATCATTTCATTTCATGAAAAATGGAAAATTAAAAAACCAACAATTTGTGGGGCCAGCCTAGTGGCACAGTGGTTAAGTTCATGCACTCCACTTCAGTGGCCTGGGCTTCACGGGTTCGGATCCTGGGTACAGACCTACACATCACTCATCAAGCTATGCTGTGGCGGCATCCCACACACAAAACAGAGGAAGGCTGGCATGGATGTTAGCTCAGACACAATCTTTCTCAAGGAAAAAGAGGAGGATTGGCAATGGCTGTTAGCTCAGGGCCAATCTTTCTCACCAAAAAAAAATAAATAAAAAGCCAACAATCTGGTATGTTTAACTTTTTTAAGTAGAAGTACCAGAAAAATTACTGAATCAAATGAAAAGCATTTTAGGGGAGATTATTTAGTAATAACTTCTCCTGTTCACTGAGGAACAGTTCTTAACTTCTTATCTCTTCTTCTTTTATGACTGGTTGACTAAGGTGAAGAACTAAATACTAAATGTAATTATTCTTGACTTTTAAGTGGTCTTTGAAAAACATCCTCATCAGTATACCAGGAAATATACTTTTTGAGCAATATTTCTCAAACCAGGGGCTGATATGACAGCAACATATAGAGAGATCGCAACATCCCAACAGGGTCCTAAACCCTGGCCATGGGCAGCCTCAGCAGTCTGAAGTGGGGGGGAGGGTTGAGGGCGGGGGCAGGCTGTGGCTTGCGGCCACACTCAGCTCCTTCCCAGTATGAAGTCGGCTCTTCTCTTTCCTGATATGGACGGAGTCTCCAGCATCAGAAGAAAGGCAAGGCCGCTACTCCTTATTTTTACACTATGACAATACTGACGATGCTGAAGATGATAGTGCCTATTATTTGCAGTGCACTGGCAGTTTAGAAGGTGACTTGACATCTTTTCTCATTTAATTCTCTCATAACTTTGCCTAGAAAATAGTATTATCTTCTTTTCATAGATGAAGAACTTAGGCTACGAAAAGTTAATTTAGTGGGAATAAACACACAGGTACTTACACAAAGCATGCATACACATCAAATATGGACTGGGTACTATCATCTATTTTTGAGCACTTTGTACAGAAAAACGATGGTTGGGAAAAGATGTGGTTAAGTAACTAACATGGGAGCCATCTACAAACAGCTTCTGGTCAGTCGTGATGAACAGAAGAAAGAAGCTAACTTCGGAAAAATTGTAAAATTTTAAAATTTTCAGTTGTGATGATGACAGTAAGAATGATGGCATAAGCCATGTTATCAAAGCTGAAAATGAATGAATAAGTATATCGCACGAAGTACCCTTCAATATTCTATGTGAATACTCCTTGGCTTCTCAGGCACATTCACAATACAACCCAGTGTTTCCTAGTTAATTCTGCAGTGGAGTAAACAATCTTGAATAGACGAATACTTAGTGCTGTTTCAGTTCACTTACTGATACTTCAATGATAGGAAATCCTGACTTTCATTCAAAACAGCTAAAAATTATCATCAAATTTCCACTACAAAATTTTGCAGAGAAACCACAAGGCTTCCTCTTATGCTGATATTTACAACGCGTGAACTGCCCTTCAGAGTCTGCTATGAATAGACTAAGACTCAATTCTTATTCTCTCCTTGTTTTAAATATGTGATGTTCTGCTGCCTCATTTATGAGACTAAGGTTTATCTGAGCAAATGAAAAACAGACAATTCTATTAAACTTGTCTTCCTTTGTATTATGCTACAAAGAAGCCCTCTCAGGAGTCCCTGGCTTTTTGTAGGTCTATGTTTTTTCAGTAAAAAATTGATCAATGAAATACAAACTTTCTCATGTCGCAGGACCGTGAGCATTCCCTCCGATCAGTTGTCTTTACAGAGGATTTTATACAATAGAAGACAGGCTTGTTTTTAAGGAAGTGCTCAGAACAAGAACATTTAGTATCTCACTTGCTTTCAGACGTCAGGTGAACAGCCACAGTATCCCTCAAAGCACAGATTTCAAGCCTTGCCTAAAGAGGAGAAAAGGACAAAGTGACAATAGGCAACCGCATTCATGACCAAATAGAAACAAGTGGTGAGGCGACGGTCTGCAGGGACGGGGTCGGCGAAATACCGCAGGCGTGTCGTTCCTCTCACTGCCCTGGGGACCGTCAGTTATGAACGGACTTTCCAAAACAGTCCAAAGAGATCAGCTGTGACAACATTTCCTTCTACTGAAAATTAACTCATAGTCAAGTATGACTGTGTGAAGGCAGGGAGCCAGATACCTTGCTATGAAAGGTACAAACTGTGCAAAGATTTTCCAGCAATCTGTATTTACTATCTAACCAGTAATTTTTCTTGTAGTTTGCTTGTGAGAGGAAGGAAAGTCTGAAACACTGTCCCTGAATTATTCCCCTCCCCCACAGATTTGAGGAAGTGGGTTGGTTTACTTCCTCACACCTATGCCCTTCCAGGCACACTGACTTTAATCACAAAAATGCAGATTAAAATCACAGCTTTTTTTTTTTTTTAAACAAAAATTGACAAGTTGATCTCATACAGACGAAACTATCCTGAAAAGGAATAACACACTAGGATAAACTCACATTTTCTGATATTAAAACTTACTACAAAGCTACAGTAATCAAGACAGTGTGGCACTGGCATATGGACAGACATAAAGATCAACAGAATAGGACTGAATGTCTAGGAATAAACCCTTAAATTTATGATCAATTGATTTTCAACAAAGATGCCAAGATCATTCAATGGGGAAAGAACGGTCTCTTCAACAAATGGTGCTGGGACAACTGGACATCCACATGCAAAACACTGAAGTCGGATCCCTTCCTTACACAAAACTTAACTCAAAATAGATGACAGACTTAAATGTAAATGATAAAACTATAAAACACTTAGAAGAAAACAGGAGTAAATCTCCGTGATGTTGGGCTAGGCAAGCTTCTGAGAAATGACATCAAAAGTATAAGCAACAAGTGGCCAGCCTGGGGCCTAGCGGTTAAGTTCACAGGTTCTGCTTTGGTGGCCCAGGGTTCTCTGGTTCGGATCCCGGGTATGGACCTACACAATGCTTATCAAGCCATGCTGTGGCAGGCATCCCCCATAAAACAGAGGAAGACGGGTACACATGTTAGCTCAGGGCCAGTATTCCTCAGCAAAAAGAGGAGGACTGGCAGCAGATGTTAGCTCAGGGCTAATCTTCTGCAAAAAAAGAAAAAGTATAAGCAACAAAAGAAAAAAATAGATAATTGGACTTCATCAAAATTAAAAACTTCTGTGCTCATCAAGAAAGTGAAAAGACAACCCCAAGAATAAGATACCATGTCACAAACACTATGGTATCTATAATCAATAAGACAGTACCAAGTATTGGTGAGGATGTGGAGAAAATGGAATCTTCATGGATTCCTGGTAGGAAAGTAAAGTGGTGCAGCCACTTTAAAAACACTCTGGCAGCTCATCAAAAGATTAAACATGGAGTAATCGTATGGCCCAGCAATTCTACCACTAGGCATACACCCAAGAGAAATGAAAACATATGTCCATAAAAGCTGGTACACAAATGTTCACAGAAGCACTCTTCATATTAGCCAAAGAGTGGAAACAATGCAAATGCCCATCAAATGATGAATGGACAAATAAAATGTGATACATTTATACAATGGAATATTATTCAGCCATAAAAAGGATTGAAGTCCTGGTACATGCTACAACATGAATGAACCTTGTAAATATGCTAAGGGAAAGAAGCCAGTCACACAGGCCATATTTGTACGATTCCATTTATATGAAATTTTCAGAATAGGTGAATCATAGAGATAGCAAATCAGAGAGAGAAAGCCGACTGGTGCTTTTCTGTGGCTGGGGCTAGGGGGTGGCAGGAAAATGGAGAGTGACTGCTAATGGGTCTGGGGTTTCTTTCTGGGGTGATGGAATGTTCTAAAACTGACTGTGGTGATGACTGCACAACTCTGTGAACATAGTAAAAAAAAAAATCACTGAATTATATACTTTTTATCTTGTAGACACATTGTATGATATATGAATTATATCTGCATAAAACTTTTAAGGGAAAAGCTAACCCAAAGCTTACAATTCTTTGCAAGCGTGAAGAAGTGTGACTTTACATACAGCTCAGTTGTCCCTGGAGGTCTAGAACGGCCTCCGATGGGGAAGCCCGCATCACGTGTTGCCTCTGACTCAGTGTGGGTGATGCTCAGGAGAAACAGTCCATAGTCTCCAGGAGTGCAGAAGACATAGACAATGAGAAAAGGTATGGCTAGCTCTTTAAAGCAGAGTTAATTAGAAATTCTGTAACCAATCTAGACAAAAGCTGATTTATATAAGATACAGGATGTTCAGTGAAATTTTTTTCTGTTTGGGAAGCAATTGTTTCGTTTCCTTTTTCAATGCTTTAGAAGCCTGAGGAACAGTTTGTAACCAGAAAGCATATGTATGACAATCTGTCTCTATTGTTTATATTCCAGTAGATACAAAAACAGATCTACAAGGAAAATACCAAACTGAAAAAATAAGGGAGAACTTTCAGCTGAATATTTTAGGAGAATGATTAAATCCCTCTAAGGCTAATCTTCATGTAGAAATTTCATTCAAACAAAGTGATAAGGTGTTTAAATTAACCTATGAATTAGGCCAATTATAAAAGCTACGGATATTTATATAATACAAATAGAAGTGTATGCCAGAAAATGTCGTGCTAAAAGATCAGTGAGAGTTGCCAAACCGTCACTCCAGCCCTCTCTACACTGGCTCTCCAGAAGGTTCTAAGACGGATGCACTGGCCTTGATGTGAGTGACTAGTAAAGACTAACATGTGGCCCCTCTCAGAGTGCTCTGCTCACAAGAAGGAAGTCTAATACAGTCATCTCAGAGGGTGAGCGTGAAGCCAGGGTTTAGACTCATTTGAACTTTTTGAAAATAGAAACGACTGCCCAGTCTCTAGGACGTATCAGAATATTAGACTTGAAACAGTGATGGCGGCCAGCAGCCTCCTGGATGCCATACATCAAACACGTTCTCCAGTTGATTCTGATATTTCTTCCTGCCCTCTTCCTGCTAGCTCTGAGAGGAATTTAGCCATCAGGCGAACAGGTCACAGAGCTAATTCTCAGCAAGGGGAGATTTGTGTTATACTTCCAAGACTGCTAGGCCTCTGTAGCTACTGCAATTTCCTTTTAATTAATCTTCAGTATTACACAATTTATGCTACTGATCTCCTTTGATAGAACTATTAATAATAATCATCACCTTTCAACTTTATAATATCAAAGGTCTGATCCATCAAATTTTTAGAGAAAACTGGTGACAACTGGAAATACAGCAGAAGTTTCTGTAACATTTGTAACAGATTTTCCCCTAACCAATTTGCCAAATTAACGAGCTCTCCATTCCTTTTGCCCCTCCAATATTTTTGCATGAAAAATTTCAAACATATAGAGACTTGAAAGAATTTTACTGTGAACACCTATATACCCAGAGTCTCCATTAACATTTACTAAGACTATCACATACCTATCCATTATCAATCCACCATATTGTTGTGATGTACTTTACCATGCACCATTAACTGGGTAGACTGTTTCAATTCTGTTTTTATTTTTTGAGTTAAAATTTATGTACTACTCAACAGACAAATCTTAGAGGGTACCATCTGATGAGTTTTGACCGATGCATACGCCTGTGCAATGGGAACCCTATCAAGGCACAGGAACTCAGGCTCCTCCCCAGTAAATCTCAACCAACCAGAGGAAAGCACTGTCCTGAGATTTTTTTTCCCACCATAGATTAGTTTCATCTGTTGTAGAATTTCATGTGGATGAAATGAACTTTGTGTAGGCTCCCTTCACTCAGCTGAGTGCTCCTGAGATGCATCCAGGTGGGACCAGTAGACTGTCCTCTTTAACGCCTAACAGTATTTGGTTTTATTAACCTATCACAGTTTGTTTCTTCTGTTGAGGGATATCTGGACTATTTCCAGTTTTTGGCTATTATGAATAATACTGCTATGAGCATTCTCATATAAGTTTTTTTCGCGGACATACATTTTCAGTTCTCTTGGTTAAACATCTAGGATTGGAATGGCTGGGTATGTGTATACTTAGTTTTAAAAGAAACTGCAAGAGCTTTTCTCAAAGTAGGTATACTATTTTACATTCCCAACAACGTGTGAGAGCCCAGGTTTCTCTACAGTCTTGCCAACATTTGGTATTTTCAGTCTTTAATTTTTTTCATCCTGTGGACATATAATGGTATCTTATTATAGTGTTAGCTTTTATTTCCCTGATAACTAACGATGTTGACCACCCTATCATGTGTGGACTAGAAATTGAATTACATGTATGTTAGACCTCTTGACATTGTCTCAGGGGTCCCCAGAACTCTGTTTATATTTTCCCAATTGTTCTTTTCTCTGTTCTTCATATTGGATAATTTCTGCTAATCTACAAATTCACTGACTTTTTCTTTTGTCCTCTCTATTCTGCTGTTAAAAAATCATACATTGTATTTTTTCCCTTCCACAATTTACATTTAGTTCCTTTTTAGGGTTTCTATTTTTCTGTTGAGCTTCCCCATCGATTCATGAGGAGCACAGCCTTCTTCCATCACTGGACACAGCTGCTCTGGAACCTCTGTCTTCGAGCTCCCACAACCAGGTCAGTCCGAGGTTGGTCTCAGCTGATTGTCTTTTTTATTGACAATGGATCACATTTTCCTGTTTGCTTTGGTTGTGCATCTTAATTAAATTTGCATTGAATCCTGCACATCGTGAATGTTATGTTGTGGAGACTCTGGATTCTGTAATACACCTCTGAAGAGTGTTGATTTTTGTTGTTTGTTTTAGCAAGCAATTAACTTCTTTGGACTCAAACTGAAAACTCACGGCTCTTGGGCAGCATTTCAATTTGCTACAGTTCTTCTAGCCTTAATCGGGCTGGCACGAGTGGAGTATGACCATGCACATGTAGTTTAGGGGCCAACTAGAGAATTTCACAGTGTAGACACAGAACTGGGGGCTCTTGCTTTCCGCTCTCTGGGATACTTCGCTTGTTTTCCTGTAGTTGTGGCTGCCCTGAATCCTATTCTTCAAGCCAGAAAGACGGTAGGTTTTGTGGAGTTTTAGGCACCCCTGGGCCTGCCTTCAGACTAAAATCCATAGAAAGTGAGGAATTCAGCCAAGTGCCACTTCTTCCAGCATCGCCCACTAATGGTCATTTTCTGGTGTCTTCAGGTTTTTGTTTTTACATTTTTTATTTTTATATATTATTCAAGATTATAATTGCTATCTGTAGCGTGTTGGTTTGATAGGAGCTTCCTCAGACATTACTGGAAGCAAACTGCCAGGATCTTTTAAAAATACACTCACAATGCTCTGGGCCACTGAAGGCTCACAAGGAGGAGGTCACTCTCTCAGATGCCTGTACACCTTGGCTCCTACCAATTTGATTTTACGCATACCAAGAATCATCTGGTTTATAGAGGTTGTATTTGTTATTGTAATTATTAAATTTAAATAACTACAACATAAACCAATGAAATATGGGTGCAAAGAGACAGTTATTTGTCGTTTATATGCAAACTGCATTGAATGCCTTGGAAAAACTTATTAAAAGTAAGTTGCTAAAGGGGCTGGCCCTGTGGCCGAGTGGTTAAGTTTGCACACTCTGCTTCAGTGGCCCAGGGTTTCGCTGGTTTGGATCCTGGGTGTGGACATGGCACCACTTGGCAAGCCATGCTGTGGTAGGCATCCTACATATAAAGTATCAGGCCACACTGAGGTGGGGTCCCACATAGCACAACTAGAGGGACCTACAACTAGAATATACAACTAAGTATGGGGGGCTTTGGAGAGAAGAAGAAGAAAAAAAAAGAAAAAGGAAGACTGGCAACAGATGTTAACTCTGGTGCCTTTAAAAAAAAAAAAAAGGTAAGTTGCTAAAACTTTCCTGTGAAATTGAATGTAATGAAGAAAACTGTAAAATTAAAAAAAAAATCACAGAACTTTAGAAGGAATCTGCATTCAGATAATTTCACAAGAGTCATTAAGGTCTTGCTCTACTCTAAAGAAACGGAAGCTCTGGGACCTGCAGACCAGGTATGATGGGTGTGGCTTACGCAAGAGAGATGCTGTGGGTCTCCAATCAGGAGATGCACTAAGCCACCACAACAGCCTGCATGTTGTAAGACTGATAAACAAGACACACTTTCATGTTTTAACTGAAAATAAAAGTTCAACATGGAACTGAATGATTTTGGTACCTGTAATGCTCCATTTTTGCTGAAGGAAGAAACACACTGCATCAGTCGACTTAGCTCTTCAGAAACCGCTTCGACCACCTTGGACAGAACCCGAGGCACTAACTCTTTGGAAATAGTGAACACCTGATGGAAGGTTTCAAATAAGAAGAAATGATGCATTGTGGCAGCTTAAAGGATCAGAATTATGAATGGAAGAAAGATACAGACTCACACTGAAGATGTATTAACTGATTCATGACAAAAACAATACTCTTAAAAATATATTGGTAAATATAATTTTGAAAGATATTGTTGATGTTGACAAACTAAAAATAGTTTTAAAGACTTCTTGTTCCTCTTGTCCTTTTCACAAGAAGAAATATGATTTCTAAAGAGGAAATTACAGAAATAAAAATATATTGGCTCAATATTTTACCACAATTAAAAAAAAAATACTGGGTCAAACTCTCCTTAGATGGCAACAAACACTGTTTCATACTGGGTACATTATTCTACGTTGGGCAACAAGGTCTCCAGTTGTACTATTTGCTGAATTAAATATATTTCCTTTCATTTAACATAAAACATTATTTTTAAACTTTGAATTTTGGTATTTTCAAACTAAGTTACTATATTTAAAAACGTGGTGAAACATTTTACTATCCTGATTTATAAATTAAACTAAATCATGTTTTCTTTTTAGCTTTTCCTTTTTTCAGACTGAGTCACCAGTATTAAACCGTTGGGTCGACCCCAACATAATGTGTGTTCAAGAAAATGTTTGTAAATAATAAACATTATGAATGAAATTCTACTTTCAGTCATGGGATAAATTAAAATGGGGCCTGAAAAGCTTAATCTCTTCAAATCAGCCCATGGCTGTTGATAAAGGACAGTGATCAAAGCTGCCTCTTAGGGATCACCATCATCACCGAGAGCTCCCAAGTGTTCCCTGTTCCTCCGATGGCCACCTGTCCACCTGCCACAGAAATGCTTCCCCTGGTGGAGGTTTTAATTCTATAGCCTAATTTTATTGGATGCTAACATAACAAGAAAGCATTTTTATATCTTTGATAAAATCACAGTTGAAAATATATTACTCATTATAAAAAGATATATAAGACAAATTCCTGTCTGCGTTAAATCATATAAAAAACAATTTTTATAGAGGAAGTTACAGTGAGTAATGCAAACTCTAACATACTATACTGCTCTTTCTGATCTAGTTGCTCCAAACTGAAAGCCAAGTTCAGGAACGGGGTAGCAGTCTCTTCGTTTCCTTCAGTCACTCTTGCTTTACCCTTAATTATCCATGTTTTTCCAGTTTACCTTGATAATCTCAGATACTTTTGGATGTAGAGAGTGGAGTGGTATAAACCTAAATGCACCTATATCAGATGCATACAGTTTAAAAGGCACTCAAGCAACAGTGGAAATTATCTAATGGTAAGATATTTGCGTGGCCCCATTTGATCTGGTCAGCCATCAGCGTATGAGCCACAGCCACTCTGAAAGTCCTGGCAAAGCAGTGAGTCACAGATTGTAAAATTACAGAACAGGCAGTCATAGTGGCGATAACGGTGGCATCTGTGGTCTCTTCTTTTGATGTTCCTAAGAAGAGCCCTCCTAAGAAGGATGTTAACTAAGGATGTGAGTATGAAGCTTAGGATGATGATGCTTCAAGTGAGGGCCAGTTTTAGTGTGAACCAGAAGCACCAACATCTCCATGTAACCAGGTCAGCCAGTGATAGGAAACCATGCCCCTGCTCCCTAACTTCAGCCTGCTCTTTGAGCCTATCTTTCTAACAAGCGTCTACTTTTCTGGAATCCCAGCCACTAAGTAAGACCACATTGCTACGTGAGTAAGACATCAATGCTTATTTGTATACTGGTTAAAAAGAGGTTAATGAATTTTCCAAGATAAAGGGATTTAACATTCCTTTTCAATTCAAGATAAGGGGAAAACATCCTTTCAATCTCTCTTCTCCTTACCTTTCAAATATTAATGAATTTAGTTTTAATTATGAGAAAAAACATACACAATTTCAGAAAAAGACTCTCAGTTAAAACCACACATGTGCATGTGCCTGCATGAAAGTAGAGCTGTGTTTTATTTCTACCCAAGGTATATTCTGAAGGGAAAAAAGACCACCATAAAAACCATCACATTTGCCTCTTTTTCTTTTTTTCGACTTACCCATATCTCTTAGGAACATCTAATGATAGCTTACCTCTGCATGCACGGCAATTATGTTCACCAATGCTTCTTTTAAATAGTTTCTGACACCTGAAATCAAGAAGGGGGAGGAGAAAGGCATTTAATGGGAACATAGCTCCCGGTCCCCCGCTGCCTTCCTGGGCTCTGTAGGACCGCCTTCACGTTTTCTGAGGAGAAAGACCCTGACTATTTCCTTTCGAGAACCAAATGGTGAAAGGACTATTTTCATATAGGTTTTAAAAAAGGATTAAATTAGTTAGGAGTTTTCTTGCATTCTTTTTCTGTTTCTGTCATTGTTTATACTTTCTGTAACTGCTGGTCTGTTTCAAAATTGAAATTTAAAAATGTACTTCAGTTTCTTCATATATATATTCTTCATGTACGTGTGTATACACACACACACACATTAACATACCAAAAAACAGAGGACAGAAGGAGGATATCTACCAAAACTTATAAAACATATGCAAAATATCTATTATAGCATCTTACTCCAAAGTTAACAGTCAAATTATTATGCTGGATGACTATTTTGATCTTAAGAAATCATTTCTGGGGGAAACTTCTGACAAAACTACTCAATCTGATTCTGTAAAGCAAGTTAAAGATTGGATAAAATGCAAGATTTCAGGATGGTACAGAATTAATGAACACTACTTCACTCAAAAGTAGGCACACAAGATTGAACAGTGCAGAGGTCAGAAGTCAGATCATCTTGGACCAGACCCCAGCTTCATCACCTAAAACTGTGACTTCTGATGAGAAGCCTGTGGGCCCAGCTTTCTCTCCTGTCAGTGAGTCTGAGAACAGCGGGCCTGAAGGAGATAACACACGCAACTGGTCCTGGGGTTCTCAGTACTCAGTAAGAGCTTTCATTACCATGATTTTGCAAGAAACAAAATGCTGCTTTATTGTAACTCCAAAACAACTACTTTTCCTTGGAGTAGAATAATGTTTCAGAATGCCTTCTAGAATGAAGTGCATATACTGATAATTCCTTCTCTATAAAACAGAGCAAACTCGACTGTATTGTAAAGTCATGAATGTTAGCAGTAAGGATATCAAGGAGGATCTTTTCCCAAAATGTCATCCAAGCTACTGATTATTGAGGACAGTTGAGATAAAGGCCAAGAACAGTAAGCAACTTTTTAAATTGGCATTTGCAGATATTAAATATATAACTAACTTCGGATTCTGTCATATACTATGTGGTATACACGGGTGCACTCTTTTTCTTTTGAGAAGCCAATTTCATATGTATTTCTTTGGGATAAGAAGGTTCAAGTGTTACTACTTATATTTTGCTGAAGGCGTAACTGAGAAAGCTGACTGAAGATAATTAAATATAGTCCAGAAATTAGTTGATTCTTTCTGTGAGAAAGGATAATTGCAAGGTAAGCAGTCTTATCTGGGAGGTAGGAGAGAATGCAAGGTGATGTTGTTAAGTGGAAGTGACACAAACAGGCCTGCGCTCAAGAGCAGAGAAGCCTTCTTTCCGTGAGAGGAAAGCCACCCCAGGCAGGTTCCCTCGGATGGTCACCTGCTGTGTCAGGGCACAAGGGGAACCCGGCTGTGCCATCTGTCCCTGACGACCCAGACCAGCAGGGCCGGCACGCCTCGGCCCGCCCTCTCCCTGAGGCAGGGGCAGGGGCAGGGGAGGGCGCTCTGGCCAAGAGCCCGTCATCACTGCGCTCAGCTCCAGCTCTCCACACCGCCACCCCAGGGAGACTTGGCACACGCACATGCACACGCACCCAGAAGACGGCTACAGTGAATACAAACATAAGCACGATATTAGGCCAACAAGGATTTAAGGAACATGAGAGTAATAAATGCAACGGTCTCTGCTCTCTGTGAAAACCAGGGTCCTGTCAGTGCTACTGTGTGAACAAGTATCAGAAGTTCGGGTTCTAGCAATGATGACTGGAAATGCGAGGGCAGTTTTTACTTCTAAAATTCTTCAATGTAAAAGACAAGAGTGGGCCAGAGTGCTGACTAAAAAGCAGAAAATTAAACTTAGAATGAAGCAAGTCAAGGTCACATGCTCAGTGACAGTATGCTGTAAACTCAACTCCCACTCTGACCCTGAGAGGAAAACATTTCCTGGCAAACCCACCGGACTAAGCATTACTAATAAAACACCCTGCAGAAGAGATGCGCCTAAATTACTCAGTACCATTCTAAAGACAAGGCTGTGAACACTAAGAAGAAAAGCACAGCGTACTTTCAACCATAAGAACCATATTCCTGTTGACAGAAAATCTGAAAAAGAAAAATCAAGCTTCCTGTTTTAGGCTGACCACAGGTTTCACAAGGATAACATATTGGGAGGAGCACAGAGCCTTCACCTTGGACAAGTAGAACAATTTTGCATTTCTTGGAGACTTTATTTTTATGAATAGAAAAAGATGAAATAATTGGTCCCCCTGCCCCACAAAAAGCCAACAACAAACAACCACTTCAAGGGGTGAGTGGCACTGTTGGGAAAAGACAGGGAACAAGTGTGTGGTGCTGGGGATGAGAAGAAACAGAGCCCCTGGCCACGCTCGTGCCCGGCCAGCAGGCCTCCGAGGGGAGCATTAAGGTGAACATAGCTGAAGAGAGCAGCTGCGTGAGGCGGGGCTCCAAAGCGGTGGGCATGCTGGTGCCATACCAGAACAATCCAAACTTCAATTTAATTGACCACCTCTCTCCAAAAAGCTACCCGTTGTGTTAAACAGAGATAAGTGTCTTTTATTGCCTGCTCGGCTGAAATTGTCAGTTCTAGGGGAACAGCTGAGGCTCTCGTTCATTCATCTACCATAAATTTGTTGAGATCCTACTCCATGGAGCCACTGCTAGGCGCACATTAAAGGGAGAGAGGCGTCAGGTCGTTCAAGTAGAATAGGTACATACCCCAACATGTGTAAGACCCCAGGGTGCTTACTTATTACGTTTTCCCTAATTTACTGGGGTTCACGTATGTGTGCAAGTTGTACGTAGCAAAAATGTGCTAGATGGCTATATGAAAGGGTTTTATATTACAATAAAATCTTTGTATTCCAATTTAAACTAATTTGTGAAAAGTTTCCTTGCAATCTCTATTTTATGAAGTTCTTCAAAGGTTAAAGACCAGTATTCGGGGAGGGGCGGAGAAAGTCAGGGCACTGGGCCTGGAGACCAGACAGCGTTGGCATCTAGGGACTGAGGTCTGAAGGTTCATAAACATGAAACAGATAAGATCTCTGTGGTCTTCCTAGTTAAGAATTTCAATTCCTTTCTCTCTTCACGCCACTCTAAAGCTGGTTATCAGCCTAAGGAGACACAAAGCCAACGTCACACCCACTCACCAGCCCTCCACTTCCAGCCCGCACCCGGGACTCTCTCAGGGGCCCACACCGAGACTTTCAGATGTTTCTAAAAAACTAAACGCAGATTAACCCCTCGGGTTTAACTGCCTGTTAAGTTTTCTGTTTCAAAGCATTGCTCCAAATCCACCTGTAGGGGGATGTCCGCTCCTTCAAAGCTCTGTCCCACCAAAAGGTGCCCAGGGCAGCGGCAGTGCCAGAGGCTGCCCCACCCGCCCCAGGTGGCACTCACGTCAAATGACCATCAAAACACAGCTGGCAGCAGGGAGCAATCTTCTTTTTGGTGGCTAGAGTGGCCACTTTGCTCTTGTCTGACAGGGAAAACGGAATTACTTGAAAATCATGCCAAAAGGATGGAAATTCACAAACTCAAGAGTTGAAAGAGAACAGATCTGGGTTTTGGGAAACGTAAACTTGGGTCTTCCCTGTGATTTCACTGACAGCTGAGCTAAACTTGGAAGTCTTTTCCTTTAATGGAAGGGTTACATTTGGAAAGCAAGAAAGATGTCGCTGAGATTCAGGAGCTGTCAGAGAAAACCTGTATACACACTTGTTATCAAAGTGGCTGAGGTCTTGAAGAGGATGGCAGAATGAAGTGAAGAATGACCTTAAAGGGACCACAGTCATGGTGCCTGGGGGTAGTACTAGGATTTGGTTTTTGGTTATGGTACTATTTTAAAAAGGTCCATGGCTGCGACAAAGGGACAATTTTGTAGTTAAGTTTTGTGGTATATGTTCATTCTCTTCCCACTACGTTTTATTCTAATTTTAATATTATTAACATTAACGGTTGATGATGACTTCTAAGTTCACTGAAGTGACAGAAAACATTCAGTGTAAAGTCAGAAGACTTTGGATTCAAGTTGTGGCTTACTCATGCACTAATGATAGAGCTCAGACAAAAATCAGTTCATCTTTTAGATAACTGCTTACGTTGCAAAATGTAGAGATTACAATACCTGTTTTGTTAACAAAGCTGTTATGAAATGTAATACATGTTTATTCCCTCATTCTTCAGATATCTGTGGAGTATCTGTTATATCCTAGCCACTGACAGGTGGTGGTGAGTAAAATAGACATGACCCCAGGCCAGCCCCACGGCCTAGTGGTTAAGTTTGGCATGCTCTGCTTCAGCAGCCTGGATTTGGTTCCCAGGCACAGACCTACATCACGTGTCAGTGGCCATGCTGTGGCAGCAGCTCACATACAAAATAAAAGAGGAAGACTGGCAACAGATGTTAGCTCAAGGCAAATATTCTTCAGCAAACAAAAACAAAAACAAAATAGCTGTGATCCCACCCTAAGAGAGCTTATCATTTAGCGATAAGGAGCATTTTGCCAATTCTAAAGCAGTACACATATTTCAGATGCTATGTTTTTTTAAATAAAAAAAGACATAAATAGTTGGGCAAAAGGCATGATGACCAGAACAACACACTAACTTCTCTTTCTGAAATACATGATGTAGAAGTCTGGATGATTACCTGTCATGACTGTCACCCAGCTGCAGCACACCGATGGTGGGTGACGTTCATCTGAATGGCACCAGGAGTCTTGGAACAGCTGAACGTGCACTCTAAGAACCTGACAGCAGCAGACAGCCCAGATGCAGTATCAAACGTTACTGGGATGTGCTATTACTGGAGAGATTTGCCTTTGATGATACTCTTATTTTGCTAATTTACACAAAAGTCTCTGGAAGTTGGAATTTTAGTGGAACTCTTTTGTTATACTTTGCACTTGTTTTGAAAAGAATGGCTGAACATCACATACTAGAGAAGGCTAGGGAAGAACTGCCTCCTAAGGTGACATCTGAGCAATGGCCTGAATGAGTTAGAATTCTATATGTGGACAAAAGCAGATGCTGACCTCAAATACACACGTTACTTACTACTAATCAGTCACCCTAGGGCAAGTTTCTGAATGGCTCTGACTTGCAGCTTTCTCCTTTATAAAAGAGAAATACCATTTATTAAACAAAGAGGCTAACGGTACGTCTGCCAGACAGCAGCCGTCAGCAGAAGGGAGACAGGGCTCTCCCTGCATCTCCAAGGGCCTGCTTTTAGACAGCCCTCTCATGTCCTCTCTGCGCCGGGTCCCTCTCCTCCCACTGCTGCAGCTTTCAACTTGTCTGTGTGACTCCTTGATTAACATCTATCCCCCCTGCTAGTTGCAAGCTCCACAAGCATGGGACGGCTCCTCACTGACTTTTGTATCTGCAGTACCTACCACAGTGGCTGGCCTGTAGCAGATGTTCAAAAATATTTATGAATGAAAAAAATGAAAGACAGCAAAGACCATGTACATCTTGCTCACTACTAAGTTCCTAGGACTTAACTCTCTTAAATAAATTGTTAAGTGAATGAATGAGTGAATAAATGCATCAGAGAAAAATTTTAACATATGTAGGATTCTATGTTATATAATTCTGCATTTGAGCCATCCACTAAAAATGTAAGTGCCTTAGTGTATGTGTGAAGGAGGTACTCTTTGCTACAGCATGCATCTCTCATTTCTCATAGGATTTAAGAAAACAATCCTTTTGAAATAATTTTTCAGGATTCATTTGAAA
Source organism: Equus quagga (assembly GCF_021613505.1). NCBI lineage: Eukaryota > Metazoa > Chordata > Mammalia > Perissodactyla > Equidae > Equus > Equus quagga. Next base: position 62,779,860 of record NC_060281.1, on the reverse strand, counting down.
AATACAATTCGAATAAAGTATAGCAAAATAGAATATTGCTGATGCTAAATATATTTGTTTTCCAAACGTGCTTTATTTTTCTAGCTATATACTTAATTAAGCAAATAGCTTATTTGCAATAATAAACTATCAAATATTTCCTGAATGGTCACTACATGATAGATACTTAGGAAGATGCTCAGATACATTAGAACATAGTGAATACTCAGTAGATATGTTAGGAAACCTGGGTTTTAGTTTCAGCTCTAACAGTAGTGGGCCATAAATGCCAAATTTATGGTACTACTAGGGAAGGAGCTGTCCATGTGGACAGTGTGTGCAGGAAAAATAAGGCAAACTGACTTGCTTCTTGGAGTGACAAATGCTACATTATTATGATGTAGCAATAAGTACTGTTTTTAAAAAGGTTGCCCATAGATAAACCCCCACAACTTTCCATGTTATTTAGGCAAAAGAATGAGAACAGCTTCTAAGTATTTACAATATACGTCTCCTCTACTCTCTGAATATGAAATTAAAATGTGTCATAATATTTAACCAAAAAAGTGTCCCCACCCACACAGAATCAATCTAGACTATCACTTAGCAATTAATCTAGTAGCCAGGGTGGAAATTCCCCATGGAGAAAACAAAGCTCATCTCTGCTCTGAGCAAGAACCTGTAGGCCTCCCCTCGCAGGGCGGGCTTCCTGTAAGCCAGCCTGGACCACATAACATCTCTAACAGTGAAGGTCTTGTGTTTCATACATCAAAGTGGAAAAGAAGTCTTTTCTTGCTATATTTGTCAGTTTCTTAATAATCAAATAGGAAGGACACTCGACGCTGGAATAGGCACACATTACGAAAATTTACAGAGTGACTATGGCTGTTACACGCCAGGCTCCACTGCAGGTGCTAGGGACACAGTCATGACCACAAAAAGAGCAAAAATGAAAACAAGCTCCTCTCCTCACAGGGCTTACATTCTAGTGGGGACACACCCAGAGTTAAGGAAACATGACCACCTTGCACAAGGGACAGAGCTCACATCTCTAAATTAGCAAAAGAAAGCAACTGCATGAGATAAAATTGTTCAGCAACTGAAAAAACCCCGTATTTGCAAACAGAGAGCTCCTGTCTGACGAGACTCTCAGTACCATTTGTGAAAAGTATGTTAGTGTTCCCATTGTGCCAATCTCGTGAAATAAAGCCTAGTAAAAACCCATAACAGATAATGTACAGGTGTGTAAGCAATGACCTGGATTTAAATCTTAGCTGGAAAATCAGTTAATTCATTGGAGCTTCAGGTTTTCTTCGAAGTATGGGAAAATGCTTTATAAATTAAAAAGTGTTATACAGGTAGATTTGATTCTTCTAATTAAAAATTTGGACAAATTGCTAGTTAGACTTCTCTAGAGAATGTCTACATTAAAGAACAGAATACAGTCACATGCTGCATAATGACCTTTCAGTCAAGGATGGACTGCACACACAACAGTGGTCCCATTAGATGAGTACCATATAACCTAGGTGTGTAGTAGGCTATTCCATGCAGGTTTGTGTAAGTGCACTCTACGATGTTCGCACAATGGCGAAATCGCCTCGTAACACATTTCTCAAACGCATCTCTGTTGTTAAGCAACACTTGACTATATTGAATATATGGGATTGATCAAGCCTTTGCTCTGGACTAAACTTTTATTTTGAAAAAAATTAAATGCTCATTGAAAAGAATTAAAACAACACAGAAGTTTTCATAATAAGAAATCTAGGTCCAGTAAACTTCTCCTTCATTCTAGGGAGACCTAGTTTGGTGTGTATTCTTCCAGATCTTTTCCTATGAATATAAACTTTTTTCCTAAAAAGTGAGATTATACTACATGTTCTCTTCTTGAAACTTGCTTACATCATTCCATAATATATCACAAACATGCTATTGCATACATATCTACCTGATAATTTTCAATGGCTGTCTGGTATTATGCAGTATGGTTGTACCATAATATATTTATTCTATTTTTTCTAACTTGTTCATTTTTATTATTCATATTATTCTATTTATTCATAATTTATTCTCCTACTATTAGACAGTTACGTTGCCTTTCAATATATACTGCTATACATAATCCTGCAATTGACATCAATCCATATAATCTCATAGAATAATTTTATGTAAGATATCTTCCTAGAAGTGGAATTGCTGAGTCAAAAGTTTTTAGTTTTGATCACTTCTGCCAAGCTGCCATTCAAAAGGCCAAACAAAATAATACCCCTGCTTCTTCACGCCTTTTTATTTTCTTAACTTAGATTCTCTAATTACTATAACAATCATAGTATATGTTCCTCCTCAACTATGATAATGACAAAACTTTCCACTAAAACACTAAAATAAAATTTTAAGCAAAATACAAAGGTCAAAGGAAATTCACTAAAAGTTACACAAGACTTAGACTTCATCTGACTGTCTAAAGAGTGTCTGAAAGAGAGCTGGAGAGACAGAACACGTGCAATCACGGACAACAACTGCAGTGCTGTGTGAGTCCACACCAAGAAGGCAGGTTTCCATGCAGCCTTTCCTGCCGTAACTGGACACACTCCTTCCTACACAGCCTGTCAAGGTGCGCCGCCTGATGCTGTTCTGAAACACGACACTCCCCAGTCAGCACCACAAGAAATCAGACTCTGGAAACTCTGGAGATCCTGCCTACCTTACAAACCACATTTCCTGTTTTTAACCCCTGTGCCCTAAATCAGTTATCAGTCCTAGTCTACAGATAAAAATAGATTGAAAAATACTATAAATATCCCACAATGGACTTTTTTTTTTGGTCAAACTGAAACACTACCTGAATGAACTTTGGGGTATTTTTCTTCAAGTATATTACTATTCAATTACAGTCTGAAGATACATTATTGAAGTTACTGCCTATGTAAAAGAGGTAACCAGAAACTGTATTAACATTATCACACAGAGAAAGACCTAGATACTCTGCAACAAAATCAGCTTTTGTCGAAACAGAAAAAGGGTTTAAGTCCCAGGTCTTCATGTTTTAGTTCTCTCATTCCTAAACTGATGAATATCTTTTGCCACATATGGGATTTTTAAAAGAATCCTTGAGGAAAGGATACTCTTCACATGTAGTATATCACTGAATAAATAGCCTCTTCAGTTTCCTATTTTCTTTCTCAGGATCTTTTTTTTTTTTTTTTGGCTTTAATTAATATGACTTTCTAGCTTTTAAATATGAATAGGAAAACTTTTTTCTATGAAAATAGAAAATACCACCAGCAGTGAAAATAACAGTAAAATTATTTCATGGCTTATTTTTTCTATTTGTAAGAAAGAACTTATATTGATAAGAGTTTAGCATTCATAAACTTCACAAACAGCTTTCACCACTCAAATATGGACAAGCAAATCATGACTTCTCCCATTTCAAAGTTAAAGTCTGATGAGTAAAACAGACTATGAATTATATTAACATGAAATACAGAACACTTCATACATTTAGCATGGAATACACTGATCAGTTTCATCATTTGAAATTTGATACACTGAATTTCAGACTTAAAAGTATACATTTAATTAATTTAACACTAACTGATAAATCAAACTAATTTACTTCAATTTAGTGTTCTGGCAGAAAAAATTTTTTTCCATTAGAAGGCAACTTCAATTAGAAAAGTGAAAGTGACAAGAAAATAGGATTCATTCTATATATGTAAATGAATGTATTTGTTTCATACTACGAGGTATTACATTTGTTTGTAATATTTCATAAACAGGTCCGTAGTAACTGTTCAATTTTAAAAATCTCAAGGAGGTTTTTTTTCCCCCAAGAATGACTTCAACTAAATCTAAACTAACAAATGCTATGAGAGAAGCCAGGCTGAAAACATGGCTCTGGAGACCAACTGCTTGGGTTAGAATCCTGGCTCCAGTCTGGGCTGCGTGGCCTCTGATTACAGGAGTGGAAGCCTGGCAGGCCCACCGTGGAAGGTGTGAAAACGCCGGGGGCACCACCCGTGTTACAGAGCAGCCTCTGCGTCATCACTGCGGAACACAGGAAAGAAGCAAGAAGGTGTAGTCCCTATTCTCAACATACGGTTCCATATGCAATTTGAGAAAGTTCCAGCCATTAAAATAAAGACAAGACGTTGAAATTAAAAACAATTGAGTTATAATAAAATTCAAGGCAGAAAAAAATATGAAAAGTCAGTAACTAACTTGGAATTTAAAGTCTTATTTACATAATAAGAAATCTTTTAAATCTTTTAATAAGCATCTTTTAGAAGCCTAATTTTAGAACCCAGAAGCACTGGCTCTGCGCCTTTTGGAAATGATGAAATCGAAGTAAGCAGCAGCAGGGCACGGCGGGAGGGCTCAGGTCATGGCAGCCAGGTCTGAGTGACCTCACGTGGGCAAGTCGTTTGCGTCCATAGCCTAAACTTCAGTATCTGTAATAACAGCTTCTAAAGTTTACTGCAAGAACCACCAACCACAAAGGCACAGGAGTGCAATGGCAGCAAGGAGAGGGAGCAGGAGGCAGTGACAAGGCCTCATTCCACTGGGAGGATTTTGTTCCTCTGACCCTTTGTAGCAAAATCTCCATTCCAATATCTGAACTCTGTTCTTTTTTTCTCCTGAAAATTCTATTAACAATTACTCAGCTGCTCTTCCATCTTCAACATCAATGTTTGCTTTTATCATTACCCTAAATTTGTTGCTTAGGGCCGTGTTATAGTTTTGTGCAGATATTTTATGCAAAAATGAATGCAATCCCTTTATTCTGCCTGGCATCTTTATCCTTCATTATAGTAACCCTTACAACTCTGCTGTACTTTGAAATGACCAGCATAAGCCACTGTTCGTCAGGGAAAAAGGTAAGCTGCCTACACACTCTGTCCACTCCTCGTTTCTTCAGGGGCAAGACGGCACGGGAGCCCACACTCCAGTGAGGAGGCAGCTCTGCCTGCTGCAGCTGGTCAGACATGCCTCAGACAGAGGAGGGCACAGCTGCTCTTTCAATTCAATTATTTACAAAATATCAGAATACAAAAAATTACACAGTATTGTTACCACTGTGATCTGACCCATTTCCCACCCCACACACTTCTCCAGCAAGAGTGACAAAGTTAGAATTTCGAGACAGAAGAACTGGGCTGAAGGCCTAGCTCTACTACCTTGAACAAGACCCAGGCTTTTCTGATGCTCCAAATAGAAAACAATCCGCCAAGTGGGGAAAATAATATCTTACCCACTGGGGTTGTTTGGAGGATAAAATGTGATAATGTATGTGAAAATATCAGTTAAACTGAAAATATTTTATTTAAAAGTGGACCAAAATGAAGTATCTTTTTAAATTTATCAAGTTTTCAAGATGAACCAAAGCAAAAATGATATTTGGTATTTTATTTTCAATGCTACAAGCTTAAACACCACAAAAACAAGCCAACCCTACAATTGTTTCCATTCACACTGTTGTGACTTGTGTGTCACCAAGATCTCTCCCTCGCATGGTTTCTGAAGCAGTGTACACGTGGACATCACCTACGTTTCTACAAGCACCTGAAAACACTCATGCGACTGCACGAAATGTTTTCTTATCAGGACAAAATTTTAAGACTTAGGATAATTCTCAAATGGGGAAATTATTCCTTCATTTACTAAAGCATTCATTTGTTCAAACGTATGTTGAGGATCCATTATGTAAAGGGACTTCCTATGGTGAGGACCCTGGAGGTGAGTCAGGCATGGGGCCTGTCATCATGAGGCACAGGCTAGTGGAAAAATTTTCACAGTTTTTCGATTATGTAAGTCATAGGTAAAGGAATTTTGAGCCCTCTCGATACATGGATATTTATATATAAGTATATATAAGATTATAATATATGATATACAACCTTTAGTTTATGAAGATATTTGCCACTAAGATATTACATATATTGTAAAAACATACATAATACGTAAACTTATAAAACACGTAATTCAGACATATATACGTATTACATATTCCATGCATTATAGATAAGAAAAACAAATTAGGAAAGGAAGAGATAAAGAGGAAATAAAAATTATTTTATTAGTTTAAGTAAGCTAGGTCATGACAAAGTTAAAAAAACAACTCCAATATATCAGCAGCTTAAGACTACAGCAAATGGACTTGTTGCTGATGGGGCATGTCCGGTGGGGTCCGAGGGGCCTGATCACTGTAGTCACTCAGGGATCTCACTTACGGAGGCTCCACCTTAAGACAAGCTCCCCCCCACACAGAGCAGGGGAGAAAGCACAGGAGGAACCGCGGCCAGCTCACAGGGCTCCGGCTGGGTCACCTGGGCTACTTCCACAGGGCCACGTCTGACCTCAGTGGGTGATGCAGCAGAACCCAGGGACAAAACCTCCCAGGGACAAAAAAGTGGACTTGGATCCACAGTAATACAATCTACCACAATTATTTTTTTAAGTTTTACATCTAACAGTATAAAAGGCCTTCTTGAACTGAAATCACAATGATTTCAGGTCTGAATCTAAGTTCATTTGACTTGAATACTTGGATTTAGCCACTTTCATAGAGGAAAAAGTGCGACACAAAGTATTACACAAGATATGCACTTGGAAGAGGTGTGGAATTGGCTGCCCTTAGTGATCATGATATTCTGTTGTCAAGATTTTTAAGTTTTCAGATATGAATTCTTCCCTCTCTTCTAAAACTAACTTACTCATATAAAGTACATAAATCTTATGTATATATTAACGATTTTTTTATATTGGTAGACATCTATGTAGCCACCATCCAGATCAAGACAGAGAATATTTACTTCCAGCCCCAAGCTGGCTGTCTCATACTCCTTCCCAGCCAACGCCCCTATCTACAAGGCAATCACTCTTCTGACCTGTCTCCACTGGTTCGGCGTGCTTGCTTTCAGACGAACGGAATAATGAGCTCGGACAGAAGCAAACAGTGTGCATTCTTTTGGATCTGGCTTCTTTCCTCAACGTTATGTCCATGAGAATCATTCGTATGTTGTTGCGCATAGGAGAGTTTGGTCATTCTCATTGCTACATGGCATTTTACTGCACGGCCATACCACATTTATGTACCTATTCTACTGCTGATGAACATCTGGGTTGTTTCCAATTTCTGGCTATTTCAAAGAGCTGCTATGAATATGGTTGCTTATTTCTTCTGGTGAGCATAAACACTCATTTCTCTTAGGTAGTATACTGGAATGGAATGAGGTCCCTGCAAAAATGTGTATTTATGTTTAACACTGCCAGTTTTCCAAAGAGGAGAGAAAAACAGAACTATGTACCCACCTAAAGCACTTCATTGTCAACATTAGTTTATGCATTGTCTTGCTGAATATGGGCCCACATGTCCAAAAGGAGCACCTGCTTTAGTTAAAAAAAAAGTATTTGCCATACCCATTTTCCTTAGCAGAAAATAAAAAAGTAAGCCATAGCACAAAACCAAAAAGAAAGAAAAAGAAGAGAAAAAAGTCCAAGAATATACACCAATTTTTCTTTTCATTAATACAACTCAACCATACAGTACAAGAATATTAACTTCTTTGATATTCATCATATTTAAAGTCCCTGAAGGTGTCTTTTTGTGATTTTATAAAACCTATTATTAAACTCCTTCAATACAAAAATTTGCTAAAAGTGATATGCATTCTACATATAATTCTTAAAGTCCTTGTTACTGTAAGCATAGGCTGTCACACCATTTGCAATCAGAAATGACAGCAATGTCAAAAAATGAAAAATGGGTTTTCAAATATCTCATATTTATGAATTTACTTTGATTGTCACTCAAACATTTTGATTATGAGTATGAGATATTAACAGAAAATTGAAGTAAATTAACCCAAAAGAACATCCAGATCCCAAGTAAATATCCTATACAATATAAAGATTTTATTAACATTACCTTTAATTTGCACCTATAGACATAAACTGCGTTGCTGATGTCTATTGCTCTAATCACTTAGCCCCAAACTAAGTTTTGGATTTAAACTGTACCACTGTTGGACTACTTATACTATGTAGAGTTTACCACATTAATAAGCTTGCTGGTAAATGAGAAATTGAAGCAGACAGAGAAAAGTCCCAGTTTTATCATCAAATGGTCCTCCATGGCCTTGGATAATCTGTCACCTGGGCCTCGGTTTCCCCAGCTATTAAGGGAAGGATGTGCGGGTCTCTGAGCCCCCTCCAGGCCTGTATGTCTCTTTTCTATTGTGGACTCCCAGGAAATGTTTGAGAGGTCATTGTTTTAAAAACATATACTCCAAAGTTTTCCACTGTGATGTTCAGAATAAAGTCATCCAAATGGCTAATTATTAAGCTTCACTAAAAGTATTTTGGGGTTGGCTTTTGCTACTTATTAAGAAAAGACAGTGAAGCAAGTTGGACATGATAAACCCAATAAATATTTACTAAAGTGCCATTTATCTCTGAGGTTCTCTCCTAGTCTAGGGAGAGAGAAATAGACAGAAATGGCATTTCTGATGTCTGCTTACGACAGGTGAGAGGAGATGGAACGTGCAAAGAATCGCTCTGTGGTTTAGCTTGCTGACGAAATGCTGCAGGTGTGCGTCTCCCACTAGAATGGGTGAGCGCGCGTGCCTTTGCGTTCGCTCAGCGCAGCTTTGAGGGCTTGGTACGCCCCGGGCGTTTTCTCAGCGGCTTCAGGTGCTGTGGGATGAAGACACAACCCTCTCAGAGGTTTTCTGGAAGCTCCACCTGGGTGCACACATGGCCTTCAATCAGGCCCAGGTGGGATGCCCGGGAGAAGAGGGGAGGGTGTTCCGGCAGAGCAGAGCCCAGAGGAGGGGAGAGGCGATGCAGGCTGGGAGACGAACGGCTGGCCAAGCCAAGCGAGAGCAGAGGTGTCCTTGAAGGTTGGAGCCAACGATCAGATTTGTGCATAGAAAACACTTAAAGAAGAATGATAAGCAGTTTTCAAAACATCTCTCTTTCAGTTCCAGCCACAATAAACGCATATAAATGGCATTGCTTTTGATGAAACTATAAACATATTGGTTTTTATAGAATATCATGCCAGAAACAAATTTATAACATTGTTATAAAGAAGAGAACACTTGAAATACACGTTTTTCAGCTCTGTAGAAGTTAGCAACTAGGGACCCTAAGTTGCTCCCACCCCACTCCATGCCCAGAAACACAAAGAAAAATAAAGAAATCAAAAGCCAAACAGACAAAAAACCCAGGATGGTAGGTTAAGGAATGTGGCAATGGAAGTAAGAAAGAAAATATGAAAAAAATTCGTAACATCTTTCTATCCTTTCTACACAAATCTTCTGACCTCCTATCTACCCCTGGCTTTTTTGTAATCTCTCTTCCTTTCTCTAAAATCATCAAAATGTCTACTATTGTCGGATGTAAGGCTATCCAGAGAGCTATCCTGACTCATCTAAGCACCAAAAATAGTTTCAGAACCAAAATATAGTCAATTAGACTCTAGGTGTGTTGCGTAGGGGTACATTATAGTCCTGTGGGAGAGTAACAACTGGCAATAATGATTTTAATAATGATTTTCGATAAAAAAAGAGACTGTACACACACACACACACAAAGCCTTTAGGTATCTGTAGCGAGTATAAAGTAGTTTCTGGGGTTTCTTTCAGACAACTTAGATTCTATTAACCAGTGACTAAAATACCAAAGTACTTTTGACAGTGACAAAATTTGCTAAGAAGTCCAAATATAACATTTGGAAATCATCTGAACCTCAGCTTTCTACTGTGATGCATATTATAAATAAGTGGGAAAGCATAACATTTGTCACAGTTTTCCAGGTTAAAGTAATAATTTGGAATTGTCTACTCACTATACTAGTCCAATATACTCCACCCATCCAAATATTAAAACAATCCTAAAGTGTTCCATTAAAATTTGCACGTAACGCACAGCGCAGAGGTATTAAAACTAATCCAACAGTGTTGTTATAGCAAGCCATCTTCTTTACTAACCTAGGAGAATAAAAACTTCTGAGTAGGAACCAAGGCCTTTGTTCTGAGGAGGAATCAGGGTGGAGATACAGTAACGCCTTGATAGTAGCTACAACATCTAGGCTAAATTTATTAAGATGACAACCCAAATGTCAACTTTTCACTATACGCTGTCCATGTTCCCCAATATGGAGCCTGTGTGATCACGTCGCTGGGCTTGCAGCTGGCCCAACAGCAGAGTGGGCGAGGCTGCCTGCACGCCCTGCCTGGCGGGCCCCGGACTTCCACAGGCTGCCGGGCACGGCCTAAGTCAGAGCTCCAAATGCAGACGGGGGCCCCCAATGCCCTTTCGAACTTCTCACATAGAAGTGTTTAAAGACAAACGCTTTAAATCCAGGGTGAATTAACCCCAAACATAGCCAAGGTCACAAGGAAACAATAAAATAGCTGGGATGGAGAAAAGAATGGCAAAATGGTAGGACATATACAAATATGTTATCTTGGTGTTTACCATGGTGCACACAGTTGTGAAGTGTGTAAAATGAGTTTTAGAAAAAGACCGTTACTTCTATAATTAGATAAACAAATTCAGGTAAACTGAAGAAAAAACTTCCTAACACTTTCCACAGGACTCTAGGAACAGAAGTTCCACGGACTCCATAAGCACAGAACACACAGTGTCAGAACTCACATGTCACTGACTGGAAGACACCACTTCAGAGGAGGCAGAAGCTTCCAGCTGCCTGGCAGGACTGTGACACTAAGGAATGGGCTCAGCTTGTGTGTACTTGAACAGAGGCGATGGGATCGTTGGAATCTAAGAAACCACCAGGTGATGAGACGGCTGCTAACACTGCTTGTCCAATCACAGAACGGACTTTAGGGTGAGATTTAACGAGAGTGAGAGAGACTACAAAACACCGAGGGGGTACAGAGGCAGGACACAGACAGTGTGGAAAGAGTAGAAGAAAGTTAGGAGAGAGAAGTTTTCTCATATTTCATTCTATTTCATTCCCTTCCAATGGCTGAGTCCACGCCTGGGACAAGAAAGCAGAGTGAGCATGGAGCACCTCCACACAGCAGGGAGCAAGGGAGCATCACAAGACTGCTCTGCAGGAGCCAGGAGCCCCTCTGAAGAAACTCCTTCAGCCAAAGAGGGCACAATTTGATGTTAAAAAAATAACTATTATGAACCCTCATACACTGTTGGTGGGAGTGCAAACCGGTACAGCCACTGTGGAAAACAGTATGGAGATTTCTCAAAAAGTTAAAAATAGAAATACCCTATGATCCAGCCATCCCATTACTGGGTATCTATCCTAAGAACCTGAAATCAGAAATCCCAAGAGTCCCTTGCACCCCTATGTTCATCGCAGCATTATTTACAATAGCCAAGACGTGGAACCAACCTACATGCCCAGAAACTGATGATTGGATAAAGAAGATATGGTATATATACACAATGGAATACTACTCAGCCATAAAAAAAGACAAAATTGGCCCATTCGCAGCAACGTGGATGGACCTCGAGGGTATTATGTTAAGCGAAATAAACCAGTCAGAGAAAGACGAACTCTATACGACTCCACTCATAGGTGGAAGTTAACATATTGACAAGGAGATCTGATTGGTGGTTACCAGGGAAAAGGGGGGGGTGGGGGGAGGGCACAAAGGGGGAAGAGGTGTACCCACAACATGACTAACAAAAATGTACAACTGAAATCTCACAAGGTTGTAATCTATCATAACATTAATAAAAAAATAAATAAATAAATATTATAATGAATTGAAACTCATTAAACATGCTCAAACCATGAGTTAAAAAGATGAAAATTAAAAAATACCCTGTTGATCACCATTGAAAAATGTAAGGAACCAGCTCATTCTAAAACTGCTAAATGAAGAGAAAGAGTCACGCATTTGTCCCGCCTGTCCTGTGCAGACTGTACGTCAGGGCAACCAGATGGTCGTCCTGCCTGTCCCGCATGAACTGTACGTCAGGGCAACCAGACGGTCGTCCCGCCTGTCCTGTGCGGACTGTACATCAGGGTGACCAGATGGTCCATGGATTCTCTCTTTTTTTTTTTAATGTTCCAGCTAACAATCCTTAGTTTGCAATCCGTAAGAAAATAATAGATCATGGCAACAATTACTAATAGGGCTAAAACCATTAGAGGAAAAGTCTGTGATAAACTTTTAAAGGGTGGATCAAGCTGACAACCCTTTAATCCAATTTTCCATCTTAACATCACAAAAAGAGAGACAAACATTATGTACCTCCTGGGGGCAGTAAACAAAATTAAAACAAAAATCAAACCTGAAACTGATAAAGCTTCTTTATTAACCACAAATTTACAGGAAACACAAGGGACAGAGGAACATGTTAAATGACACCATGAGGAAGCAATCTGAAAAATGCAGAAAGTGAGAACAAACAAACTGACTTATTCAATAAATAAGCTGAAGAAGGGAACCTAGAGTAAAAATCCCCAAATTTAAGAGACACATCGACCAAAAGGAACATGCAGATCTTGGCTGTATCCTTATTGGAACAAACTGTCTAAAAAGCTTTTATGAGAATTTTTAACACTGACTGAATATCTGATGAAATTAAGGAACTGTTATTTTTTTTCCAGATCTGATAATGGTATTGTGGTTATGTTTTGCAAAAAATTCAGTCCTTATCTGATCTGTGTATGGATGAAATGATCTAATATGTCTGGGATTTACTTCAAAATAAGATATCCCAGAGGTATTGGGGAGCTGCGGGGTACAGATAAAACAAAATTGGCCATGAGCTCATAATTTTTGAAAGTGGCCAATAGGTCAATCAGGATTTGTTTTACTGTTCTATTTTGATATATGTCTGAAAATGTCCAAAAGAAAAAGGTTAAAAATGACTTAGATGGTTTATTTGCACAATAGTACGTATGTTAGTTAACCCTGATGCCAAATAGCATAGTTTACAGCTATCAATTTAATACATAATAAAACAAATACTTTAACAGATAAGACATGCAATGAAGAAAATATGTAGGCCACAGGTCATCTCAAGGTTAACAAATTTCACATTGAAGACCATTAGAGCCAAAATTTAGCTTTATTGAAAAATGCTTGGCAGACAAAGAAATTATAACCAAATGTTCAAAGCATTGTACAAATGGTTTTACAGCACTGACTCTAATACATTAAACTGTTTATCAAAAAGGAGAAGATGTCTGAAAAAAAAAGTGAAGTTAAATAATGAAACTGTGATTTAAAAAAGATGACTGACTAGGATTATCTTCCTGGAGAAAACATAAAATTGCTTTTCTCTTATGAATACAAATTTATTAAAATCTACCTCATGATACTTTTAAAATGAAATTAAGGAAAACAGTCCAAGGAATTAATAAAACTATTCTTTCAGAGTTTAGTAACGGAAAAGATTATTGACTTAGACTTCTCTCTTCAAAGATGAAGTTCATTCAACTGGCATCTGCTTTGATCAAAAACAGAAGTAACAAGGTGCCAAATACTCCATGACCAGAATACGGGTCATCAGAGAAACAGCCACTTTACTGCGTGTCACCACTCACGTTCCAAATTCAGAGAAGAGAACAGATTTTACAAAGTGTCCAACTGATAGCAACAGAAATATTATGTTCATAATGGTGTCCTTAAAATTCTGCAAGGCTCAAAGAGACTTCAGAATAATTGTGGAAAGCTGAAATTACATTTAAGAGATCTTTGCTGTTATGTGTATTTTACAATATTCGAATTATTTCTAAATGGGTAGTTCCCATGTATTTTTGGTAACTGTTATCCTATTTAATCAACCAAAGTTTTCTTCCTCGACATATACTGAAGTTAAAAAAGATAATTCACTCTGACATTCTGTTGAAAATATCTATTACTCTTAAAAACTAAACTGTAAATCGGTATTTTACTTGATGTTTATTTTTCCCTATTATCTCTGGCTTGAGTAAACTTATGCCAAGATGTTTCTTATTAATGAGTTAACTGATTGAATAAATCTGTTACCAAAGGCTGACTATGAAGCAGGCACCATTTAGGAGCCACGGACACAGAGATGAGAAACAATGTTAAAGACCTGAGAAAGAGAAGGGATTCATGGGATGTGGCTGCTACGAGAGCAGCAGGGATGGGGTCAGGCAACAGGTGCAATCACCCTCCACAGCCAAGGAGGGAAGGATGGGGACCCACGCAGTTAGTCACAGGCGGACACAGGAGGGAGCCAGAGGGGAGGGTGGCCCTGACTGCTGGGCTCCGTCACTCAGAAAACCAGAAGCTGGGTACGGAGTGAAAAACGCTGCAGAGTCAGTCTATAATTTTACAGATCGTCTTTATAACTGATCCTTGAACTGTTGGCTGAGGTATTTTATTTGTAATAGGAGTTAACACTTAGATTCTGAAATGATTCTGCTTCTTTGTATACTAATGGGACACAACAAGTTTCTTATTTGTTGAAAACAGCTCCTATCTTTTGCCCGCATACCTAGAGCTAGCTAGCTCTTGGTGGAAGTTTATGTTTGGTTTTCATTAAGGGGAATGGTAACTCTGGGTTTCCGTGAGTGGGATCTTCCCCTGACACTCTTGGCCTCTTGCCCCTCTCCCTTCTCCTCTCCGACAGAGGTGGGATTTCCCAGTTAGTGGAGGACACCATTAGTCCACTTTTCAGTTGGGTTGAGCCAGTCTATCAGCTCCAGAGCACGGGAGTCTGGGCTCTCCTTCCCTCTCTGCCCCGGCCCCAGGTGTGGCAGCGCCCAGGCAGCCGTATTCCTCTGCAGTCTCAAGCCCTTCCCTTGGTGGCCTGTTTTAAGGAGAGGCTGGAGGCTCGGGAGCTCATCTGGCTCTCATGTCTAAACCATATTCTCCAACATCAGCTTTCTCATCTGCTGACTCTTTTGTCCTATTCTTCAGTTGGTTTGAAACTTGGGAGGGCTGTTATTCACGGGTTCCGCATCCCCAAAGATTCAAAGAGTGTTTTTCTTTCCTTCCATTTAGGTTGAGATATTGATGGGGTGAGAGAGTCCCTCCTTTTCGCTCTTCTCTAATACCAAAGATGACTGCTCTCTATTAGGATGACCCAGAAAGCAATACTGCAACAGCCTTGATCCCACTCTGTACCAGTCCTAAAAATGCATTCTAGTAAGTTCCCCAGAAAATTTCAGAAAAAATTTTCTCTACGGGTGGTTAAAGTTTGACAACTGACGAGACGAATGTTTAAACAGGAGGTGCTGACTTAATGATATAAATGGCAAGCAGCCTAGCCACTACTGCAGAGTCCTCCAGGCAGAGGTAAGCGCAGTTAGCCCACTGAAATACACAGATCTTGTTAAAACCATAAAGTAGTACATATTAGGAGAAAACTGTTGGAAAAAACCATACAATAACGAATAAACATACTCTTCACATGGCAGTGGAAATATATTTTCCTTCTTTAACTGCAAAGAAATGATAATTTAAAAGAAAATAATAGATGATTATATAGTCAGTGACCAGCACAGAAGTTGTTTTTCACATTTTTTCCCCCACATAACTCACTGGATTTTAATTTTAAAGAAAGAAAAAAGAACAACTCAAGGAATCCAAA
Organism: Equus quagga; assembly: GCF_021613505.1. NCBI lineage: Eukaryota > Metazoa > Chordata > Mammalia > Perissodactyla > Equidae > Equus > Equus quagga. The sequence continues at coordinate 62,764,308 of NC_060281.1, read as the reverse complement.
AAGATACAGTTTTTAAAAATAAATGGATATAGTTAAAAGAGAGTAAGAGATCTATTTTGGCACTTAACTTTTTTTTGCCACCTAATGTTATGATATTTTTCACCCAAACACCTGCCCTCATACACACACACCACCAACCAACCAATAACAAATAAACAAAAAGAGAAGCAGGCACCACTGACTCAGACACGAAGATGAGTGGTTTCAGGAGTCTGCTCTAGCAAATGCTTCTTGTAAGAGTTTTCTAGAGCGTGAAGAACACGAGGTGCTACGCTCCTGAGTTACTGCTCTGTTCTCCATCCATTTCTCAATTCTCAGAGCAGGACACACAATACTGAAGGAGAGTACGAGTGCTTTCTAACTTACCTAAGTGAGAGTCACAATGATTTCACCTCATACACAGTACCATCAGCTTCTCCATTTAAACTTTAAACTTAGAAATCAGGAACTTCTATCTTGAATACCTCAGAAAACTTATAGAGTGCCTTGTATATAAAAGACTTGGTAATATTTGCTGAATTTGTGAATGAAAAGCAAATGTATTTTCTATCTGTACGTGAGGGAAAGACTGACAGACTTTGAGTACAAAGATTAACAGACTGATTTCACTTTTTTGTTATAGTCTCAGCTTTCCAAATACATATATTTCCATATCTGTAAATTCAACTTAGACTAAGCTCAAATAGGGCAACAAATGTATAGTCTTCTTTGGCCAATGCACAAAGTATAGTAGGTCCTTTAAAATCTTACTGGTGACAAACGCTAACTTCTATGATTGAAATGCTGCATTCTAAATTCCTTTAGAAGAATTTAGTAAAAATACCTGTATTTTCCACTGAATTCATATCTTTAATAAAGTACTATTGTTTGAAGGTAATGTTTGGTGGTAGTGTGTATATATAGGGGCGCAAAGCTGATCACAAATAAGACAGTGCAGTAAAAGTTATCTTAATGCTTTAACAGAAACTGAAAACGAAGCTAAGGGAAGAGAGCTTGAAGTTTAATTAAGTTAAACAGTGGGGATACCTCTGCTTATGGATTTATTTATTTTTTATTGATAGAAAACTAAAAGCAATATATGCTCACTGAAAAGAAAAATCTCTTATAATACTTCTTCAGGAGTTCGTGAGGACACTGAAGTTCGAGGGGAGAACTAGAGACTCAGGGATGACTGCAATGACGTGGGCGTCATCTGGTGAAGCACTAGGGCGGATCCCCCCTGCTGGACCGTCCACTGATTGCCAAAGCAGTCCCAACCAGGCAGCGCACAGACACGACATGTCCAGGAAAACCTACTCGCAGTGATGATTTGCTTTCTTGGTTTAACATCTCAGCAATGTCTCTAATATACACAACTGAGCATGATGTACACTGACGTGAATGAACTGAGATAACTGATTTTTCTCTTTCATTTCTGAACATATATAAGAGACTCAATTCCTACTCTGGAAAGCAGTTTTACATACTTACTTAATTTTAAATTTAATGATTTTTTCTAGCAAAAAAACAGTTAGTGAAGAGTGCTGAATAAAATGTGAAAATGCTAGTCTGACAGTTCTCCTTAAGTTGTAAATATATCCACTATATTTAATTATGCTGTTATCTACCAACAGTTCATCATAAATGAAATCTAGTCTCTTTCCTCTGACTCCACCCCAGCTCACAGGCCACTCATCTCATGTGAAGACTTCCGTAACGTCTCCTAACCCACAACCATGTCATCTTGCCATCACCACGTTAATAACTTCCGCTAAAACATAACTCAAGTATGTTACAGATCAAGCACAGTACATCTAGGTGTTGGTTGGTCATCTCTGATGTGACCACTGACGGTTACAGAAAATATATTTCTTATAAGGTCGACCACTTTTAGAAAATTCTAACTATAACTGCTACCTATTTGATTACAATACTAATCTCTGCAGCTATACAGAATTTTTTTTTGAAGACAGCTGTTAGATCTGTCCCTAATCCTTTCTCCAGGCTAAATACAGTCTGTTCTGACAATCATTTCTCATAGCCTAGTTTTAAGACCAATTGTGATCCCTCCAAGTCACAGGAACCTGTACCTCCTATCTCTGGATGCTACACTTTCATAATTCTAACTATCATTTCACCGGCTACTTTGAGGCAGCCACATTCTATAAGCACTTATCAACAAACTGCACATCTGTCCGACTTTAGAATTGATGTGTTAGCTCTAATTAAGCTGCTCTGCCTTCCCTCCTGTTGTAAACTGTGTCACCCCCACAACTGTTCTTACACAATTTACGTGTGACTTTTTTCGTTTTTATGTTTCTAATTATACCTTTCTATTTTTTGTATGCTCTTTCCTAGTAATTCCATTTTTATTGTATGACTTTAAAATTTTTTCTAGTCACTGAGTTTTTTGAGGTATAATTACATAGAGTGAATGCACAGATCTTAAGTGTACAATTTGATAGAAGTATGTACCTATGTATCTACTACCACAATCATGATACAGAACATTTCCAAGGCCCTTCACAGATCTCCCATGCCGCCTCTCAGCAATCCCCACCACCCTTAAATGGAATCCTCTATTACATACTTGGCTCTTTTCACTTAAGCATGATGTTTCTGAGATCTATCTACATTGCTGGGTATCAGTAATAACAAGGACGAGTAGTAGCCCATTGTACAGATACTGTTGCACCGTACGAATATACTACAATTTCTCCTCTGGATGGATATTTAGGTTGTGTCCAGTTTTTGGCTACTACAAATAAAGCTGCAATGACCATATTCTACAAGTCCCTCTGCGCACTTGTTTTTCATTTCTCTTGGGAAAACGCCAAGCAGTGGAACTGGTGGGTCATGGGCAGACCGATGTTTCACTTTGTAAGAAGCTGTTTCCAAAGCGGCTGCACTATCTTGCAGGCTCCCCAGCAGCGTACAAGAGTCCTAGTTGCTCCACATCCTTGCCACCATGTAGTATTGTCAGTCTCTTTAATTTTAGCTATTCAAAAAGGTGTGAAGTAGTATATCACTGTGGTTTTACTTCATCCCCCTGATGACAAATAACGTTGGGCTCTTTTCACTTGTTATTGGCCATACACGCATCTGCTTTTGTGAAATACTTGTTGATACATTTATCCACTTGTTCCAACACATCTGTTGAGGAGACTTCCTCATGGAAATGTCTTGGTGTCTTTGTCAAAAGTCAACGGATTAGGAACATGTGTGTTTCTTTTTATATTTTCTATCTGTTTCATGGATCTATTTGTCTATCCTTATGCTAATACCACACTACCTTTATTGCAGTAGCTTTAAAAAGTCTGTAAACCAAGTGGTATGAGTGTACCAACTTTCCTTTTCTTTTTCCAGATTGCTTTAGCTATTTAAGGTCTTCACTTTTTCTAAATAAATTTTAAAATCCTCTTGCAATTTCTACAAAGAGTCTGTTGAGGTTTCGATCGGTAATGTACTGCATGTATGGATCAATTTTGGAGAAATGATTTCTTAAAAATATTGAGACTTCCAATAGAAAAACATAGCATATCTCTGCATTTATTTTGGTTTTCTTAATTTCATTCAGCAGTGACTTCCAGTTTTCACTGAAGAGGTCTTAAACATTTTTTGTTCAATTTATTCCTAATTGTGTATATGTTCTGATGCTATTGTAAATGGAATATTTTAAAGTTTATTTTCCCTTTATTTGCTGCATATTTTTGTATTTTAAACACAACTGATTTTTGTATTGTGTATCTTGAGATCTTAATAAATGCACTTATTCATTATAGCAGTTTTGTAGATTCCTTAGGGTTTTATACATAAATAATGATACCGTCTTGGAATGAAAACTTCCGTTTTGTTTTCTTTTTCAATCTTTCTTTCTTTTTCTTGCTTTATTCTAACAGCTAGGACCTCCAGTGCAATGCTGAATAGAAATGGTGAGAGCTGCCATCCTTGCCTCCTTTCTGATCTTAGAGGAAAGCATTCCACATTTCATCATCATATATTAGCTGTAGAATTTTTGTTGATCTTTTTATCAGGTTTTAGGAAGTTTCCTTCTATTCTAGTTGGCTGAGAGTTTTTATCATGAATGGATGTTTAATTTTAAGTGCTTCCTCTGCATCTCTGAGATGACTATGTTTTTCTTTTTCAGGCTGTTCAGATAGTGATAGATTTTTAAGTGTTCCACTAACTGTGCATGCCTGAGAGAAATGCTACTTGGTCATAATGTATGAGCAGTCCATTGTACAGATAATATTTCCTTATTTGACTTGATAAAAAAAACACTGTTAAAATTTTCTTCCCTAATGTTCATGAGGGATATGCCTGTAATTTTCTTTCCTTGTAATGCCCTCATCAGATTTTTAGTTTGGGGTTATGTGGGCTTCATAAAATGAGACGACATATTTTTTTCCTCCTACATTTTCTGATAAAGTGTGTGTAAAACTGGTATTATTTCTTTCTTAAATGTTTCATAGAATTTACTAGTAAAAGCATCTGGACTTCCAGTTTTCTACAAAGAAAGGTTTCTGATTGTGAATTCAATTTAATAAACTATAGGAATTTTTCTCACATCAAACAATTGATTATATTTTTAAAAAGTTAAAAACCAAAAAAACAAAGTGTGCCTTTTATATTTACCTACACAGTCCCCGTCTCCAGCAATGCAAGTTTTCTTCCTTACGTGCAAGTTTCCTACCGTTACTCTCTTGGCCTGCGTTCCTCACAGCCCAGGCCTGTGGCTCTCTGCCACAGCAGCATCTGTCACCGAGTGCTGCAGACTGCAGAGCCCTGGGGGAAAGCTACCCGACAGGCAGACCTCGGCCAACAGAGGCTCCCTCCTTCACAGGGCAAAGTGTCCCCTCCAGTTTCCGGTCATCTTTGACTCCAATGCTTCAAACAGTTGTTTTCCAGATTCTGTGCAGAGCTGACAATTTTTAACTGTGGAGGAGTTAGCCTGATATAAGTTCTTCTACCATTCCTAGAAACCAGAATTCCTCTGAAGTTCACATTTTTGGTTCTGTGGTGGTACTAACCAATAAAGCATGCAGTTTGTCATTGATGTTAGGGTACTTCCATCACAGGCTTACACAAAAGCACTGTAGAGTGGGCCGGCCTGGTGGTGCAGTGGTTAAGTGCACACGTTCTGCTTCGGCAGCCCAGGGTTCACCAGTTTGGATCCTGGGTGGGGACATGGCACCGCCTGGCAAGCCATGCTGTGGCAGGCATCCCACATATAAAGTAGAGGAAGATGGGCAGGGATGTTAGCTCAAGGCCAGTCTTCCTCAGCAAAAAGAGGAGGATTGGCAGCAGATATTAGCTCAGGGCTAATCTTCCTCGGAAAAAAAAAAGCACTGTAGAAACTTTCTAAGTACAATGTAAGTGTACGACAATGCTAGATAAGCCAGCTTTACTAGGTTTTTCTTCATAAATTTGGCTAAAGTAGTTTCTATTCCTCCATATTCAAATGGCTAATAAAATGTTAAGTACTGTTAAAAAAAAATCCTCTTGCAATAACTAGAGACTTCCCTCTACCCTGACATTGAGACACTCTGGCTATAATTATTTCAGCAATGATGATTCCAAAAGAGTACCAGGAAAAACTGTCAAACGACTTCCTAAAATCTAGATTTCCTGCGAGTGTCAGTTCTCTGACTACCAAGTCAAGTGCGTGTCTATGAAGAAAATAAGTTAGTGTTGTATGCTCCTTTTTTCCACAAGTGTACTGACTCCATGGATAGTTTTTCTTCCTTTTGTAAAGATATAAATTTCTTTTTAAAGAGAAAAGTGTATGATCCTCCCAAATATTCAAACAACACAAAATTTTAAAGTAGAAAAATTAAAGTTTTCTAGAACTCTACTTCCTGGCCCTTGTCAAGATCTATTTATACATGACCAATTGTACAGACTGCAAGTGATATATTGGTTTTAAAATAAAAATGAGAGAATAATGAATGCTTTTTTCTACCAAATATAAGGACAATATCTGTGTGTGTGCCTAAGTGTATGTGTATCCATCTCATTCATTATAAAGGATGCACAGTATCTAATCAGATACACCATTAATTTATTTAACCCATTAACTAATGAGCATTTATGTTGTTTTTTAGACTGCTTATATAAAACAACGCTTCAATAAACATCACTATACATATTTCTTTGCTTACTTGTCTAATATTTTCCTAAGACAAATTCTTAGAATTTTTAAGCAGATTATACACACACACGTGTATGTGTCTGTGTATAGCTGTGCTAATTTACACTCCTAGAAAGATGGTGGGATAGTTTGTTTCTCAGTAATTTTGCCAAAAAAGCAGGTATTATCAAGCTTTTTAACATTTGTCGATCTGGAGAGTTTTTTGAAAATGACAACTTAATGCTATTTTAATTTGCATTCTTTTGACTTCTGATGAGTTTTACTATCTTTTCGTGTTTTTATTAGTCATTTTTGTGAATTTCACGATTCGTGCCTATTCTTCTACAAGGGCATCTGCCTTTGTCTTACTAGACTTTTAATGGAGGTGATTCACTCTTTGTCTGACATCACAGCACAGTTCTCTTAGATACGGGCTGCCTAGATTTGAACTCTGAACTCCAGCTCCACCACTTCCTAGTTATGCGACCTCAGGCAATTTACTTACCCTGTGCTATGCTCAATGGCTCCATCTTTAAATGAGGATAAAAATATCACTTATTTCTTGAGGTGCTGTTATGAAGGTTAAATCAGATAATCTATGTAAAGCCCCCTGCCTGGCACATAGTATATACTCAATAAATGCTAACCTCATTACTATATAGATACATAGTAACATATGTATGTGTGTGTATAACAACTTAGGTTATATCAGTAATATATATATGTGTGTGTATAAACGCATACATACATGCAACATTTACAACTTACTATTTTATAAAGGCCCACAAACATGTTAATGATTCATTTTCTCAAATAGCAACATTAAGCTTTGAGGTCTGTGGTTTTCCATTTTCTGTAAATCAGATAAAAGATATTATTTTCCTTACCTCCATTCTTCTAACATCTCTCATTCTCTAGAAATGCTAAACTGGCCTCAGCTTTGAATTATTTAAAGTTACAAGATGCAAGAGATAAGCTAATTATGCATTCACTCTTACAGAGTTCAGATGGTGAAAATTTCTGAAAGATAAATTCTAAAAGTAGAGATCTTAAAATAAAATCGAAATTCTCTTGAGTAGAATAAACAGACTTAAGAAGAGCTGTGCATTTGCCTCATCTCCATTATTAAATTTACGTTTTCTCTTTCTTCATCTTGTTTGAATATGCTACCTGGCACACTGCACCGACAATACACATCTCATAACCCCTGCAAACTGATGAAACTGAGCACTATGGGGCCTCTGATCAGACATAGTGTCGATATATGGGAAATTATTCTGCTCTGGATCATAGGTATCACATATAAGCAATCAACTCTTTATGCTACTGTATTTTTAGGATGGTACTACACTGATTCATGTCACAAATGACATAAATGTCTTCCCTTCCCCTTATAATTTCAATGACTACTATTAATATAATAGCATTCTGAATTAAAAATCAGTTAAATACTATACCTATATAAAAATGGTTGTTTAAATTCATTTATTAAATATCTCTAAGAAATATATATAAATTTATATACCTTTTAGATAGGAAAAATAGTTAAAACCAATATTTAAGTGAAAATTTAAAGAAAGATAATTTTTCTTATCGCATATATTTTAAAGATGTGAACTTCCATGTGTACTTGTAAATGGAGACCAACCATATGCTTAACTTAGCTGACATTTACCAAAGGCAAACACTCAGAGCTCTTAATGACCGTGGATGACAGAACAATTAAGCAGTTAAGTGACTCAGAACTAACCAGAATGCTGTCTCCTGACACAGACACAAATAAAGAGGCGACAACAATTCAAATACCCAACTGTCAGGCAACAGCACAGCTACGGCTCTAACGGGTCTCTCTTCTCGAATCATGAAATTAATCAACTGGATTTTTCTTATTACTACATACAGCATTGGAAACTAAATTTATTGCTAACTACAGCAATAAGTAATCAGTTATCTATGTGATTTGCAAAATTCAGTCTTTGGAGATGAAAACCCTGAAGATAATACTGAAGTTACTAATTAAAATTATATTGGAAGATTAATAGTCAAACTCTTTTGGCTGTTCACTTTACATGAAGTCTCAAGTCAACTTTAAACAAACTAAATGTCACTATATGACTATGCAGGACAGAGGCTCAGTCAGTGATCACAAAGTCAAAACTACACCAAGAACGGAACTACACACAGTTTATAAAAGTGAAACGAACACTGACAATTTCTATGTGTTTTTGGAATCTGAGAAAGAGTAAATTGCTGACACTGTAGTGCCATGTGCTGTCTGCTCATGGAAGGACGTTCATCTTAAAAAAAAAAAAAAAAAAAAAAAAGAATAGCTAGGTAAAAAGCCATACCACTTAATGTCACATGGCCAGCAGAATCTTAATTTTGTATAAAAACATTATCCAGAGGCCACAAACCATTATTACTCACATCAATGGCTTGTACAAGTTCAATTTCATGGCTGAGAAAATATGAAGATAAGAGAGAAAGGTGTTGGGTACCTTAAATAAAGGAGGCCCTGGAAACCTGCTTCCCTGTTCTAACCGTGATCGCCAACAGACTGGATCGGCCCTTGCCCACCCTTTGTTCTCTCGTGTGTCCTCGCGTCACCCTGGTCCCAGGATCCACCACAGCATAACAGCAGGCAGCAGTCGCGGCCTCTGAAGCACTGCAAACTGACCGTGGCCCTTCAGGGAGGACAGCACCTTCTTCATTTCTTTTCTAAAGACACCCCTTTAAGAATGATGAGAAAGGCCTGTATTCTCCCCCACCAGGAATCCTGTCATCGCTGCTGGTCTTCAGCAGGCACTAGACTCCTGACTGCTGGTAGGAAAAGCCGCAGGTCTGAGAGCTGTGGGCAAAGAGAGCAGAGCCCTCCTCCGAATCAGTCACGAGTAAACGATGTTTCTCAGCAACAACCAGAGCTTGGAAGGATACAGATATGAGCACCAGTTTGTGGAGAGCGAAGCTTGGGGACCAAATCTTATTTGTTGTAGTAATCATCAGAAGTACAGGAAACCTGGAGGAGCTGTGTCATGACTTTTCCTGTTCTTACAGAAACATCACAAGTAATTTAATAACCTGAACATATAACAAATAACTTCAGAATAATGTCACTGCTACAGCAATGTTCAAAACGTGCTAATCACTGAAGAAAGTATTAATTTTAGCAAAATTCATTTAAACCATCACTGAGCAACACATTTTTTCTTGCATGGTGATGCCACATAAAACTGCTGATATGTTGGATATACTTGATACTTACATTTTAATTCAAATGCAATTGTTCAAAACTTAGGGAGTGCACAAAGTTCCCATCCATATGAGCATTCACAGGAAACAAGAAAATGAGTACTAAAATGGTCCTCTTTTTTTTTTTTTTTTTTTTTTTTTTGCTGAGGAAGATTGGCCCTGAGCTAACATCTGTGCCAATCTTCTTCCACCTTGTATGTGGAATGCTGCCACAGCATGGTTGAGTGCTGTGTAGGTCTGTGCCTGGGATCCAAACCCACAAACTCTGCGTGGCTGAAGCAGAGTGTGCAAACTCAACCACTGCGCTACTAGGCCAGCCCCTAAAAGGCTCTTTTAATTCAATTCAACAAAATGAAAATCCACTGTGTAGTATTTATTAAAAAGTGAATGAGAAGAATAACGGAAACTAGAACACTGTATGATTTACTTTCCTATTGAGAACAATCACTGCAAAACCATACAGCAAACACTTGGAAGACAACACACTGAGGAGTGACCTGCAGGCTCAGCGAGACTGTACACTGGTAAACCACCACCTTCACTCACTCAACAAACATACACGGAGCATCTTCTGTCTGCAGACCTGTGCTAAACATGGAGTGCAGACAGGAAGAAGACAGCCCTGCACTAAGGAGGCCCAGCACGGCAGAGGAGACTGGCAGACAGATGATGACGGCACCTACACACAAGGGCATCACAAGGAACAGAAAGCCGCTGCTGGGGCAGCAAGGACGAGGGATCCCAACCTGACCTGGAGGAGCGCACGGTGGGCAGGGAAAGCTTCCCAGAAGAGGCCGTGCCCAAGAACCAGAAGAGAGCAGGAGAGGGGCAGACAGGGGCTCTCAGACCTGAAGTGGTCTTGGCTGCCTGCTGCCCAGCAGCTGGAGGAGAAGCACACGGGAGGCGAGGGACAGCCATGAGCAAGCGCAGGCGTTAGCAACGCCTGAGAAGTTCAGGGTTCAGCCTGAGGGAGAAGGGGTCACCCTGAAGGGTTTTACGTAGGAGACTGACAGATCCAATTTATATTTTAGAAAGATAAGCTTTTCAAAAAGGCAGAGGTGGGCTTAAAACGGGCAAGAATGGGTGCTGGACTAAGAGCAGACACTTGCATGTCCTGGTAAGAAACGATGGGAAATGACCAGGGACAGAAGCCGGGACGGGACAGAAGTCTAGTAAAGCAAGGCTCAGGTCTTCTTTTCCCATGAGATCATTTATATTCGTTAGAGACAAGGGGAGGTGACTCAGAGAGAAAAAGGGTCACTGCATGCACCCCTCCGGGCCGTCTCGGATGAAACGTGGAGGCGGCACCACGGGAAGAAGCAGTGATCAGGGTGGTCTGCAGAGCTCGGCCTCCCTGGTCTAGTCCTCCTCAGATGGGAGAAAGGCCAGGGAGGTGACACCATCATTGCTCAGACCTGTGGCACAGATCTAAGAAAGGCTGGGGACAGCTCACCAGCAAAGGGCTAAGGAACCTGCTGGATGGGTGACATCTGAGTAGTGCATACTGTTACCTGGAGCAGAAAATGAACAGATTTTATTGAAACCCTCTTCTGATATCTGTGCCTTGGAATTCTGACCCTTTCAGTCACTGCTCTATAACAAGACTTAAATAATCTGAAGTCTGGGAATGTAAAAGGAATCTTCTCACATCTTTGTTTAAAAATTACCCTAAAACAGGGGAATAGAAAACAGATACAAGAAATATAAATATTATGTACATCTACTAAAGATTCGTAAGAGATTAAAAGGTGTAACAGGGGTTCAGAGAACAAGACAATCCTGTCAGGGTGATGAAGGAAAAAGCTCCTCTCAGAGGAGAACTGGAACAGGCACAGGCCAGCCAGACATGTGACCGGCAGTGAGGACACTGGCAGAGGCACCCATGGGAGCTACAGGGGGTCATCCATGCGGTTACTGAGCAAACGTCTCCTGACCAGGCACTGCGTACCAGGCAGTCAGCTAGATACTGGAGATACAGAACTGAGAAGGCCAGATTTTCTGTTTATTTGCGAATTTGCAAATTTGTGACGAACTCTTGTGGAGCATTTCTCACCTGAACCGAACACGGATAAACAAGGATATCACTCCTAGTCTAAATGTTCACGTTTCTCTACAGGAATCCCTGCTGTAGATGTAACATAATACACAGTACATGCACTCTGTTATCTTTCTAAAACCCAAAAATATAGAAATTCCAAAAGTCATGTGGGCCCAAGAGTTCTGAAAAGATTGTAGAGAAAAGTTCCAGAGGCTGTTGACCAACGATCTTGGTAATGAGAATTTGTTGTTGAAAGTCGTGTCTGCTCACTCAGTCACAGACCATGCTTACCACAGAAGGCCGAGTTCACCACCAACCTGGTGAGAACCAATCCGCTAACTACAACCTCATGGAGTTAGCTTTACTAAGCTCAACCGGGATAAAGGCCAGTGCTGAACCACATGTACAGCATTCTCCCTTGTCAATAATTATTTTACAATTAAAATATGAGTAATTTCCACAGGTTAAATCTAAAATTCCAAGCCTATTCTCCATTGGCTGTGTCATTTCTTCAGGTTGGATGGCTGGTGTGATGATACTGAGATTGAGACCTTGAATGACAAGAGGGAGTCAGCCCTATGACAGTAAGGGACAATTACTGTTTAATCAAAGAAAAAACAGTCTCGAAGAGGCCCTAAGGTGGAAGGATTTGGAAAGTCTAGGCAACAAAAAGGCCCCCTGTGCTGGAGTCAGCTGGAGAGAGGCTGGGGTGCAATGGGCAGGGACAGGGGCACCCGGCAGATTTTACTCTAAGTTTAATGGGAAGACATTGCAAGCATTTTAAGCAAGATACTAATAGGATCTGACGAAAACTTTAAAAGGATATATCTGGAATATGAACTGTGATACTGTTTCGACACAATAAAGCATATGTATAGCGAAGTAATGGAGTTTAAGGGAAAAAGATCAATTACGGCCAACTGGAGGTAGAAGGCCTCATCTGACTATAACTGTGATTTCAGAAAATTAAATAACTGGTCACATAAAAATATTTAATGATTCTGGTTTTTAGTTTAGACTTTTGGAATCACTATATTGTTACTACCTAATGAGAACACTATACAATAAAGATTAAATGGTTTCTTAAGGAAGAAACCATTTTATCACCATCTAACAAAACCATCACACAACAAAAACAAACGGTGATTAAAGTACTTAATCAAAACAATGAAGATTAACTCAAATCTGTTAACAATTCACCAGCATGTCTACATACGTATATATCCAAACAGAACCTGTGTCTAATGTGAACACGACCGTTTCTGGGTAAGACTACTTCTATATAAAAATGCTAATAGGCAGATTGGTTTTATGTATTCCACACTACTTCTTACAAAGAAACACAGTATTTGATTCAGCAAGCAATAGTTACTTTTAAAATATATATTACAAAGTGATTTAAGTGACTTTCACTTGATATTACAAAAATAATACTGGTACTATGTCTGTCATCCTTCTGTGGCTCAATTTTCTTTGCTAAATTACTATAATCATCTTACTCCTACACATACTGCTGCTATCCTTTACCTTCTCAGCATCAATAATTAGGTGTCATATAAAAGTGACTAGATTCCCTAAGTAAATTTCTTTTATGATGGTCACAAGGGCGTTGCATAAAACTGTCACTTTCAGTTAGTCTGCTATATCTACGCAACAAAGGAATGTCAGTGGAAGTAAGTATGCATTACTAAAACGGTCAAATATTATAAGGTGTAATCAATTATTCTCTGGAATTTAAGAATAACTTTAAGCCATTAAGTATTAATAATAAAAGTATACTAAATTCCAAGTTATAAAAAATGAGTTTAAGCTAATAAAAAGCTAAAATCTCATCCTTCAGTAAACATGAGAAAAAACGTGAATAAGAAGAAAAGCATTTTAAGAATATGCTAATCAATAAAAGCACGTCCACATTTACTACTCTAGAAGCATCAGACTTCTTTCCAAGAACGTGAGCGACCTGAGACCACTTACCCGTTGGAGGCAGGCAGTCTTTCCAATCAAAATAGCCTGCATAAATGCCAGGTTCTAAGGAACCGACGATGGGGTCTGCTTTCAACTCAATGTAATTTTCAAAGAGTCTTTGGTCTAATTCTTTCAGTGAGGCCATGCTAACCTAAAACACACAATAAAGACTAATTGTGAGCTGTCTATTTGAGGATGAAGGAAAAAGCAAAATAATGTAAATAACAAATACTTCAGTATATTTTAAAAGCACTTACATTTTCCTACAAAAAACCATGATTTTTATTTAATTTATTTTTCAGTAATAAAGAGCCCTCTCAGCATAGCTATTTAACAGGATAAGAATTAATCTCCATGTATGGACTATACGTCGTCTTCACAGAAAGTTCAGCCCACGTGACCTGTGACTTCCCGCTGTCAGCGGGAGCTGAGCAGGGTGAACAGGTGAGCAACAGTCCTGAAAGTCTGTGCTCGGTCTCCTTGGCATCCAAGAGGACAGGAAGTCACAGAGTGCTGCAGAGAGTCCTAAGTTTGGGAGGGTATGAGAAGTCTGGGGACTCAGGAGTCTCTGCAGCAGCCTGGTATCCACCAACCTCCAACACTAGACCCGAGCACCTGCAAGCTGACAACGGAAACAAGCACACAGCTAAGGCAGCCTGGCAGCGAGAAACAGGGGTAACCGCCAACCTCCAACACAAGACCTGAGCGCCTGCAAGCTGACGACGGAAACAAGCACACAGCTAAGGCAGCCTGGCAGCGAGAAACGGGGATATCCACCCGTCAAGCAGTGAAATTCAGCTGCGTGGGAGACAAGTAACAACTTCAACTTAGAAAAATAATGAAAACCTTAAAGGAGATTAAAGTACAATACAAAATCAGACTTCATGGAGCTAAAACACATGATTTCCAAAGCTAACAACTGAGTAGATCAACTGAAAGAACTACTGGTCACTACTGAGACTGAAATTAAGTGCAATAAGTACTTCAGGGCACAGAGCGAAAATGTAAAGAGATGGAAATTATGAAGGAAGTGACTTAGAAGATAGATCTAGGAGCTCTAACATGCCAAACACGGAAATTCAAGTAGAGAAATATGAGTGGTTCAGAAGAGGTAATAATTTAACAAGCAGCAGAAGAACAAATACCTGGGTCTAAATAAACACTGAGTCTGTGATTTGAACAGGCTCGCTTAGTTCCAGGCTAGACTGATGAGATACTGCACACATCTAGGCAAAAACTGTTAAAGTTCCAAATTTCTAAATAGTAAAAAGAGAGAGAAAATCTTTTAAGCTGCTGGCTGAGTGCCAACTAAGTTTCTAATCAACTGATTCCATGACCAGCAACTCTACTTGCGGGCATCGAGCCGTGCTAAGAGGGCACACATGTCCGTGGTAAGACTCCCACAGCAACTTTGCTCATAAACCCAGCACTGGGAACAACCCAATGTCCACTACCACGAGAATGACTAAACAAAATGTGGTATCCAAACTCAGCAATAAAAGAAGATAAATTACTCACAGAAATGTAAACTGGATAAATCTCAAAAATCATTAAGCTGGAGCAAAAGCCACCAGACACAAAAGACTACAAACTGCATGGTCTCATTTTACATGAGGTTCAAGAACAGGCAAAGCTCATCTCTGCTGACAGAACAGTGCTGAGAGGGTGCCTACTGACTGCGATGGGGCATGAGGGAAATGTTTTATATCTTGATCTGGATGGTGGACTCTGGGATGTATTTACGTGTAAAAAGTCACACATCTGTACACTAAAGATTTGTGTGATTTACTGTATAAATTATCCCTCAATTTTCTAAAAAAACGTTGAAAATAAATGGATGAGGAGATAGATACCAGGCAAGTGAAACAAAAAAAGAAAGGAGTACTATTGTGTGACAAGGCAGGATTAAGGCCTTCAGCACTCGCCTCATAAATTCTGTTGTAAGAATTTAAAAAGATAAGTTGTGAAACTTGTGCAGCACATTTAAAGTACACAAATGCTAGCAGCTATTATTATTATTTCAATGCCCTATTTTCACTAATGTCCTGTTCACACTGGCCGATGAAAACTGCATGTTCAAAGAATACGGCTGTTAAGGAAGCAGAGAAAGAGTGCTTAAGGAGGCTGAAAAAGGCTCACAGAGACGTGACGCCTGAGGGCACGCTATCCTTTTTGGCCAGATGTCTCTAATAAAAACAGGGCACCTTTTCTAAGGAAAAAAAAGCAGGAGGGTGTGTGGGGGGATGCTAATTCAATATTATGTAACCAGAAATAGAAGTATTCACATATTAAATTCCTGCATACTAGAAACGGGGAGCACCTTTTAAAGTACTTCAAACAGTTGGTAAAAACTTACAGAAATACAGAATATATTAGAAGGCAGCATTTCAGATGTAGGGGCAAATAAGACTTGTGATAGTCTACCATGATAGTTCTTCATGTTCTGCTGTCATTGGCCTGACTTATATGACAGCAAGTGCTCATGATGGACAGGTCCTGGAAAACAAACACCTGCTAAGCAGATGACACATTTCCTCGATTTCCACACAGTGTCTTCAACTTACTCAAAATAGTAAAAAAGTAAAATCATTACATTATATCGTTTTATTTTAATATTTCTAATTTACCATTTTAAAAACTTTCCAGTAAAAATGCTTTTTAAAAAGTATGTTTCTGAGAAACAAAAAAATAACAGGAAAAAACCCTATTATTTTCATTTCAAAGATGACAGAAAGAGTACATTAAACTGAGCCATCTCTATAGAAATAAACTCATCAAACTACAATTGGAACATCTATCTAAGTGAATTCACATTACTAGGTTCAGGCAAATTAATATATTTTTTAAATTTTTTATAAATGGATGGCTGGACAGATGGCAAACCGACATTCCTTTATGTTATTGAACCATAACTTGTCAAATGTGGACAAAACAAATGCCAGTAAATAATTAATTTTAAAAAAACCTCTTAATCCCTAGTAGAGATGGCACTATTTAAAAAAAAGAACTGAGGACAAACAGGACATACTGAAGGGTGATACCTTCTACCATAATTCTAACCTGATGACTTACTGCTAATCTTTACTATTCCCCAAACTTCTCTTTTTCTGTGAATTTTTAATAGTCAAGTTAACCACCTCACATCCCATTAACGAGGCTTCACTTGATTGCTCCAACCTCCTTCTCCTTAGTAGGGACAGTCTTTCATTTGATGATAGACTATTTGATTTGTCCACCCACACAGAACGATCTGAGGGGCACCGGAAGGAACTTCACTGCTGCCACCTCCTCACTGATGTGTAAAATTGTACCATTCCAAACTAAGCTTAATCATCTCCTTTCACCTAGCAACAAAAACCAAGAGGAGTTTCTAGAAGCGAAATACAACTGAAATAAAATGTCAACAGACAGCAAATTTCAGCAAGATTAGACACAACTGAAGAAACTGTGAATGAGAAGAGAGAACTAAATAAATTATTCCTAAGCATTACAGAGAATTAAAGATGAGGGGAAAAACGTGAGAGAAAAACGTAAGAGACATGGAGAACAGAGTGAGAAAGTCTAACATAATATACCCAATTGGAGATCTTGAAAGAGAGAAAAGAGTGAATAATGGAAGAACAAATTTGAAGAGCTAATAGATAAGAATTTTCCGTAACTGATTAAAAGTATGAGAGTCAGGGAAAAAAGCAAAAAAAAAAAAAATCATACCAAGAGACACATCATAGTGGAACCACAGAATATTAGAGACAAAAGAAAATATCTAAAAGTAGCCAGAGAGGCTTTAATACATCTTTCTCAGTAATCAACAGATTAAAGACCAAGACAAACAAAAGAAATGGAAATAGAAGGTTGAACAACATAATTCACAAACTTGTCTTATAGACATATATGGAGCATGGTATTCAAAACTGAGGGACATAATCTTTTCAAGCAAGGTAGAATATTTCAGAAAACTCACTTCCAACGAAGTTAATTACATGATATTTCATTGACCGCAGAACAATGAGCTTAAAAATCTCTAACAAAGAGAAAACTAACTCCCAATCTGGAAACTAACTGCTCCTCTAACTTGAAAATTTAAAATCACACTTCTATATATCTTGTGTGCCAAAGAAAAACACACAATTAAAATTAGCAAATACAAAAGTGAATCACAACTAATATATCATATATTAACATGTAGAACACAGCTTAAAACATAGAGGGAAATTCATAGCCTTAAATATTCATATTAAAAAGGCAGAAAAGTTTGGAACAAATGAGCTATGTAAATAAAACACTTAAGCTAAGAGCCCAAATTACTGCATGAGAAAACAGGATACAGAGAGAGATCACTAAAGCCAAAAGTTCGTTCTTAAAAAGACTCTGGCAAGACTGATCAAGAAAAAAAGAATGAAAATATTAACCACGCAATATTAAGTATAAAAGGGGGTCGCAATCTCAGATGCCGTTGAGATTGAAATAATAACATGAAACTATTATAAACAACTTTATGCCAATAAATTTGCAAATTTAGACAAAATGGACAAGATCCAAGAAAAACACAGATGACCAAAACTAGCAAGAAGAAACAGAAAACATGAATGGTTCTTTAATCATTAAAGAAATTTAACCAGTCATTAAAAATTGTCTCACTAAGGAAATACTGGGCCTAGAAGGTTTTACGACGAAAGAGTTCTTCTAAATATTCAAAGAACCAATCATTCTAATCTTATACAAACTCTTTCAGAGGAAGAAAAAAGGGAGATACTCTCTAATTTATTTTACAAACTAGCATAACCTACATGAATAAATCTCAAAAACAGTATTGAGTAGGAAAGGCAAGTCATAGAAAAACGTATGCCATATAATCCCATTTATGCTATCTAAAAGTCAAAAACAGATAATACTAAACAACGCATTGTTTAGAAACCACAGAATGCAGAAGTGGCTCTGTAGGGAGGAGAGCGATGCAAATGAGCAGTCCTGGTCACAATGCTCCATGTCTTCAGTTTGGTGGTGGGTGCACATGTATTCATTTTATTATTCTTATATTACATCTACATAAGACATATCCTTCCGTAGGGATAAAATATTTAATATAAAAATATTTGAAAAGAACTTACAATCTAGAAAAGAAGTATATCAATATTAAACTAATCATAATGTAATGTGTTAAAATGCTATCCTAGTGGTATGAACAAAGCATCATCGGAAGAAAGAAGAGGATTTGATTCATTTTGCACTTTAAGAGAATGGATGAGGAAAGGCCATTAAGGCTTTCTACAGCATGAGACATCTGTATCTGAGATGGGCTTTGAAGGATGATCAAGATTTTGTCAATCAAGACTGAGGAAAAGGCATTCCAGACAGATAGTACAACACAAGCCAAAGGTACATGTTCTCACAACAGAGCTGGTAAGCTGATGCTGAATGGATGAGTGAGCAGACAGATCATATGAAATGTTCAAGGACAGATGAGTGGCGAGATGACAGTGTACCGGCGTAGGGAGATGATTGCCTTGAGAGAAAAAGGTAAGAGGGGCCAGAACACTGCACCGAATCAACCTAAGGAGTTTAGGTTTTATTCTTCAGGCAATGAGGAGCAGTGATACGTGGAAAGGAAGAACAATGTAATCAGGTCTGTATTTTTGAAAGCCTATCCTGGAAGTCCACGCACAACGAGCTAAGAGAGTGAAAAAATTTAAGAGATTAAGCAAAGCATTTGGGAGGCAGGTTCCTGCAACAGCACAACAGTCAGTGACGAAAAGGGGCTGAGTGTGGACAGGTAGAGCAAATCAGAGAGATGCAGATGGATTCAGAAGATGGTTCAGGGGTTGAACTGAGAAGACAGCATAAACTGTCCTGTGGGATGGAGTCAAGAACAAGTTCCAAGTGCCTAGCTTGCTGACTCAATGACTATTGACTAAGATAGAAAACATACAGAGAAGCTGCTCTGAAGGAGGAAAAAAGATGGTTTTGGTTTGGGCGCTTTGATCTGAAATCCCAGTGGAAACTTCTAGTGAAGATGTCTGGTAGGAAATAGGATTGAAGCCTCGGAATGACATGCAGGTTAAAGAGAAAGATGTTGGGAAACCCGGGCATCGATGATAAACGAATGGCGGGAGCAGATGAGATCCTAAGGAAAGCGTGTACAGCGTGAAGAAGAAACAACGCAAGCCCAGGCCCAGAGGAGAGGAGCAGTCTGCGGGCGGCGGAAGACAGCTATCTGAGTGGTTGGATTTTATCTGCTCAGGTTCAAGGGTTTTGGTTTAGGAACTTCACATCCTATCCAACCGGTGAACCAATGGTTTTACTTACTTATTTCTTAGACCTCCCCAACTTCCCAAAGAGACTTTAGTACCTTTCTCTCATCTCTGAAACAACATCTTCTATGTGAAATCATATCCTTCCTCGCGTTGGGAAAGCTTTTCTGAATTACTTTCTGTATTAGGGAAGCAATACTTTACCTTATAAATTACAAGGTCCTTGAGTCCTTGCTACTGTACTCTCTCTTTATGTCTGTTTCTTTTTTCTTTCCCATTTATACAAGGAACTTGAGGCACTTAAATAGGGTCAAAAATTAAGTTCAGTATTTGTAGGCAGGGACACATCTGACTAAATATAATTCCAACTGATAAGATCTTAAACTCCAAAATAAATTAATTTACAATGAATTTATTATATAAAAATAGCCTCTAAACAAAATTTAGCTAACTTATATGATAAAAAGATGGGGAAAATAAAACAAATATAAAGAGATAAAACAGCAAGGACAAAAAGATATAGTCATTCACATCTATGAATTCAAACGATTTCAAACAAAATTTAAGAATTATATACAATTAAGCTAAAAATAATCAAATAGGTAAAATAAGGTACATATGGTTCAAATGACTCAAAAATCTTTAAAATTGATTGCTGTATGTAAAAGATCTTCCCTGGATATATATAAAAAAAAGAAGTTGCTTTCTTCCCACCCCCATGTTGGAATTTCTAAAAGAGATTTAGGGGCTTAAAATAAAAATCTCTCATCAAGAAGCTAATGCCAGACTTGTTGAATGATTACAGTCCCAAGTCTTTCAACAATCTGCAATTAGACAAACTCTAAATTAGATGTTTGTTTTTTAAAGACTGGGACAGGCTAAAAAAAGCAATTTATATATGTACAAAAATTCCTTGGAATTATATAATTACAGCTACCACAATAAAATTATATGCTAATGTATATTAACCACACAGCTCTTGTTTTCCCTTCTCAAAGGTCTCAAAAAATTAATGACTTGTGGCAAAACTCTGTATTTCCTTCACCCTTCAAGTACTTTTAAAAGGAACTCTTCTAGAACATAAACAATCAATGAACATATGAAAAAGTGTTACCCTATCAAATAGAGAAAGGCATGCAAATCAAAACATCAGGAAAGAGTATTTTTACCTATAAATTAAAAAATTATAATCAGCAATGTTGGCCAAAATGTGATGAGACCAGCTTCTGAAAAGCAATCTGGCAATATTTCCCAAGAGTCTTTGGAGCCCTAACTCTACTTCTAGGAACCTACTATGAGGACGTAATAAGAAATGTGATCAAAGATTATTTTCACCTCTCAGTGACAACAGCAACAAAAATAACTTTAAGGTTCTCAGCGAGGAACAAGTTAAAAAGGGAAAAGGTACATTCACATTAACAAATATTATAAAGCCACAAAACTCATATTTATAAAAATATTTAATAAATGGAAAAGTGCTTACAATAGAACAGTCAATAGAAAAAGACACACTCAATATAAATGGAATTCAGAAATATGTTTCATATTTTTTATAACATATACAGATATAGGAATATGGTATATATAGGTATAGGTAACATTATAGATAAAATACTGATTACTATATATACTAAAATATGACAGTGTTTATCTTTGGTACATTACAGGCGATTTTTAAAAATTTTTTTTAGACTTTTCAGTATTTCTCCTTTTTAAAAATATTGATTGAGTCTTTCTTTCATAAGTAAAAAAAAAAAAAATGCATGACTAGAAAAAAAATGTCCAAGACTTGAGAAAAAGCGAAATGGAACTGGCAATGCAAATGGAAATGCACACAAATGGCAGGACGCAGAACCCTTAGCAAACCCCCAGACCAGTTCTGGAAGGAGAGCTAAGAGAATGTCCAGTGTCTGGTGACACCAAGTTAGGAGCTCACAGTGAACTATTATCTCCCAGAGCAGGAACAGAGCCATAAAATGGATAACAACAGTTTCTGAGATCTAGGCCCCTAGAGTTATCGATCCTTTGAAAAGGGAACTATGAAAAACAATGACAGTTGGCAGCCTTTTTCCCTTAATGCAAGAAATATATTCTACCTGGTTGGCATCATGAAATTAATGAATTCACTCCTAATAAATAGAATCAGCACAAATGCTATAACTAAATCTAGTTTACTGTCTATTCATTTAATACACAACTGAATGATTTCAAAATATTCAATGGTCAATTTAAAAATTCCAAATTCAGAGTGTGAAAAATAGTCCACTATTTATTTTAAGCTGTACCCCCAGATCCTTCTTGTTACCTTGATGTCTCAAAATGATCTAGACGAAAGCTAGAAGGATATCAAAGCTTATTTGTATGTTGTTTACACTCTGCTTCCTAATCACATACTGAAGCAATGGATAGTTCCTACTTAAACTTGGTAAAAACCTAAAGAAAACTAAACTTACTGCTTCTGTTATACACAATTCCTAATCATTTCATATAATTTTAAAATGATAAAAATTTTCTCCAGTAAACATATTCATGTTATTATTGTTATTGCATAAAAACAAAGTGTCCACTTTCTATAAACACTAACTTCTCACTGCAAGAGAGCACCTTACAATTCTCAACACAAAAATTTCTGGAAATAAACTCGACATTTGGCCCTACAATCTTAAGTCACAACATTTCTCATCAGGATGATTAATCTTTACGAAAAGGCAGGAAAACAAGACAGAGCCACCCACTTTGACATTTTCATTCTTCGAAAAAAAAAATCCCAATCTAGTTCATGAACTAGAACCATCACTTATAAAAAGTATGCAATCCATCAAGAGTACTTTTTGATTTTAAGATTAACAAGATCATTATCTTTCCTATTCTTTGCACTGAGAAAACTGTACTGACCTTATAAAGTGGTTCTAGCTTAGTTTTACTTAGAAATCTGATAAACCTTTGCCCAGGAACCAACCAACCTTTAATAACAAGGTTACTTCATTTTTTCTTTTCCAGCTTACTTGAGAAAATATAAACAATGTATAACATCTAAAGTAACCTACTCCATTGATTTATACAGGCCTCATTTTTGTCCAACCTTGCTACATCCATGGATTGTAGAGTGGAAAGTTTGTATTTTTCAACTAAGATAACAAGCATCCTACAGCTGTTTTAAGCCAGTCTTGAGTGTGCATGCATGTGTGTCTACGTGTACGCATGCTCAGGGAGTAAAGCAGAAGCACCACTGTGGTCATGTGGAACCGGAGAGAGGAAGACGAGGGCTGAACAAGCAGGAAGAGGCTTTCCTGCAGGCGCAGGGAGCTCACTGCAGGCGCAGGGAGTTCACTGCTGGCTGCAGGCAAAGCTTGAACCTGAAAGAAGCCAAATCTGCACTGATTCTTAAGGATGTGGGTTTGCTGGCTTTCTCTCCTTATTTTTTTCCCTCCCTTCTAAACAGCTTAGGTAGGGAGTAAATCAGCTCTAACTCTGAGAAATCTTTGCTCTAGAGAAAAGAAGAGAGTATTAAATTAACGATTCAAGGTGAGTTATGAGAAGGGGAATCACTCCAAGATAGGGATGGGTGAAGATGGGGAAGGAATATGAATGTGGGAGGGCAAGCCGAGCGAGAAGTGTAGGGAAGCAAAAGAAAGAGGGAGCTGAGAAAAAAAATAGTCTGGAAACTAAGCGGATAGAATAACCAACTTGTCCATTAACATAATCCATTCACCTGTGTTATTTTTTCTATGCCCTGGAAGTTGTGCTTTTCAAAATGTTCCGCTATATTTAGGAAGGTGTGACGCTCCAGGTAGCAGCAATTACTGAGGACTATCAAAAGCCGCTGTTCCTAAAAACAAAGCAAATGTTTAGAAAATCACATTTATGTATCTAATCGAGAGTCTAACAGCACTTATCACTCACTAAATTTAATTATTACGTCTTGGTGTTTATCAACTTCAACACTTTGTTTTTCTTGGCTGCTTCTTTCCCAATATTAACAGAGAAACATAATACAATTCTATAATTTCACTTACTGCTCGTTATCACATAATACACTAACGAGTCAAATAATGTTCCCTTTGAAATTTAACAGCTGTATGGAAAAACATTGATGAAACAGTTAACTAGTAAAGTAGGATCAGCTGTTGTTCTTTTGAAAGGAGGTTCTACTTTGTCATTCTACTTAATACTTTGTGCACAAAAAAATCTATAAATAGATATTTTAAAATAATTACAAAAATGTATAAACTCTTAGAAATTAATTTATAAATTTTCATAACTTGGAAGAGAATTAAAATGCCATCCGTATGTTGTGATCCTTCGAAACCTTTGGGTCTCCACGGCCTTTTTTATGTAGAACAGTCTGCCTCTTATGGGGAGTGGGGGACAGAGGAGAGGGGACTCCCCCAGTGTCGGTCATGGAGAGAGTTGGAGCCCACATTCCACAATCTCCAGGGTTCTAGCCGCTTAAAGTAACTTCTTATCAAAATTACCAGAACCCAGTGCTGATGCATAAAACATCCTTTTACAGTTCAGAAGAACTATTTTATAAATAAAATTCCAGGAACGGCCTTTGTCACTGCCGCTGTGGCTCACTGAGAGCACAGCACGTTCCCCGGGCTCCTCAGGTGTGGGAGAGAGTATTCTCTGGAACAACTGTGACTAATTTAGGGTCTTGATTTAAGATCCCTTGACTAAAAGCTAAGGCAAAAACCACTTTCCAGGAAAAGTTCTCACCCATATTTTGCTCACTGTTTTGTATATAATCAAATAACCCACGTTAAAGTCAATAAAATAAGTGTGGAAATAAACAGGTCTCAGTTCTCTGAGGTACAGGAACCACTGAGGAACTACATATACTCTGTGAGCTCAACTGCCAAGCATAGCTTTTCATCTCCCCAAAACTTCATTTTGCTCATCAAATTTTTTGAAACTTTCTCAATTTCTTTATTTTAAATGTTCCTAACTATATTTCTGGCAGAGCGTAGCCTTATCCACTGCCTCTCTTGGTCATCAATAAATATAATTAAAAGGCCAAGGAATTATTAAAGTACCTTTGAACAAATGAAAGGTTGTTAACGGCCCTGAATTAACCTATGGATGGGAAATGGAGTATAAAACAAGGTAAATAGGGCTACGGCATGTATCCTACTGCACATTTTGTGAAGAAATGGCAAGTGAGAGAGCCAAAGAGCAAGCAGTGAACGCCCTGGAGAGGGCGCAGGCAAGGCTGGGGGAAAGGAGGCCACATCCGCTCTTGTGTGGAGTTCCTGTTCTGTGGTCCTTGTAAAGTACATGAAATAAAGTCAATGTAATGTTTCATCAGCCACTCTAAACATGCTGCACCCTTCAAAAATCTCAGCTGGTTTCTCAGTTATAAAAGAAATCCTTAGTCACTTTTCCTTCAAGAGTCTGCCTCCAAACATCAGCCTCATCTCAGAGTCCATCTGGGCCTGGCGCCCGTTCTCTGCCCTGTTAATTGACTCTCTTTGGCTGATTTTTCTCATTGTAAATGAATAACTATTTGAGTGACTTAAAATCTTACTCTCAATAATTGTTTTTTTCCTCAAATCTAACCAATCAGAAAAATTAAAGTGGGAAGAACTGAACAAATCAAATAGTCAAATTCTTAAACTTGGACGACTAATCAAAAGCTTATCAACAACTCAGATGAATACATGTGTTTGAAAAAAACCACTCAACCCATCAAACGGAGGACTTGCAGAGCAAAGACTATGGCCTTATGTATTATTTCAGTTATTCCTTATAGAATCCTTCTGAGACACAAGCATTACCACCCCAACTTTGTCCAGGAGAAAACTGGACATGCTCAGTGACATGTCCAACGTTATTCACTTAGTAAGAAGGAGACCAGGAAGTGAACCAGTGTCTTTTGACTCTAAACCTAGACCTTTCTTACCATAACTGCATCTCTGCTGGGTAAGAGAACAAGACCCTAAGAAGGTCTCAATAATCTGCACCAAATCTAATGAGATATCAGCCAATGGTAAAAAAAAAAAAAAACAACCCAGGAACTGAATTTGGGACCGAAGGAACAATTTTTGGAAAGTAAAGTGGGAGAGATAAGTCATGTGACTAGCAGAACCAAGGATCAAACGCTTGGGGTTTTAGTTGACAGTAAGGTCAGTGTGAGTCAACAGAGATGTAACTTAAATGTGTCGTTCTGGCTGCTTCACAGTAATCAGGGTCACATGGGAGTCCTGCTCCACCCCTGAAGGAGGACAGAAGTAGACTCAGGAGAATCACCACCACACCAAAGGGCTGCAAGCTCATCAGCTGGGAGACACCTCAACAATTTAGGGTGTTCGCTGGGGAAGGGAAGATTCTGAGGGCACACAGCAGCTGTTTTCAAACGGTGGAAAGATTATCATGTAGAAATTGGGCTTGTTCGAAAACAGCACAGTTAGCAAGATGGCTGGCAAGGTCTTCCTTAACTTAGAAGGATCTTTAGTCCACGTCTTTCTCTAGCTCTCTTTCTGTGCTCACAGCGGAAAGAATGGTTTAAACTCACCACGTTGACTTCCTCAGCTCCTAGTCGCTCTTGACCCAGTGCAGTCAGACGGCCCCTTTGGAGGTCCTCTGGGGTAGTTCTCCCACTGTCACACATAGCCTCCTAACTGCCATGCCCATGAGGCTCCAGTTTTCATCTGACGCAACCTGATCCTCCGTCAGTATGCGATACCGTTAAATATTCCTCTGTTTAAATGCTCTTGTCTATCTCAAGAAAAGTGCTCTATCTGGATGCTGTTCTCTCTCTCTCTGATTATTCCTTTTCAAGAATCTTCAAAGCTCTCTGCTTCTGGTCACCCCTTACATACTGGTACCCCAACCTTATTTTGATATATTTGGTCCTCCTCTCATTCTACGAGTATTTTCCCTAGTACTCTCACTCACTCCCAGGTCTTATAATACACTTACACACTGCTGATTCACAAATCTCTATCTAGATTTCTCTCCGGGGACCAGACAAGTATATCCAATCACCCACAAGAAATCTCCACCTGAATGTCACTCATTCAACACATTTGGTCCCAAACTGAATTTTTAATCTTCCTTTAGAACATTTTTCTTCCTGAATTCTATCAATGGTACCATTATCTACCTAGTCATCCAAGTAATTAAAGCTAGAATAGTTTTTTTTTTAAAAAATTACTTTGATTAAACTATCCTTTTCCTAATATAACAAATCCCTTATTTAGGAACTCATAATAATTGTGGAAATGATGTAGGGCAGGAAATTTAGGTCACATATTTTCTTTCTTGAGAGATACAATCACATACATACACACACATCCTTCAAGCTAATGACAAATCAGAAGGGGTATTATTTTTTTAAGGTAGCTGGGGTTTGGATTTCAACAGCTGAACTTATACATGTGATAAAGTATGTGTGTGAATCATCCCTAATTACAAGTATATGTTAAAAAACATGTGTGTGTATATATATAAAAGGTGGTTTGGTTTGGTTTTTGCCATGGAACTTGTGTCCAAATAAAATGCTATTAGGGAATTCATAGAAATAAAACAGAGAAAAGCAGAACTTCTCGGGTTAAGGAGGAAAAATGTGGGGAGAAGGGCATCTGTCCTTTGCATCCTCACCCAGGGAACCACCAGGGCATCTGTTTCACACTCAAGGGCCTGCAGGATGCATGGAACTACTTAAGCTCAACTTCAGCTAAACAGTGTTTAAGTGTGAAATACATATAAAGTTAGATTTTTATTAAAATTTTCACAAAACAAAACATAGCTTCAGGGTAGAGAGTAGTATGCCACAGCCGCAGCCAAAGTAATTTAGACTGACTTATGAAACAGTCATTATACAGTTTTAAAACGACATGTTTTACTTTCTATTTATCATCTAATTATTTATCATCTTACCGAAGTCAAACTAATGTCTTCATGGATACTTCCAAACAAATCAGGAGAAGAAACATCCATGGAAAGACTGAATATAGAAGCAAGTAAGAGAATAGTTACAATCAAAGCAGTAAAATAAAAAACGCTAATATAATGTTATATGTCAATTATACCGCAATTTAAAAAAAACTGCTGTGAACCCATTTGGTCTTAAAAGCTTTTGGTCAAAAATTACACAACTTTCTGTTAAGTTTTTTATATTTAATAATTAACAGTTCAAAGTGGACACTATGGAGTGTCTATTAACATAGGCCATATGAAATTTGCTTTCGGATCTTCCCAATATTGACTTAGCAGGAATTCTTTTCTTTAAACTTAACCAACTGATTTTAGAATTCCTATGGAAGACTGAGTAGATGAAAATATCAAATAATATTTCAAAGTAGAGAAGCAATAAAAGGAAACTAATCTGAAAAACATTAAAAAATAAACTAATGATAAAATGACACAAACTGATAGAAAATATATATGAATAAAAGAAACAAGATAAAGTTCAGAAATACGTTGCACCAAATATTATAATTCAATGATGTATGAAACAGAAATTGTAACAAAACAATAAGGAAAGATTTACTTAACCAGTAACATAAGGGAACTGATTAACAATACACATTCCTGGTAGATTAATGTGGTAAATTAATTTTAAACATATAAAACCAAATCAAAGAAAAATTAGAATAATTAAATATTTATTAGGACTCAGAGAGGTGACAGTCTTACATACTGAGAGGCAAAAACCAATACCAAGAAACAGACAAACACGGAGAAATTCTCAAATTGTCAATTATAGATTTAAGAGGCGTCTATTTAGCATCATCTGTGTCAGAGCATAAAACTTAAGTGCACAGAAGTTAAGCGTGTCAAATATCATTCAGAAAAACTGGATTTTTGAGAAGTCCTATAGAACAGCATTATGAAAGAATTATCACATGGTTTTGCAAATATCAAAACATCAAGCTATCCTCTGGAGCTCAAATGAGTAAGCCTGACCCAGACTTAAAAATCCTACTAACATAATTAGTCTGTAACAAGAGTATCGCTGCCATCCTCTAACACGAGAATTACAGAAGTTACCAAGTAGGAACTAACTACCTACTTTAATTTCCTACTTTACTACTTATAAAACTTGTCTCTTTGGATAAGCAGTAAGCTAGTCAATCATGTGTTCAGTGTGCTATCATGTTGCCAGTAATGCTGAGTTCAGAAGATAAAGCAATTATGGAAAGAATATAGATCAAATATATAAATTATAACTTTAACATGAACAATCTATCTCTCTGATTGGAAATCTTAAGATATAACACCAACTAGTCTACACTTTGTTAACACTTCTACGTGTGCAATGAGATTGACTTCAGTTTTACTCACTGTGCAGTATCTACATCAGCATCAGGCTTGGCGCTCAATTGTTCTAGACAGTGTACAAAAATCTAAGTCAAAAACAACAAGTGTCAGTGATATGAACTCTTAGACTCTAACCTATTTGGACATTAAAAATAATTTTACATAGGGGCCGGCCTGGTGGCACAATGGTTACGTTCGTGTGCTCCACTTCAGCACTATGGGGTTCATGGGTTTGGATCCCAGGCACAGACCTAGTACCACTCATCAAGCCACAGTGTGGTGGCATCCCACATAAAATAGAGGAAGAATGGCAGAGATGTTAGCTCAGGACCAATCTTCCTCATACACACACAAAAATAATAATTTTATATAAATAAAAAAACAGAAATATATATCCACGGGCTGGCCCCGTGGCCGAGTGGTTAAGTTTGCTGCAGGCGGCCCAGTATTTCGTTGGTTCGAATCCTGGGCGTGGACATGGCACTGCTCATCAAACCACGCTGAGGCAGCGTCCCACGTGCCACAACTAGAAGGACCTACAACGAAGAATATACAACTATGTACCGGGGGACTTTGGGGAGAAAAAGGAAAAAAAAAAGAAATATCCTGTAAGTGGTATACATGCATGTATGTCTCCCATAAGTGACAGAATATATACTCCACCAGTGTATATCACATGAGTGACAGAAAATTAAAGTCACCTGCGTTGTGATTCAATTATTAAGTTCTTGAATATATTTTAGGAAGAAGACCTTATCCTTTCTCTCATTCACTCACTCACATGCTCAACTTTATGTCCCCATAAAATACTGGTCCCAATCACAGAACTTTATGCTACAAATATGATATAAACAATTATCATGTCACTTAATCTGTGCTCTAACAAAAATAGATACAAAGTATCAAGAGAACACAGAAAGGGGAGCATAATATAAATGAAATATTGGAGCATTGCTAAAACAAGTTGGAATTAACCTTACCTGGAACGTTATTTATTTTGTTATCTTACTTACCACAAACTATTATGTACTCAGACAAAAAGGAAAAAGAACACATATTTAACATATGTTGCACCATATATTATAAGTAGGAGGGGTTGACTAATAATTTGCAGCCCTCCAGGCTTCAGGGCATCAGTGCTTTTACATGTTACCTGCATGATATGGATGCTTAGTTGGCAAACCTCCTCCTGTGTTTTAGGTTGTTGAAAGACCTGTAAGGAAGAATTTTGATGAAAATTTTGGGACTTAGCTAAGAAAACAAAATTTTTGTTTACAAAGTTTGATATAAAAAATTAACACATGGCAAACTGCTTCCAGTGTGGGTAACCTTTCTATGAAAAGGGACAGGAGTGGGACCTGGCCTATGGGAGGTGTTTCTTCTGCCTGTAGTGGTCCCGGCCTGGGAAGACACTGGCATGGCACTGCCTGACCACACCCAGGTTGCCATGCTCTGTCTGTGAGTGTTAGCAGTGCAAGCTCTCTGCCGACAACACTTAACGCTCACATTGTAACTTCCTTCAGCCAATCTCAGAACTAACACATCAAGGGCCCATGTAGGGGGCAAGCAAGCAGTCAGGGGAAAAAGCTCTTGTGCTGGAATGACTCAAAAATCTACAACCGTGATTCCCAAGGGTTCCCTGGAAAAGTTTACAACAGAGTTTGAACATAAGAGAAACTTACACTGGCTTCTCCAGGCTTGCACTCTAGAACGCCTTTGAGTGACTGCAGAGAACGCACAATGCACTGCTCAAACTGACACGGCTGAAGGAAAAACATGGGCATCTTAAAATGGAAAATAACCATTGATTATTAAGACACTTAACACAAGCGAGTATGGCCCAAGACTCAATTTTCCAGATTTATGGAAGGGAACAGAGACACCAATCATCTGACAATCTCCTAGGCACTAAGATTTACGTTTGGCATGTTCTGCACTCGGTATTTAGAAAATGGGTGAATCTTAAGACTCTCAAATACATCTAATTCAACCAGAACAGAAGTCAGGTATAACTAAAATGTTTCTTCAAAACTCTAGTCTTCTAAGAGGCAAATGACATGCTGAAGAGCAGATACAACAAGTTTCTATAGTAAACGCTATTTCCAGGGTGCGTTCTGGGACGAGCTCACTCTCCAAGATCTTCCACATCTCTGGTACTGTTCAACAAAATTGAATGTTAGTAATCATGATCCAGAGGAGGTCCAAGGTCTTTAATTCAAAAAAGTCATTACAGTCATTTTCTATATACATTGTCAGAAAATGAAACTTGAAAATATGTCCAACAAATGGCATTCAAAGTAAGTTTAAATGAATCCTGACTGTATTTAAGGTTTTACTTTGTGCCAGGCATACCCTAGGTGATGGGAATATCAGAATAAGACAGACAGAGTTCTCATTAAGCGCATATTCTAGGGCAGGAGACACTATCACAACAGACAGTCAACAAAACCCTGACTTTTTACTAAAAAGAAAAACAAACTATAGAAATAAAATTAAGTGCAATTGCAAACCAGACAAAGCATTATGAAAAAACAAGTGAAAACTCAAGACAAAAATGGTGCTGGGGTGCCTGCTCTGACCAGGAGAGTCAAAGGCCTCCTGAGACAGGGAGGAGACGGAAGATGAGACCTGAAGGGCAAGAGGGGCTGGCGGGGAAGAAAAGGGAGCAGGGAGGCCTGCTGTGCACAGTCCCCCAGCGGGCCGAGCCCTCGCCAGGAGCCACAAGAAGAGCCAGCTGTGCTTCACAGCCAGCGGGGGCTCCCGGGCTGGAGGCCAGCTAAGGGGCTGGATCTCACGCAGGTGGTGGGCTGTGCACGGCACAGATTCACCAGCCCAGCTCTGTGTAAAACTCCACAGCAGAGCCTCTCCCCCACACAAGCTTCAGTGTTTTTTTTACTGAAGATCAATTTTTTTAAAAGTTTGGAAAAAAACTGAACAGAAGAAGGAGACACCTGTATACAAACAAAAAAAAGACAAGTTTATCTTCTTACAAAAAGGAACCCAGACAATTAAGGAAAGCTGAAACAGTGCCTCAACTTGAATGCCATTTTAATAATGCACTTTGAAGCCACCAGAGGGCACCATAAAGAATACTTGAAAGTAGAATTACCCAAAAAAAAAGGAATATAGGATGAAATATCAACTGCACAGAAAGTATTTAAAGGGTCAAAACATTTGTTAGGCACCTGACCTTATCCAAACCACCTGCCTCATAAGGTATGACAATCTAAGATGTTAAAATGATAATAAGAGTAGGAATTAAATCCAAAATTCAACTGTGGGGGGCCGGGCCCGTGGCCTAGTGGTTAAGTTCAGTATGCTCCGCTTTGGTGACCCAGGTCTGGTTCTCGGGCACAGACCTACCCTACTTGTTGGCGGCCATGCTGTGGCAGCAACCCATATACAAAACAGAGGAAGACTAGCAACAGATGTTAGCTCAGGGCCAATCTTCCTCAGAGGGAAAAAAAAATTCAACTGTGGGCAGTTAAATGTTGATGCTCATGTTGGTTATCTAGATTTCTTGCATTAAAACTTGGACTAGATTTCCTTATTTTCTTTTTATATCTATATTAATATAATAAATGGAAAGAGAACACTAGAGAGCCAAATGGGTAGTTTCAGCTAAACTGGGAGTAAATGACAGTCTGAACATCTACTATTTCTTTCTTCTAGAAAGACAGTCCTATCTCTGCACACCGTCAGTGAATCATCCACGTTAGCTGACTCTAAGGAGTTAAAGCAAACCATTCCAGTTCTTCTGAAAGAAAAAAATTCTCAGAATGATCCAAAGTGAAAAAAGGTAGAACAGATTTTCAGCATGAGAAGAAAACAGGATGCTTCAAAGAAGCTGCTTCAGAGCACTGCAGTCAGGTTTGAATTAGAGGTGATGTACCAGCTGAAAGAACCGTCATGAGGCACAGGCACCTTCATTTCTTTAACTGGATAAGAAACACTTTCCCAGCCCAGCAACATGTAAAGAAAAACACATTCTCATTTCAAACAAATGGGAGTGGTGCTATGGAAATGTCAAGAAAATATAAATCAGAGGTACATAATAATCTTTGACGCAATTTAAGGAATTGTTCAAAATCTAAGAATTTAGCAGATTTTACTTAGGTTAAAATATTAAAAGCTGGAACCTAGATGCTACTCTAACACTTATTCACCTTTTCTCTTAAGTGAGGCCCATGGTGAACAGCTAAAAATGTGGTCCAGTTCCAGTCTATTCTCCAAAGCGTCCAACTCGAGGGCCTGGCTAACACCAGGAGTGCAAGTTCCTGCGGGTCACTCATCCACAAGGTGCAGTGCGTGTAGTTGTCTGCCTCGCGTGTGTGAGACCAAACAGGAAATTAGTTATTCTAGTGTTAGAGTTTCTAACGTCTGTAGTCAAACTTTAAATTGACTACAAAGAATTTTCTATAACAACCATTTCAGAGCATTTCAAAGGGGCTCATCTACTATAATCAAACAAACAACCTTACACTTGGCAGCCAGCACACAGGCACACACTTGGACACAGACATGGCAGCCAGCACACAGGCACACACTTGGACACAGACATGGCAGCTAGCACACAGGCGCGCACACTGGGACACAGACATGGCAGCTAGCACAAAGGTGCACACACTGGGACACAGACGTGGCAGCCAGCACACAGGCACACACTGGGACACGGATATGGCAGCCAGCACACAGGCACACAGGCTGGGACATGGACGTGGCAGCCAGCACACAGGCATACACTCGGACATGGACATGGCAGCCAGCACACAGGCACACACGCTGGGACACGGACATGGCAGCCAGCACACAGGCAAACACTGGGACACAGATGCAGCAGCCAGCACACAGGTGCACACGCTGGGACACGGACGTGGCAGCCAGCACACAGGCACACACGCTGGGACACGGACGTGGCAGCCAGCACACAGGCACACACTGGGACACAGATGCGGCAGCCAGCACACAGGTGCACACGCTTGGACACGGACGCGGCAGCCAGCACACAGGCACACACGCTGGGACATGGACGCAGCAGCCAGCACACAGGCGCACATGCTAGGACAAGGACGCGGCAGCCAGCACACATGCACACACTGGGACACAGATGCGGCAGCCAGCACACAGGCGCACACACTAGGACACAGATGCGGCAGCTATCCCGGAAGCACATTCTGGACTGACTGTGTACAGGAAACATTAACCTAAAGAAGGATCTAAAGCAAACATGTATTTCATGGCTGAGTTTTGTTGAATGTCTGTCCTTGTTTTTTTAATGAAACATAAACCCTTACAAACAGCTCTGTTTTCTCAAATTGAATGTATACATTCTTTCCTTTGCACAAGATTGATCTGAAGCAGGTATCAGAAGCTAAGCATCAAGGTAACTCCTGCCTAATCTAGCCTGGCTTTCCCTGGGGCCAGCTCTCCAGCGTTGATGGGTCTGACCCTCGCCGGGGGCCGTCTTCCAGGCTTACTGCAATCATCAAGCAGGAGAGGGTTATAAGAAACAGCTGTGAAAACAGTCGGGCGTGACATAACCCTAAGGGATGATTATTATAGTGGCCCCAGTGCTACAAGTGTTAATTTAATAAATAAAAATCCTGTATATGGGTCGTTTCGTGTTTTATTCCACAGTGGCTCATTTAATCTTAACCAGTGACACTGCGAGTAAGCACTCTGCTGCTTCCTTAACTAGGGGCAGAGAAGTGAGTGGCTTCTTTAAGACTGCATGGCCATCAGGTGGCAGAACTAAGGACTGAACCTGAGTATGACTCTAAATCCAGTACATTTTCCTCTATACCAGTGCTGTCCAACAGAAGTTTAATGCAAGCCACAAACACAAGGCATATATGTAATTTTAGAATTTCCAGTAATCATATTAAGAAAACTAAAAGGAAAAAATTAATTTTAATATAATTTATGTAATGTAACATATCAAAATATTATTATTTCAATATGTAATCAATATAGAAAGTTGATATATTTTACATTCTTTCTTTTTGTACTGAGTCCTTGAAGTCTGGTGTGTATTTACAGGAGCCACATCTCAGGTCTGCTCCATACCTCCTTTCTCTAAATATTTAGTGTGACAGAATTAGTTATAGGATAGTTTGTATTTAAATACAAATAATTGTGAAAAATAGAATAAACCAAATAAGTTAAAGCAGATGGCCTCTATTTTATTAACAAAATAATTTTTATTAAAAAAATAAATAAAATAAGTAAATCCTTTAAAATATAATTATAATAGATGTGTTAAAAATAATACATTTCCCAGGGGCTGGCCCCATGGCCGAGTGGTTAAGTTCACGCGCTCCGCTGCAGGCAGCCCAGTGTTTCGTTGGTTTGAATCCTGGGCGCGGACACAGCACTGCTCATCAGGCCACGCTGAGGCAGCGTTCCACATGCCACAACTAGAAGGACCCACAACTAAGAATATACAACTATGCACTGGGGGGCTTTGGGGAGAAAAAGGAAAAAATAAAATCTTTAAAAAATAATAATAATAATACATTTCCCTAACTAATTTCAAGCATGATTTAATTTAGAAAAATTTGGAATTATGCACTGCTATTTTAAACCACAGCATTACGTAAAGTAAGATACACTTCTATATATATATATATATATATATACACTAACTTAAGAAAGAACCTGGAACTTTGGAGGAATAGAAGGAGAGAATTTCAACATGTCAAAAATTCCCCATCTCTCAAATGAAGACTGTTGATAAGAAGTACAGAAATGTGAGGAAATGAAGCAATATTACATGGGATCATTACTTCTCAACTGGACTCACCACTATTTTGTAAATTTGAGCAAATGAAAATCATTTTCTTCTAGTTTCTTTATCCACTAAATAGGTAGAAAATGCTAGTTGCCTCCCCAGAATTTTTCTTCTTCTTTTTTCTTACTAAAGTAAGATAGGAATTATTGGGACCAGCAATGTGCTCTGCTGAGAAACTAAATTTTTTCCAGGCTCTCTTGTAGGTAGGGGTGGGCACGTGAATAAATTCTGTCCAATTAGATGTAATTCTGTCCAATTAACTGTGGCTCCCGGGAAACTGTTGGACTTTTCTACCAACAGGAACAAGGCCATGATGGTTGGAACTGCAGTGGCCATCTTGTGATCATGAGGCCATCCTGTGACAGAAGCCATGCTAATGATCACAAAGAAGAAAGACAGAGGAGCCCTGGGCACTGAGTACACTGATTGCATGACTAAGCTGCCATGCACCAGCCCCGACTTCTTTAATGTGAGAGAAAAAGGAAATGGTCATCTTGTGTAAGTCACTTGATGTTTTAGATTGACAGCTGACTGTCAATCTTAACTGATACACCCACCTACAGGATTGTTGTGGGGATACATGAGAGAGACATGAAAACACAATAGATCATCCAAACTATTTTCAAAGGTATTTTGAGAACCTAAACGTCCCCTCTGAAACATGATGATTCCAGCATGAGCAGATCATGATCACAATTGCTGGCCTGACCTGTGACTGTGTCTGGAGAGGTGTGTTGTTGTTTGTTTAGTTTTGGCTTAGGGGCCAGCAATCGTATTTTTTCTATTCTGCTTTTCTGAAAAATTCAAGTTGCTGGCTAACTTAGAATTAAGCATAATCTATTAAAAAATGTAATGCAAACAAAAAAAGTAAGTTATACAAGATGAAGAAAGATCCCTCTAAAAGAAACCCACTGTTTTTATTAATTTTTAAATATCTGTGGTTAGATTTAATCAAAAATGCCCAAGAAGGAAGACTTTAAGAAGTGTATTTTTCTATTTCCAGGAACTATTTAGGGTTGCAATACAAAGAACATACGCTCCTTATTACTATAACAAATCAGTTATTTTGAATATAATATACACTAATGATTAATCATTGAAAAGTATTTCAACTTACTAGAGAAGTCAGTCCTTCATTATCAACAATCCAATCTTCCTTTTCAGCTAATCTCTTTATTTCTACAGGGAAAACAAGCACACAAGTACTTTTTATTACTATTATCTCATCAAACTTTATAGAGATAAAAATCTATAAAGGTTATGGTTTGTAATTGCTTTATATAGGTTTGTAAAAACTTGGTGAAAGCAGGGACAGAATATAATTCTGGTAGACTCAAGGATTTAAATGTGTACTATTCACTAGATTTTTATAGTAAAACATTAATGTAAATCAAATTTTTTACTGCATTGCCCAATTTGGAGAATGCTAGGCTAGGTTTACTGACAACTTTAGACAATGATTGATTACTTTTTCAGCACTCTTGACAATATTAAACATGTACAAAGTAAGCTATACAATATTTTTTCCTAAAATTTCTGATGATTCTGTTCTAATCATATACATTCCAAACGACGGCAGTATGACTCAGGGTAAAGGAATGCCACATGTCCAAACCTTTAGCACTGCAGGCTGTCTCCGGTCCCTGAGGGGAGGAGGTGATAAATTATGAGGACATGGCTCAGTTTCTCACCTGGATTCCACTCCCCTTCCATTATACAGTGTCCCCAATTCCATACAGATATGACCTTCCTACTTAAAATCCTGATGCATCATTTATAACAAGGTCCTTAATTGTTTTTGAATATATTTAACACCCAAAGGGCTGCTTTGTAAAGATAATCTTTATTGTTTTTCATGATTGTATGTAAAAAATCTTGAAAAATTCTAAGAAGTATAAAGAAAATGAGCATCAGCTATAATTTCTACTACACAGAGAATTACTGTTAACAGTCTTTATGATTTTATATTGATAGTTATAAATTAAAATTTAAAAATACACATATATATTTTCAAAATTGGGATATTTAATATACATTTTATATCCTACTTAACATTTGCCATAAGGATGTTCTTATATCCTTAAAAATTTTTCAAGTATATCCATCTTAACTTCTGCATGGTCTGGCATCTCAAGTAAACAGATTTGGAAAGATATCCAAAAAAGAAAAAAGCTCTATTGGGCAGCTATAGATGATCTAAAATATTCATATTTTGGGGCCGGCCCAGTGGCATAGTAGTTAAGTCTGTGCCCTCCGCTTTAATGGCCTGGGGTTCACAGGTTTGGATCCCGGGTGTAGACCTGGCACTGCTCGTCAGCCACACTGTTGAGGCATCCCACGTAGAATGGAAGAAGACTGGCACAGATGTTAGCTCAGTAACAATCTTCCTCAAGCAAAAAGAGGAAGATTGGCAACAGATGTTAGCTCAGGGCCAATCTTCTTACAAAAAAATAAATAAATAAAAGAAAGATTCGTATTTCTCTAAGAGCAATTTCCTCATTTTCAAGGTTTGGAAGCTGGAAAGCAATGGCATATTCAGATAATTGCTGTCTAGTACATCATCAATTTTTCTTAGCATACCTTCTGCTGTGTGTTGCAATGTGACCATCACACAACGTACTCGGAGATCCAAAATGAGATCCTGGATTGTCTGCAACATGTCATTAGGAATTTCGAGGGCAGTTAATGATTCATAAGTAAGCCTGTGAAACAAACACAACAAAACCAAAGTGAGGATAGTGGGATCTGGAAGCAATTCCCGTCATCATTTTGGCCATCCTATAATGATTCATTATGAAGCTTATAAGCTACAACATTATTTTGAAAACAAGGCGAACATAAAATCATAACAGGCATTATAATACAATAATAATTCTGAATTAATAAAAAAGATGCACATCCAGTATGACATTCTCATCAAACATAAGCACCAGGAAGGTCTAAGAGCTTAACTGCTAGATGATCTGTGGAAAAGACTGGAAGCAAAGGACACAGTCAAAGTCTTTGTTGAATGTATTAAAAATCATAGCCCATACTGAGGTCTTTCGCTTTTTTTCAACAAGATAAGAAAGTATCTACCACTTTTCAGGAGAATGTGTCCACATGTACCTCATGGTCTGGATGACATGAGCAAGCCACTGTCCGGAGAGCTCAGACTTTCCCTCCCAGCCTCCGTGCTGCCTGGCTCCGCCCTCCGAGATGCTGAGTGGGAGCAGGGCTCCGCGGACCAGCTTCACA
This sequence comes from Equus quagga, assembly GCF_021613505.1. NCBI lineage: Eukaryota > Metazoa > Chordata > Mammalia > Perissodactyla > Equidae > Equus > Equus quagga. Next base: position 62,725,408 of record NC_060281.1, on the reverse strand, counting down.
AGACAGTGCATGACTTCCTGAATCATTTTCTAGACAATAAGGAACAAGCAAACTGCATTAAAAGCCACTCGCTTGATTAAATCAATGAAAGGAATCTACCTGGACAATGACGAGGATCTTGAACATAGATAAAGTCTTCTGGTAACTTTGGTGGAGAAAATCCTGCCCTATAGAAAAGTCTGTATACTTATCCTTAACCTACCTTAAAATCATTCTGTCTGTGCCTTACATTCTTTGATCTTTCAATCTGGCCAGACCTCTCAGCAGTCTTAAAAATTAAAAAAAAAAAAAAAAAAATTAGTTGTCGTTAGAAATAATTTATAAAAATGTGAAATGCTTTAGCATTGTATATAAAGAGAGCATGAAATATGGTTAATATCTGATTAAGAGAAATGTGTAAGAAATAATCTAACTAAATGATAACTAATTAGAAAACTTTTAATATTCCAAGAAGAAGATATTCATCTTCCTAAAAGCTTTAAGTACAATTACCATAAATAAACCTAAGTATTAAGTTGAAACCATCTTTTTTTGTAGGTGAATTTCATATGCCATTTTCATCAACGATTTTCTATGATTAAACCTAGAAGCAGCACACCCAGAGTACCTTCTCAACATCACTTCTCATTAGCTACTACAGAGACAACAGCAGAGTAAACTTGGGACTAATGTCTAGTACCTGACAGCATTCATTCCATTTCCCCGACAAATAGTAAGAACATAAGCATTGTATCTGGCATTTTGTTTTTAAAAAATTATAAATCACTGCTCTTCTCTCAGGGATTTTACAGCCATGTAGAGTCTGATAGCCACGCTTTCCTCTGATATTTCTTTCTCCTTAAAGTAATGTGTGGAAGACTGCCTTACATTGATTAAGAGAGAAATCTGTTCAACTGGTTTCAGTTAACTTCTTATTACCAAATTTTCTAATGACTAAATATTACCATACAAAATGCCCTAGAAAGGCAAGCTTAGGAAACTTTCCAAATAAAGCAGGAACAAAATGACACAATGTAAAAGAAAATTCTGATATTTTATTAACATAATGCAAAAGTTATCCTTTCAAGTTAAATATACTTAGGCATTACTGGTTAGAGACATGTCAAGAGAACTTTCAAGCTAAGAACAATTGCATTATAAATGATGATATTGACTTTAAGTTAATTTTAAAACACAGGTGATGTTATATATATTTTATATATAAGCTAGAGAAACAGCGTATAGAATTGGTTTATATGATGAACATTATTGACGTGACTGAGCAAAAGAAGGGTAAGGAACGCCGAATGTTCTCAGCAAATTATCAGACCTACCTGATAAACAGCGGTCAACATACACAGACACACACACCCCTTCAGGCTATAGTTTATACTCATTTTAAAATTTCATATTAGACTGTGCAGCTTTTCTTTTTTTTCTTATCATTTTTTCTTTGTAGAAATCCACTTTTGCTTTGAAAGAACTAAAGTTTAGTTTTTGAAAAACTAAACCCAAACTTCACCATAAGCAAATTCCTAAGTTCACTGACCAATAACACTCAAAATTCTTTGTATACCAGGATTTAACTCAGAAACGCATGATTTTGTCCCTTTATTTTTAAGACAATGAGAAGTGACTGAAGTGTTTTCTGGCTGCAGCGAGAAGTGACCAGAGGTCTAGCGTCAGGAGCATGACCAGCAGGAGGAGGCTGCCCTGGCCCAGAGAGCACTGGTAGCGGCTCAGACTGGAGGAGGGGGACAGACAGCCCAGGAGGATGGCTTGGACACAGGCGTCCGAGGCAGCACAGACTGAGCCTGGCGACTGCACTGTGTGTTTAGCGCAAAAGAGGACACATCAAAAGTGACTCCCATCCAAGTCACAGTCACTCAGGTAAGTCCAAATGGCCCTGACTGTCTGTTAGCCTACTTCCCGTTTCTGTGACGTGTGCTGCTCTGATTCAAAATAACCATTCTGGTGACAGCGTGGCTGTGGTGTAGAAAAGCTAATGATGACCCTGCTTGCCGAGGCCACAAATCTGTCCTCTAAGTGCTGCAGTTGAACAGGTCTTAGCCCCAGGCACTGCCTTCTCGGTTCTCTCTATACTTTCTCACTAATTTATTCTCACGGCTTCAAACACCATTTCTATCTAAGGCCTTCCTATTTTGGGTTCTGCCTCCAATTCCAACAGGCGTGTTGTGGGGGCTTACCCCCACCTCTGACAATTCTCCAGATACCGGCTGGGTGTCCTCCAATTCAACTCAGTTCTGATACTATCCACCTGGAGAGAGCATCAGATCCACCGGTTAAGGGCTCAGTCCTATGGAGACCAACCCCCTGCCCCTCCCCACACACATTTCAGATGCCAATCGCAAGCCCAGGTTGTCATCTGTCAGTCACGTGTCTGACTGTCACAACATGACTGGCTAGAGATTGGAGGTTCCCACCACCCGCTCCTCGCGTCCGATTAATTTGCTAGAGTGGCTCACAGAACTCAGGAAACCCATTCGCACACTAGATTAACAGTTTATTATAAAAGGGCATAACTCAGGAATAGCCAGACAGAAAAGATACATAGGCAGGGTCTAGGGCAGGGCGTGGAGCTTCCACGCCCACGTGTTCACCAGCCCAGCTCTCTGAACTCCATCCTTCTGGGTTTGTCTGGAGGCTTCATTACATAGGCATGACTGATTAAAGGATTGGCCACTGGCGACTGTTCGACCTCCAGCCGGGGGACTGACAGCTCCAACCCTCTAACCCAACCCTGGTTCTTTGGGCAATGAGTCCCATCCTTAGGTGGCTGAAAAGCCATTAACATAGCAAAAGATACCTTTTACCACTCCTCAGGAAATTCCAAGGGTTTTAGGAGCTCTGTGCCAGAAACTGGGATGAAGACCAAATATATATTTCTTCTCAGAAATCACAATATCACACTTCTAGACTTATATCTCCAGCCCAAATCTTTCCTCTGAGACCCAGATTTGAATTTCTGATCGCCTACTTAACGTGTCTTCTTGAATAACTCACGGGAATCTCTCAAATCCAACACACTAAAAATGGAAAACTGATATTTTCCTCCAAATGTGTTCTTCCTCAAGTCTTTCTGACTTTGTAAATGGCATATCTACTCACTTGGGAGCCCAAATGGGAGCTACATCTGAATCCTTGTCCTCAGCTCCCTCCTCTGATCTATCAGTAAGTCAGGTCAATACTATTTCCAAACTACAAATGAAACCTATTTCATTCTCTCTCCAACTCCTCTGGCAAAACCTTAATCCACCCACCATCGTTTCCTGCCTGGACAGCCTCAATAGTTTTCCGGCTTTGACTTTTGTTCCGTGACAATTCACTCTTGAAAAGGCAACCAGAGTGGTCTTTTTGCAGTCAGATTACACCACCACTTGGAGTCCTTCCGTGGTTTCCCACCCACTTGAAGCACAAATTCCTCACCGTGGTCTATACGGAGGCCTGTCTGCTGGCCCTGCCTGCTCCTCCAGCCTCAACTCTTGCTTCTCCTGACGCCCTCATCCCCTGCTTAGCACACTCGGATGTTGTGACTTTCTGTTTTCAAACATGCCAAGCTCCTCTCCTCAGCTTTGCGAGTGCATCCTCTCTGCCCAGTGCCTTTTCCCCTCGGGTCCTCTGTGGGGCAGTTTCCTTCTCATGCTTCAACATCACCTCCACAGAGAGACTTTCCCTCACCTCCATCCCCCCACTGAGAATCTATCTGAGGACCTTATTTGTTTCTTTTTATAGCCTTTACCAGAATTTAGGATAATTTCTTAAAACTTTATTTTGATTCATCTCCCCAGGAGGAGAGAGGTCATGTTTATCTTGGTCACTACTTTACTTATATTGTACACATGCATTGTAAAATCTATGTGTGTGCACGAGTGCGTAACAGTACCTGGCACATAGAGGCTACTGAGGGTATTCAATAAACATCTGGTGAATGAAGGATCACCTAGGGTTTGGGCTCCTCGGGACCTCCTGGAATATATTTCAGAAAGCATGAGGGCCCTGAAGACTACTAGGCTTATCTGAAAGCCTTCTTTAAAAAACCTGAAGTCCTGGGTCTCCACATGGAGACTGGCCCTTTGAAGGGCATCTGCCAGGCACAACCCTGTGACATGCTCCTGAAAAGGCCAACAGACTCAGTGCTTCTCCTTGAGATTTCAGATGTCAACAAAAGGGACGAGCAGAGGTTTAAGAATTTTGCATAAATGTTGGAGGTTGGGAGGATTGTTGTAGGTGTGGAATTCAGACGCTGTGAGGAACCCAGCACCTACTGCGATGTCAGAGGCACAGAAAACTGGAATCCTGTAGGTGGAATCTGTGTTGAAGATCTTGTGATGGTTCATTCTGCGTTTCAACCTGACTGGGCCACAGGGTGGCGAGATAACTGGCTAACGCTATTCTAGGGGTGTCTGTGAGGGGTTTCTGCATGAGATTCACATTGGGATCAGTAGGCTGAGGAAGGCAGGCTGCCCTCCCTAGTGTGGGTGGGCCCCATCCCAGCAGCAGAAGGCCTGAATAGAACAAAAGGGAAAAGGCTGACCCTCTTCTGAGTAAGGGAGAACCCCTGCTTGACTGCCTCCAGCTGGGAAACTGGCTGCTTTTCCAGCCTTTAGACAGAAACATCGGTGCTTCCTGGGTCTTGAGTCTGTTCCCTGCAGATCTTGGGACCTGCTAACCTCCATAATCACGTGAGCCAATTCCCTACAGCAGATCTCTGTCTCTTTACAAGTATAGTTGGAAATAGAACCACCATCCTAACACAGATCTGGTTCAGTACAACGTGAAGGAAGGGACGAGACTCTGACAGAAGGCATACTTGTCTCAGGGAAGGGTCATGCCAGTGTAAACTCAAAGTGTCCTGACTTTCAGGTAGTGTCTTTCTAGCAGTATCCACCACAGTACCTAGTACTGAACTTTTTGGACAGTGGGCTTGTTCAAGAGGAAGATTATTTCATAATCCATTGTTCTGTGAAATATTTTTAAATCAAAGGGTGAAAATCAATTGTTTAAAAAAAAATCTTATCAAAATTAAAGCTAAATTTTGCCCAAACAATTTTGCCCACCAAACAGGTGCTAATGAATGCATGATGACATCTACTGGACAGAATAATTTTGTAAACTTCAAGGACCTGTCTCCAAACTCATGAAAAGTGGAGGGGTGGGGGAATTAGTTGTAAGGCATATCTCTTGCAATTGCTAACCAAAAAATAGTCACTTATTGTTTTAATTTGATGATGAGTTGAACATCTCCAACACACTGAATTATGCAAGGTTTGCCCTATCTTTAAAAGCAAATCTAATTTTGGAACATAAAGTGCATTTTAACTTACATACTATGAGTTACAGAACTTTTTAAAATGCTGATTCCTAATGTTTAAAAATTATTTGAATGCTTTAAAAATTTTCACCTCAAAATACATCATATTTAAAATATATCTAAAGGTGAGATCTTAACCTACTATTAGCCATATCGTTAACTACAAACCTTAACTCCTTCCTGCACACACAGACCAAAACTCCTTTGTGGTGAGGCCAACGGCTGCATTTCACTGCTTTGATTCACATGTGTTACTTCACACGGGCGAGACTGGTTTGAAAAAGTGACTATTTTTTAAACTGTTGGAAACTCCATCTGAATCTGTAACGGATGGGCTCTTAATAAAACAAAATAGTTCTATAACAAGAAAAATAAGAAATTTCAAGCATATTGTGTTTAAACATTACAAAGCTTTCTTATATGAGATGAAGAGCCCACCATAAAAAGCCCCGAGCTCTCCCAGCATCCATTTCATCAGTTTTCTGGATCTCACTCCCAGGCTGAGACGGGCAGGTGCACTTTCCTAACTGCTCCATTCCTTTCTACTGCTCTTGCCTGTCTCTCTAGCTTTTCAACAGAAGCTAAATAGTTAGAAAAACATGCCCAAACCTGTAGAGCAAATTATACTTACTTAATAATTATTACTATAAACTTTTAAGGAAAGTTTATAAATATGAATAGGTAGAGATATCACAGTCATATCCAACTCAGTACAACTAATTAACATTATTATTCAGCGCTAACGTTGTTCCTAAGTTCTGAAGTAGTTCAGTTACTTTTCATCCTCAACCAAATATTTCATTTACACTTTTACCACAACTAGGATAACCTATAAGGAAGGAAAATATATTCCCTTTTCACTAAAACATCCTAGCCCAAAAACTCTTAGGAATTTTCTGAATTCTAAAAAGACTCGATAAGGCAACTACTGTCCACATGTGGCGGGCCACCTGTAGGACCCGATCCTACTGAAATGAAACACGTGGCTGGAAACAAATAATTAAGTTAAAACGCACCTCCTAAGGGACTGATCTTTAGACGAGGCAGTCCACCTTGAAGGGACTCAGCACCACTCCAGCAGCTCGCCGGCCCGGGATCTCCTCACTTCTACTACACTGTGCTCACTGACACCTGCTGTGTGCCAGGCCAGTAAGATTTCAAATAATGGAATAAATATTTATTCCAAATAATATGAGAAAATTCTTATTTCTCTGCCAGACTCTGTTATAAGCACTTCACTTATGTTAACTCATTTAATTCTCAAACCACCCCTACGGAAGGAGGCCCAGAGAAGTCAAGTTAGGCATAAGGTCACAGCCAATAAGTGATATATACTGGACATTCCTACTATAATACTAGTTAGTGTTCTGTAAGAAAAGCTGTGAACACTATCTGTCCAAGGCACCGGCACAGACGCATCTGACCTTTCCAGGCCTCATGAGGGATCTAGTGAGAGAAGGAGCAGGTAAGAGGAGGAAGTTATGACCTGATATGAATATGAGTGGTGCGGCTGTCCCCACTGTGGCAGAGGGCGAGAAAACCCAAACCTGTCCTCGCACCACGAGCCACACAACTCTCATTCAGCTGAGATGAATAAAAATGCGAGTCAATGGGGACATGTTCGAAAGCAGAACATTGAGAAAACTTTTTTCAGAAGACCAGAAAAACTGAAATTAAAGTACTCTCTTCCTCAGCCAGCTTAATAAGCCGCTCGGCATTTATGAAGGCAAGCCAAACTCCTCATTTATCCTATGGAAGACGGACCTTCTCTGTAGAGTTAACTTTTCAATCGACCTTTCATAACCAAGCAATATAGCAAGGACATAAGGAAGTTGTGACACACATTATTTATTGCTAGAGTATCTGAATGTTCACTTATAAAGTACGGTCACACACCACCTAAGGATGTTTCAGTCAAGGACAGACCGCATAAACAACAGTGGTCCCATAAGATGAGTACACACAGCCTGGGTGTGCAGTAGACCGTACCATCTAGGTTTGTGTAAGTATACTCTGTGATATTTGCACAATGACGAAATCGCCTAAAGACGCGTTTCTCAGAACGCATCCCTGTCATTAAGCAACACATGACTGTATGGTAAGTGGTACGCTGCTGAAGTTAAAGGAAGAAAAATAGTGATAACCCACACCTAAGAGATTGGTGTTCTGCACTAAAGAGTTTGTTTTTTCTCACACTATTCTTTTTCTGTTTTTCATGCACTAAGTAAATTTTATGCTTTAGATAACTAACCATTCATATAAACAAGGATCTAAGGATCTATTAGGTTTAAAAGAAAAGTGACAGTGAGCAAATAAGAATTAAATATACAAAGAAAAATAAAACAACTCCAGAGACAAGCTCTATTTCTTTAACAGTCCCGTGACTGTATGTCCGTGGTCAAATGAGACTGGACGGGCTCCTGGAACACCAAGACTCCCAACCACTTCCCACCAAGGAAGGGAGGTCCTGAACCACAAAGTGTGCCTTGCTGTAAAAGAGCAAAAATGGTTTAGCCCTTTTCCACACTCACTTTCTGTGTTGACAAATGCAAAAAATGCAAGAAATAGCCTTCACCCTCAGGAAGATCCCTACCTCTCCCAGCTCTCAGGGCTGTGAAGAGTTCTCTGTGTAGACACAAAACCAGAGCTGGCCTCCCAGGTTCCCAAGGTGGCCTCCTTGGCAGCTTGAGGACAAGGGCACTACGTCTCTACTCCAGGACCCGGGGGCCTTTCACAGGGCACTAAAGTGAGCCTGCAAAGTGATGAGTCTGAGCTCCCTGTGCTACACACAGAAGTCAGAGTCATTACTTAATGTTCCTAATTGCTGTGCTACCAATTATATTATGCTTAAGCACTAAGTAAATGCGTGACCTATGAAAATGTGAAGGCTTATGACAACTTCTATAGGCTGATCCTATGGGGGACAGAAAACGGCATCTTTAAATTCTCTCCAACTAAGAAATTTTATAACTATATGGATTATTTCTGACCTGTGTGCAAGCTACAAACATTTTATCCTTGTTTCACCACTTGTTCATAGCCAAACACAGAATAATTTCATCCATAATTTGGCCTGACTGGCATTATACTCAATTCAGAATCCTTGAAAATATTTTGTTTCTTTTTTTCTTTAATTGACTCTCATTTAATCCTCACAACCACCTTTTGAGATAGAGACACTTATATTCTCTTCACACAGTTGAGGATACTGAGTCCAGACACTTAAGTAACTTGTTCATGGTCATACAGCTATTAAGTGATAGGGCTTTATGGCACTTTTAACTAATCTGAAAATATCTGACAATAGTCATAGCTTTGGGCCTCCAAGGTTTTCAAACAGTCAATTCAAAATGTAATATCTTTAAGACTAGAAATTCACAACGAGTTTGCTACATCTATAGTCAAATTTGTATACATACCTCACTGAAAAGGCTTCCATTAACATATGAAATCCAGAGTTTCCAGAAGTTAGGCAGCTGACTTAAAACAAGCTTGGTCAATTTTTCAACAAATGCCACCCGGTGGGGAGTTTTGTATCTCCATGCTAAGGAGAAGAAAGAATAAAATACTCTCAATAGGGTTTTGAATCAGGAATAGAAATCTGCTTGAGCACAGTGCTGCCCCCCAACAAGCGGGCCCCACTCCTCCCACTCTGGCTGCAGAGCTTTAACTTGCTGACTGACCAATACTCCTTTTCTCACATCACACTCCCAGGCCCGCGGGCACAGAGCACATGTCAAGCAGAGGTCCTTGCTCTGCTCGGCAGGGCAGACAGAGCAGGAGGGCACAGCAGCAGAAGTGGGAGCCTCAAAGATGAGGGTGCTTTGGCTTTTCAGCCTTGTCTTCAGGATGCTATACTTCTCTTCAAAAAGTCAGGCAAGGGCAGGGCTGCCCCATGCCAACAATTAAATGGGAGGTTACTGTCAACCTGTTAGAGACGCAACCATGCACCCTACGTGGCAAATACTCAGTGAGGAATCAAGCCATCAGAAAGGAACATACTCAAGCACAATCATGTAATGAATAACTCTTCCCATAACAAAGAAATTTAAGAAAAAACAAAAATATTGAAGCCTCTTTGGCTACATATCATTTAATGCAGTTATTGTAGTAAGCGAGAAATGAGTTCTTAGAGGTTTCTTCTCGGATGAATAGGTTCACAGGAACAAAACCAAATGTAGTAATTCAGTGAGCATTAGTCATTTTCCAGTCTCTTCCATCTTCACTGCACTCTTTCCTGTGTCCGCGTCCTTCCGAGCCCTGCTGCCTGGCCCTGCTGGGCTGCCTCAGAGCCTCCAGCAGGAGCAGGGCACAGGCACCCCAACTGCCCAGTTTCACAGTAATGATCAGGACGCTTCGGGGCCCACCTCTGACTTCTATTCAACAACTCCAAAGGCAAGTCAGAGAAGGGGCTTTCATTAACTCCTTCACCAACTGCCAGCTTCCCTTCAGAACACTCCTAGGCAGAAAGTTCTGTTGCTGCTATTATTGTTGTTATTCTAGTGGGGGGAAGGTGGATTTTATTTATTCTAAAATGTTTAGTAATTTTCTAAAGAGACAATATATGGTTAGAAAAGAAAACTTAAAAAGTGTACAGTGAAAAGTCTATGAGGGGGCACATGAGCCCACCCTCATTGCCCATGTGCCCAGTTCCCAACTTCGGCCCCAAGAAACCACTGTTATTAGTTTCTTGTGATTCTTTCTGAAATGTCTTTTATATACACAATTAAAAATAAACACGTATCCTCCACTCACCACCCAGAAGCTCTCTTACACAAATGAAAGCAAACTAAACACACTCTTTTGACACTTGGCTTTTTTTCATTTAACAATGGATCCTGGAGTTCTTCCATATTCATACATAAAATGCTTCCTCCCTTTCTACCCACAGTTACATAGCAGTTCATGTTTTGGATGCATCATAATTTAACAAGTCCCCTTGTAATGGACAAGACAGTTTCCAACCTTTTGCAGTTAAAAATAATGCTTCAACCAACAACTTTGTTACCTACATCATTGAGCACATGTACAAGTAAGAGTGTAGAACACATTCTCAGAACAGGGAGTGCTGGGTCCCAGAGTGCACGGAGCTGTAGTTCTGACAGGTATCATTAAATCCTCTACAGGGATTATTTACATACCCGCTAGCAACAATGGAAGTGGCAGCTTCCTTACAACCTCGCCAATGAACAAATCAAATACACAAAACCCAAAACAACAAACACCTGGGGGTTTTGCCAAACGGATATGTCACTATAGTATTACACTGCCTTTTAATTTTTATTATGAACAAGGTTGTGTAGCTAGTACCTATTCATATGCTTAAGAACCACTCAGACTTCCTCTTTGCGGCCTGTAAAGCCTCCTTATTTATTAGGCATATTAGCCCTTTGTCTATGTTATGAGCTGTGGGGAAAGCTTTAAATTCAGTTGTGACCTATGTGAACGGCATGGTTCTTTATTTGGGGCACACCGTAAATGTGTACTTGTTCCTTCAGCCACTATCTACTGACTGTTCACAGTGCGCTGATCCTGCGGCTGCACCCCAAGGTCTATGCTCCTCACCACTCACGCTGAACAGGGCAGGTCTCCCCCTCACAGAGCCTACAACTGAATGGACAGCCAACGAAAGGAGCCCCAATCGTATGTGATATGAGTCTAATGAGATAAGAGGTATATTTCATCTGGAGACAGAGCTGAAACAGACACACTAAGTATAGATAAACACTAACTGCTTTCCAAATGGCAGGCAGCACGCTACACAGCGTAAGCCCCAGGCCGGTATGTTATGGGCCAATGACAAGGTAAGAAATAGGACAAGAAAACCTAAAATCTGAAGTATTGGAAGACCTGCCTCATATGGTAGGAAGCAGACTCGTACATGGTACCTTCCCCCAAATTAATGTTGCAAGAGATCTGACCTCCACTTTGCAGCTATATTGACCATTATTTTGCACATCCATATTGTGAGAAACGCACCTGGCATCCTTTGTCACAGATTCTTTGCAGGGCTTGTTTGCTAGGAAATCAAAGTAAAAGCAACATAAGCGAAACCCAGGTCCCCACTGGCTCTGAAGTCGGACAAGCTCTTTGTGTGGTCTGGGCTGGCTTACCACCCATCCTTGTTTTCCACATACACAGAGATTTTCTACGTATCCACTCAGCCTCAAAGATCAGTCTGTCATGGAGAATGCCTCCATCCCAAAGAAAAATAGTGGACACTGCCTTTTCACAAATTTACCAGAAAAATTCTCTAAAAACCACAAAATAAACAAAGGAAACTCAGCTTCTCTCTTGTTAAAACCATTAATTAATAAGTATTCTAACTGAAACAATTTTAAAATAGGAAAAGCACCTGGACAAATATAAATAAAAACATAAACCAATTCCAAAAGGCTTCCTAAAAGATTCCTTCAGCTGAATCTTTTTATGGCAGATTAATCGGTAAAATTATTTTGTCTGAGTTCACCACAGTATGGAGTGTTAATACAGCTGCTCAACAGTATCGCCAGACAACCACACTGAGCTGGAAGTCTTGCAGTTACTTAAACGTGCTGGCACTCATCAGGGTTCTTCAAAAGCGGACAGGTTCCTGCAGCCTCCTGCCCAATGAGAGAGCAGTCCTCAGTCCGTGGTTCGTTTAGTCTCTCTACTACCAGCAGACTCTTTATGCCTATGTACGTATGTGTGTAAGGAGAGACCTTCTCCCTCATTCCTTGTCTAACTCATTCAAATTCTGATTATTATAACTGAAAAATTATTTTGGATTTTCTTTTTTACTGAATCCACCATGTCCTAGTTAAATTCCCACATGCTGTATCACCGACAGAAAAACTTCAAGAGTTATTTCCTAAGACTGATGAAAAGAACTAAGGGGATATGGCAGGAATGTCCAATTTTTTTCAATGAAAATCACAAAGTACGTAGTCTCATAAATTTTGCTTTGATCACAAAGTCAAGAATGAGCTTCCACAACTTTATTCACACCTATTGTTTCCAGTAAGCAATCCTTCCTAATGTTCTAATTTCAAGTAAAAATTTTAGGGAAATTAAACATGAATTATTTTCCTTCCACTTCTATCCATACTGAAGTAATAAGGATTGGATTTGACCTCCAGTAATAAATAACTAGAAAATGAGGAGAAAAAATACATATAAAAACAACTGTTTTCGGGGCTGGCCCCGTGGCCGAGTGGTTGAGTTCGCGCGCTCCGCTGCAGGTGGCCCAGTGTTTCGTTGGTTCAAATCCTGGGCGCGGACATGGCACTGCTCGTCAAACCACGCTGAGGCAGCATCCCACATGCCACAACTAGAAGGACCCACAACGGAGAATATACAACTATGTACCGGGGGGGCTTTGGGGAGAAAAAGGAAAAATAAAATCTTTAAAAAAAAAAAAAACAAACAACTGTTTTCAAACATTGACAATAGGCAGCACAGGACTGTGACCCCTAAGGGAAGAGAAACACATGTTGAGCCCACCGTCACCCTGGCTTATGGCCTGCAGACAATTTCTAGACAACAGAGGCAAAGGGAAGAGGAAACTAAACACTGACCTGTGCCCTATAACTTATTAAAAAATCATATAGCATTTCTTTAATGTACAGGGAAAAATTCATTTTAATTATTTAAATTTAATTACTGGGTAGCTGCTTAATAAGTAGAAGAGATGATGATTGGTAATACTTAACGGCAGTAACACAACTAATTATGGAATTTTCCAAGAGAAAATGTTTGAAATTACACAAGCACAAATTTAAAAAACAAAGTGGGGCTAGAGATACTTACTATCATCCCGGATGGACTGGAAGCTGCTGCCCCTCGTCAGTGACGCCGTCTGACTAAGGTGACCCAACACCGAGGGCCGCACATCGTTATCCAGGTCGATCATGGGACTGTGAAGGCCTGGAGTACCTGGAGGACAGAGGCGACACCTCCATATATTACATCTATCCTTATTTAGCTGATTTAATGGACTACTTTGCTGAGTTATTTCTTGCTCAATCGTTCCATTCTTTTATTTATTTATTTATTCGAGGAAGATTAGCCCTGAGCTAACATCTGCCACCCATCCTCCTCTTTTTGCTGACAAAGAGTAGCCCTGAGCCAACATCCATGCCCATCTTCCTCTAGTTTATATGTGGGATGCCTGCCACAGCACGGCTTGACAAGCGGTGCCTAGGTCACGCCCAGGATCCAAACTGGTGAACCCTGGGCCACCGAAGTGGAGCATGTGAACTCAACTGCTATGCCACCCGACTGGCCCCTCCATTCTTTTAAACAAAACATTTACTAAGCAAAATAAAAAATAATTTCTCTAGGGGCTGGCCCAGTAGTGTAGTGGTTGAGTTTGCATGCTCCCCTTCAGCGGCCTGGGGTTCGCCCGTTCAGATCCTGGGTGCCAGCCTACGTACCGCTTGGCAAGCCATGCTGTGGCAGGCGTCCCACATATAAAGTAGAGGAAGATGGGCACGGATGTTAGCTCAAGGCCAGTCTTCCTCAGCAAAAAGAGGAGGACTGACAGCAGCTGTTACCTCAGGGCTAATCTCCCACAAACAAACAAACAAACAAATAAATAAATATTTTCTTCAAATAGCTTTTAAAAGTCATCCCCACATCTTCTTTATCCATTCATCCATCGATGGGCACTTAAGTGTCTTCTGAGTCTTGCCTATTGTGAATAATGCTGCCAAGGTTATCAGAAGAGAAGGCAGTGGGGGTGGGCAAAATAGGTAAAGGGGTACCTATTTACAGTGACAGACAGAAGCTAGACTTGCTGTGAACAACACAAGGCAGCCTATACAAAAGTCGAAATATAATGATGTACACTTGAAATTAATATAACGTTCTAAACCAATGTGACCTCAATAAGATAAATTTTTAAAAACTAAAAAAAAAAATAAAAGGAAACTCAGCCCGTCAGGAAAACCAAACCAAAACAAAACAAAAAAACAGAAAGAAAGCTCAGCTGTTCCCACCACGACAAATGACTGATTCAGAGGATTCAACCCATCGCTCTGGCTTAACATCCAGATATGACAAACCATCAAGGGAAACGTTTGTATCATTTTAGAACAACGTTACGCAAAATGGGAGTGGGCAGAGGTGTTTCTATAAACATAAAAATCAGGAGGAGAAATCATTTTTTAAAAAACAACTTCGCACTTGGAAACACAGTCATGGAGTTCTGACTCTCCTTTAATGACACAGACCTGTAGCATAAATCTTTGACTTCTCCCTTAAAATTTAAATCCCCAAATGCCATGATGTCTTTCTTTGGGACGTGGGATTTGATTCCCTATTTCTATTCCGGATGCCAGCACCTAGTTTGGATCCTTTTCACCTCACACTAACATTTCAGAAGCCTAACATTTGAGCACTGTCAAGAAATTCTCTTTATTGTCTTCGGTTAGTATCATTGAAATACTGCTTTCTTGACTGTTTTCTCAGAAGCCTTCCAGAAAACCCTCAGAATTCCAATCTAATTATCCTAAGAACCAGAAAACATTTTCTCTAAAATGGATCTCCAGAGCTATTAGGAATGGAATCCTATGTTGCCAAAAGACTTAATTACATGTTGGCTTTAAGTGGTAAAATTTGCCTAGTCAGTCTACACAGGTACCTGTAACCACTACTCTGAGCTCTTTAGCTGAGCATTCAAAGACCCTCAAAACAAAGTGAATTCAATAAACATTTATAGAGTATTTACCATCATAGGACACAAATATTCTCCCTATGAAAATGCATCTTACCTTTTCCTGCCTTACTTACTATCCTTTCTACCTGAAAGGCCTTACGCATCCTTCATCCACTTAAATGCTCATCCTTAAAAATGCAACTTGAATTACAGTTACTCCATGAAGTCACCTCTTACTATTCCAGCTCAAAGTGTTCTCTCTCTTCACCCTCTGACAGCAGTTAAAATGTACATAGTTTAGTTGACTTCACAACCTACCTTCTATTGTTAACAGCTAAGTATCGCCTATCTCCAAATCAGAATATTATCTTCTCAGGGTTAAGGATTAAGTATTAAATCTCCATCCACAGTCACTGGACGTTCCGCAAAGAACTCCCTCAATATACTGAGTGACTGATACTAAATTATTCAATAAGAACTTTACTCCTTCCTTTACATCTTAGTAGAATATTCAAAGCTTATAGATTTGTTTTCAGGTACAAAAGATACAACACATTTATAAAATAATTGTATGCCACTGATAATGTTAGGCATTCAATAACGCTGAATAAGTATTATGGAGCATCTCCCATGCACCAGGAACCGCAGGCCCTACGGATGCGGCGACGAACAGACAACGCCCTGCTCTCAGGGGGTTCACACTCTGGCGGAGAAGGCAGAAAATAAAGCAATGAATCCAGTAAAAAGTGCTATGGAGAGCCTACTTTTCTAGGCTCCTCCTGTCAGGAGCCACTTAACATGATACACTATGCACGATCTCCTGCATCCTCATGATACACTATGCACCATCTCCTGCCTCC